>NW_004949105.1:7992012-8014361 GCF_000317375.1 Microtus ochrogaster | reverse complement strand
AGGAAAGGCTAGATATAATGGGCCAAGCGGTGTTTAAAAGAATACAGTTTCCGTGTAATTATTTTGGGTAAAGCTAGCCATGCGGGCGGCTGGGTGCCGGGGACGCAGCCCGCCGCTCCTATTACTACAGGATTGAGTAATAAATGCTCCTGAAACCAAAAGAATCACAATGCATTTGTCTGAACCAACTGGATTCTGAGTCATCTCAGAATATTAAATATGGTTACATGGTGAAGATGAACATAATTTCTAAATGATTGAACCGGCTCTCCTACTGAGCTGTGTAGCTGTATTTATTTACACTTAATTCTTCATTCTCCATTCATCTTATCTTGGTCTTTCCTTCAATTTCCTGGTAGCTTAAGGCTTACATGAAAAGAAGGGTCCTAAGAATCCTTCTTAATGAATTGTCTTTGCTATGGAATCACTCAGTCGGGAACTCAGGAATCACCTACCATCAGAAGAGTAAGTCTGGAATCACAAGAACAGAAGACCTTTTCCTTGGAATTAACCCAGAAGTCTAGTCGGAGTGAACTGCCCCCAACCCATGCCCAGGCCAGCCCTCTACCTCATGCTAACTCATCTGCTTTGCATCTAATTAACTACTGTCCATTTTAGTCTATTCTGCTTACAGGCCTATATCACCATTGCCCTGGTGTAATTTTAAACAACAAACATATTCTCATTATAAAGACCCTGTGAGGTGGGATTCCCCTCTATATGCTGTGAATACCTCAGGTTAATAAAGAAACTGCTTTGGACCTATAGCAAGGCATAAGTTAACTAACTAGGCAGGGAAAACTAAACTGAATGCTGGGAGAAAGGAGGAGGAGTCAAGAGAAGCCATAGAACCACAGGAAGAGACAGACATGCCAAAACTTTGCCAGTAAGCCACAGCCACAGCCACATGGCAATACACAGATTAATGAAGATGGGTTGGTTTAGGATATAAGAGTTAGCCAGGAATATGCTTAAGCTATTGACTAAACAGTATTACAAATAACATAGTTTCTGTGTGGTTATTTCAGGGTTGAGCAGCTGGGAACAAACAAGCAGGGACACATAGGAAGCCATGTGATAAGCACGACCATTTTGTGCCATTCTGGATCATCATCATTAGACATGGCACAGCTCCACTGAGAACACATCAAGACACACCTGCTCCTTCAGAATCATTTGGAGAGCATGAGTTAGAGGCATGCCTACCAATAGGTGTATATTTTTGCCGTCAATGAAGTTCATTGATAGTTCTCCACCTAATGAAGTTACTAATTCTTTGTCATTTATGGTGATGCAATGAAAGGGGTCACAGGTTTCAAGTAACCAAATACCCTCTCTCTATGAATCATCTGTGTGAATGATGGCACTGTGCTACAATTTGCTCATGGAGGGACTGCATCAGAAGACACTGATAAGACACTCAGATTTTGTGAGGAGGACCCATAGGGTACTTGGCACAGTATGCTGGTTACACCTGCCAAAGGACTCTGTTGACATGTTCTTACAGACGCCCTCACAACCCTGTGCAGGACAAGCAGACACATCTGTGCCCAGTTCTTTCCAAGTCCTAACTCCTCAGTCACAGTGGCAGCAGTCTGTGTGATGTGAAGACTGCCACACGGTGCCATTTCCACCGCGAAGACTAGGTACCTATTCCTCTAGAGCAAAACCATCACACACTTCATTCCTGTGAGCACTTCATTCATCTGGAGAAGCAAAGACAGCAGCAAGCTTTCTTATTCCAGCTACCACACTGTGCATTCTACGTTTATTCTGTACTGACCTGCAACGACCCCCTTGCAAACCACACTCCATGACCTTATCAGGATTTATTTATTTACTATAAATACTTTGGGCTTTTCTGTCCCTTGTTACTTCATGATAAAAGCCGCGTCTTTTTCTTTCAACTTTTTTTTTGGTATGGTGTTAACTCTGAAAACCTATGAGAAGAAATAGCTCTCTCTCTCTCTCGCTCGCTCTCTCTCTCTCAAAAAAAAAAAATCTGAAAACTCTCCTGGGTCTATTTAGATAATTTTTCCCCTTAAAAAATAATTCTGGAACCATTTTGAACAACTTTTCAAATCAAAGTTCTAGATAAATTCTCATGTTTCTCCTTTAAGACTCTGGAGGCCAGAGAACAAGGATATGTCTACAGCCCTCCCTCCATTTGCACACGTTGCATTTCTGGGCATGGCACACAGCAGCGGGGAATTTGCACACAGACTCTGGAATACCTGTGGATAGGCCTCTGCAGGAGCAGCCATTGCTCTTAACAGCCGAGCTGTCTCTCCTAATATCTTTCATAGCTCTTCTTATGATGATTGCTCTTTTCTACTCAGTGTCATTGTTTTTGTAAGTTTCTGAGTTCACGTTGACTTGCTAAAGTGGTACCTTCAGCAATGATGTAAAGAAAGATTATTAATAAGCTTAACAAGGTAAGATCCGGCATCCCTGTCATGTCTAGAAGAGATTATAAAACCTCAAGATATGGCTACCTAAGCAAGACCTGCATAATGGCAACACCAGTCGACATGCCCACATCGATTGGGAGATTTCACTAGGTCCCACCCATAAATGAAGAGCTACAAAAAAACAGATGGTTTCTGCAGCAGGGAAAATCAGTTTTATCCAAGGATGAGCTCCTGCTAGCTTATCCAAGTGGTCAACTTTTAACACTTGCACATATGAGCAACACTAAGAGAATTCAGTAGGCTCTTTGTGCTTATACGTGTGTGTGTGTGTGTGTGTGTGTGTGTGTGTGTGTGTACAACAATAATGAAGAAGATCATGAATTTGAGAGGAAGTGGGTAAATATGAGAAGAGTTAGAGGAGGGAAAAGTGGAAATGTGATAAATATCATAGTCATGAATGAAATACTCAAAAAATTAAGCCTAAGAAATGAGCAAATATTGACAACTTATAGCTTGAAGAAAGGGCATGCTAAATATGCCACATTGGACTCCTCTGTGGCTGTCTTCTGTGCTCTTCCCCTTGCTCAGGCCATTTTTCAAGTCTCAGTAACAACCCCTTACCACCTCCAGTCTTATCATCACCACTGCCTACTGCCCCCAGCCCCTGTCTCAGATTCCACCCTCCCACAAGAGAGCAGGCCACTGTCTCCCAGGAGTTCTGCACACGTGCCCCCTCTGTTGGCCAACTTGCATCCATCCTCTAGCTCTCTAGAAGGAGATGGAGTCCTTGACAAACCTCTTCCCTTTTCCTGGGGCTCCTCTCTGTGTTTAAAGACGACTTTAAGCACAGATATGGCACATGACATACTGTATAGTTTCTTCTGTGAAGACTCAACTACTATATTCAAATCTTCTGCAATGGCAAGTAACAAGGTTTACATTTTGCGTGTGCCACGCTTCAGTTTCTTTCTCTCCCCACCACATACCTGTCCATTGTCACTATTGGAAAGAGGCTTAAACAGCAAGGGACTGTCAGAGCACTACAACGGAGGAATAGGGAATGTCAGATGACTGGAAGATTCTGAACCATCATCAAAAGTGTTAAAATGAACACCAAGGCTCATACCCCTGCGGGTTCACTTTTTTTTTTTTATAATCTTTGGCCTTCAGGTGGAACATTCTAGGACCTCCTTTAGCTTTCATTCATAATAGTGTTGACAGGTCCAGTAATTTGCAAATTTCAAACCAGCTGCTTTTATTTCTGATAATGCCATTCATTAATATATGCATAACCACAGCAATGCCAACAGAGAAATTGTTAACCTTATACTCAAATTTTATGTATTTTTAATAGCATTAGAGCTCTGACTGTCACCATCAAGAAGGTGGGGAAAGCAATGAATCATTCCCTGCTTATCATCCAAGCTGTGAGGTAGAAGTCACCAGGGTACCAGTCCAACAAGGTTGCAATTAATGATGCACTAACTGGGTAAACAATTAACTATCATAATTGAACAGATTCTGAATCTTGGGTTTAAATGTTACCCTAGACAGCTGGAGCCTTTGCCTAGAGAAAAGGACGAGGCTTCAATTTTGTATAAGGAAAATGCGATGGATTACATTCTTATCTCCACTATTCGGATGGTAAAGACACCTCTCAGGGATATATACATTAAGATATTTCAACTCTGCTAAGATATGGTATGCAATTTAATTTGAAAATTCTGTCAAAACATTGTTCATGTGTAGCTCTGCTTTCCTAACTGTGGGCTGGCAATTTACTTTCTAACGAGTCCCTTGGAGAGGTTCCTAAGGAAACCATGCAAAACACCAACTATCTCCAGTTTAATATGGCTGCAAACAGCCCCCAGGAAGACAGGGAAGACAGCCATAGTAAGAGAGCACACTCCCCCCACAACTTGATGGGGAAGAGCACTGTAGGCACGGGCATGCTCGTCCTCACTGTCTCTTTGCTGCTTGGCCCTTGCAAATATGTAGATATGTGATTGACAACTCACTCTGTGGTTCTAATGTAGGGTTAGTGTCTTCTCAGCAGCTCGTTTTCCTCTGCTATCCAATGGCACTGATTTACAAGACACTTGTAAAATGCCCTGGAGCAAACACCAGAGTGCTGGTCCACCCACACCATGATGCCAGGGAACACCTCTCTCTTTATCAACGTGCAGAAAACACCAAGCTTTGACTTTTCCTTTCACATGTCAGCATTTTCCCTGCACCCCCGTGCTGAGACAGAACACTCCTCTTTTTCCCTTAACTTTCTGCTCTGCAAAGCATCATGCCAGAAAGCAGGATATACCTTAATTAAAGAAAATACCCATTGGCCCATCGACTTAGTATCTGGAAAACACAACAGACCCTCTGATACACGCACTCGATAGTTCTAGGTTCTGTCTCACTAGATGAAAAGGAGGCAGAACCCTCTCCTGAGTTCTTCTCATCCATTTGGCCCTTTCTGCCACACCCCTCTGTGCTAATTTTATTTCTGTTGTTCTGATAAAATAATCTGACAAATAAAAAAAAACTTAAGAGTGAAATGGTTTCTCTGGCCTACAGTTCCAGGCGATGGTCCGTCCATCCGGGGAAGTCAAAACAGGAAGTAAAAACACGTCTCATTACGTCCACAGCCAAGGGCCGAGAGAACTGAAGGCTCACACGGCAGGTGCTCAGCCAGCATTCTCTGATATACTACAGGGTCCCCAAACCAAGGACTACAGCTGCCCACTTAAATTCTGATTGTTTCTACATGCATGGAGACAATCAGTATTATCCCCTACAGACCTGCCCACAGGCCAACCTGATCTAGATAACACCTCATTGAGACTTCCTTCACAGCGTATTCAATTCCATCCAGTTCCAAGTTCGCACTTAAACAACCAACCGTCACACCCTTGCACCGAGAAGAAAATCTCTGCAAAAAACTCAGACTGTGCCCCAGGAGTGCAAAAGAGGCTGGGTACTGAGTCCTGGGAGAAGAGCAAAACTGCCAGAGAACAAATATTACCATGATCTAGAGGGTGAGGGTCTCCTGTCCCTGAATGTTCCCCGCTGCACAGACTGGACCGGGAGTCAGTGGAACATCTGCCTCTGTGTTAGACACAGCATCCCACAGAGCCATCAAGACCTCGAGAAGACATTTGGTGTGGATAGTGAGCAGAAATGGCAAAATCCAGCTCCAGCCACAGAGGTTTCCCTTAACAACATCAGCACGTGAATAGTCTAGGAAGCCTGCGTTATCCCCTGCACTGAGATTTTAAAACCAGCCATGACAGATAACGCTCTAGAAGTGTGTTGGGGTTTATTGTTTATATTGAACACATGACTTCTGAGCCCGAGAGGCCCAGTAAACTGATGAGAAGCAATTGAGAGCCAATGGAGTCCGGAGGAGACAACCACCACACTGGTTATGTGGATGTGTTTGTATGTTTATGCCACAGATATACAGGAGCACACCGAGGCCAAAACAGTGTGTCAGATCCCTTGGATCTGGAGTTACATGGAGGTGTGAGCTCCCAGGCATGGATGCTGGAAAGCAAACTACAGCCCTCTGAAGAGCAGAATGCACAATTCCCTGCTGAGTCATCTCCTCAGTCCCCATCCCCTGTCTCACACTCAGAAGTTACTTGGTTAACTGCACAGCTGAGTCTAGCAAGGTCAGCATCGGTTTGCAGACAGTTCTCAGGAAGAATGCTCACTTACAGCTGGTTTAGGCATTTCAGAATACCTACGTGGGTGTAGATGCCAATAGTTCCCCATTAATATGAACAACTGGTATACTCTGTAGATCACTTAAAACATGGTTAAAGGAATCAAACTTTAAAATAAAATGAGTTTAATTGAAGGCACCACCTGCCAGATAGATCAGAACCTGCATTCCACGGGATCCCAGATTATCCACACCTGAAACATCAACCTCCAGTTCCTAGTCTCCCTGCCAACAACAGGATTTTTTTTCTCTATGGTTTCTTATTCTGGGCTAAGCATGCTGCAAGTGGAAATCAGTTTGCTTTTTCCCACTCAAAGGCTGCTTGGGGACATATTCCTTCAGGCATTGAAAGTTGTGTTGCTCTTTCCTGCTGATGGGTGGAAGAACGCTAGCATGAAACGCAGCCAGGATGGATCACTGAGGAAAGACTTTCTTAGCAACCGTCTTTACAATTGCTTTGGAAATCTACTTTGTTCAAGCAGTCATCTAAATTCATGCCAAACACACCTCCACGCTAGTCTCTCCCCTGTGATCTCGCTTGTCTTTAAACTAATCCCTGCTTCTCAGGGCTCCAGCTCTGCCTGAACAGGTGGGAGTAGGGTGAGGTACTCCTCAATCACTCGTGTGTGAGGAGCCAGGGATGTTTTGAGTACAAAAGTCATTATACGGAAACAAATCCTCTTCTATCACATTTCATTGGTGAGTAATTATTGTGTCCCAGCAAGAGAAGGATTAGCAGTTCTGCCTTACAGGAAGAGAGCACAGCAGGCTCACCCCTCGTGAATGTGCAGGTGCCTTATCTTCGATCGCAAAGGCCTCTGCGTTGTGTCTGATTCTGAGCCTTGCCCTCCCTGTCAGCGAGGATGCTGGACAATCTCTACCCCGTGAAGTAAGCTAATAATTTTCATCCTCCTGCGAGAAATATCTACAATCATATAATCATACACACACACACACACACACACACATTGATGTGTCATAAGACCAAGGGTAAGGAGCTGGTGCTTACTTGGCCTATTTCATTGTTGAATCTGTACCCCATACACGTGAAAATGATGTCACTACTCGTCATCCAGGGACCTCATGTAACGACACAGCTAGTAATCCATGTTTGGACACCTCTACTCCAGCCTTTCTCCAACCCATGTCCAAGACTTTAACCCACCTGAAATTTGTTCCCACATCTGCCTCACCTGCGTTTAGTTTCTCATGGGGATCAGGTTTAAACTCTCCTTTCTGTTGGGAGCTGTGAACCCCCAGATCCTGAATTTCTTGTAAACAACTTGTTTTCCCCTGATCTGAGTGCCTACAGCTGCTCTGAGCACGAGATCTTCAGGCGTTCCTGATGGCGGGGTAATGGTTTCTGGTGTGTTTGGCTGGGGCGTGGCTATCCCTATATAAGCTGCCCCTGGACACAATAAAGGGGGCATTCTTGGGGCATTCCTGTATCAAGGATGACCTGTGCCTCTGTCTCTGTGTCTTTGTGTGTTTCAATCTCCAGCCCCTTGCCCGGTTCACGAACTATATGGTGGCGCATAGAGTGCATGGTGCACCGCACCTTCCCACAAGAAGATTTAAGTTACAGTAACTCCTGAGCACTCAGTGCTGTCTGAGGCAGGCATGTGTCAGCACTTACCACAGGGAAATGCAGTCCACTCTGAGTCAGATCTGCTCTTCTGCACGCTCCCAGTAAGAACATTAAGGAAAGGTTGAGAACTTGCCCAAGGTGGCAGAATTGGAATGCAAAAAAAATATGTCTGAATGCTTTAAAATTTTCCTAAATATTAGTTACATACTAGATAAGCAATTTTTGGATGTGGAACATTTAGAAGGTAAGGAATACATTTTGGAGATAAAAAATAAAATGCAAACAGCAAATAAATTTTGTGAACCCCAACTGTTTTCAATGTCATTTAAAAATTTAAGACTATTCGTGGATAACTTAGAGTCTGAAGATAGCTGGATATTACCTTTAATCTCCAACTTTTATTTCCCTTTCTTTGATATACTAAGATGAACTCACAAGTTAATTTCTTCAAAAGAGTGCTTAGACTTCCAGTATTCTCCCATAGAAGGAAAAGATTCACCTTGCCTTTGTCCAAATCCTTAGCTCTGTCAAAACTAGGGACGATTTTTGGGAACAACACTTCCACACATGTTGAGTTTAACCCATTCATTTTTTTAGTTACCTAACTCTAGCCTGCCCTGTATCTAACTGTATAAACCAGTCCTATAAACAGGGTAGAACTCGGGGGAGTGGCAATACACACGGGGAGTATGTAACTCAAGTCTATTGTCTTCAATGTAGCAACACATTCCCAAAGAATATTTGCTTCAAGCAATTCATTTACTACTCATGACTAAGACATAAGGATGATCCACAATGTCTCGCGTGCTCACAGGCCCTCTAGCTAAACAGCCTGAGTTTGGGGATCTAATGGTCCTGGTGTGAACCCTCCAGGTCTGCCAGAACTCCTGACCCCCACACATGCATTCCAGATGGCAAATAGAGGCATAGGAAAGGGGACACTCCTTCCCTTAAGTCCTCGCTGAAGGACCCAGATTTCAGCATGTGTTTTGTTGGAACTGTGTGTTTCTATTGAATGAATAGATGTAATGACTTTGGAATTCTGAGAATCTATTAGTGAACACTAAAGAAAGAATGGCTATTAGGCAACAATTGTTAGACTCTAACATATGGAGCTAGCAACACAAACATAAAAACAGACTACTTGAGGATTTCAGTGCATCAAATTCTCAAACTCGGGAGACATGGGGCTGTGTACACCCCTGCCTCTGCCCACAACCATTCCTGGGAATGCACTCAGCATTCTGTTTACTATGCTGTCTTTCCCTTCCTCTGTGCTTTGAGCTTCTCCTCCTCACTGCCTGGTTTAAAAGCCACCACCTAAGTAGAATCGCTCCAGTCTTTCCCTGCTGAAGCTGACCTTTCCTCCTGATGGACTGCTTCCTGGCTTGGGAAATAAATGCTTTAGACAAGTCTGGTTTTTTCCGCTAAGGAACACAGTCCTGAGGAACAGGGTCACAAGCATATTCATGCATTCATTCAGCAAATGTGAAAGGAGTGATCCCATTTTACCTACCTTACTCATGGTTTGCTAAAAAGAATGTTCAATGTGCTGGGCGTGGTGGCATATTCCTATAATTCTACCACTGGAGGCGTTGCTATGGAAAGATCGGGTGTTCCAGAACAGACTGAACTGTATCTCAAAGAGAGGAAATAGTCAATAAGTAATTGTATGAATATACTCCAACAGATTTCAAGTAAGGTTTTAGGTCTTGCCATCTGAAGAGGGTCAAGGCATCTGGAAAGATCTGGGCTTCAATCTGCCATGCCTCCGTCCTTGCCCAAGGTCCTGTCTAAGGCCTTCAAATGGAGGAAGAACTCTTGCCATCTCCAAGGTACAGTCCCAAAGCAGGCATAGCTGGCCAATGGCAAAGATAAGCTTCAAACAAGGCCCATGCCAGGAGGAAGCTGGTCAAGAATGTTTTAATTTCTAATTTTTTACATCAATTTATTTGTTTGTGGGGAACCTGGGCACAGACCCACCAATGCATGCATATGGAGGTCGGAGGGCAGCTGGGAGAAGCTGCTTCTCTCCCTGTACCAGGTCATCGGGGTTGGCAGCAAGCACCTTACCTGCTAATTTTAGCAGCTCAGTGGCGACACAAGGAGGGCATACCTATGTACCCTTCACCAGTTCTTACTACTCAAGGAAAGTGGGTCTGAAATGTTATTTCCTGGGTCAGGAAATCTAAAAGAAGAAAGGACTCTCTCTTGGGGGAGGAAAAAAAAAACCTCGACTATAAAATCCTTCAATTCTTATTTAATTTTCTTTTTGTTTTGTTGGTTTCATTTTGTTTTGTGCAGCATATCCCAGGAAGGCTGTCCACATGCTGCCCTGAGGAAATCACACTGCCCAAGTAAGTTCTAGAAGACTCACTGTTGCTATGACAGTCTGACATCCCATAATAGTTCCTGACTGTTTGAAGTAATGCTGGAATAAAATCTACAAAGTTGGGCTTTTTCAAGTTTTAGTTAGAAATCTGCATCTCCAGATAAGTGACTATTAGTTTTTAAGCAGACAGTGTGTAGGCAAATTATTAAAGGAAATATGTTTCTTTTTCTTACATTCGTGAATCTTTATTAGTTCCTTAGTGAAATGTTTTATTGTTTCCAATACTCATGTGACAATTTTTTAAAGGGTCCTGTTTTTAATTTGAGTAGCATTTATGGGGAGATGTGGAACCCAGTGTAAAGGAAACTCCCAGGAATCTACAAAGGTGACCCTAGCGAAGACTCCTAGTAACAAGGAACACAAAGCCTGAACTGGCATCTTCTATAACCAGGCAAGACCTCCAGGGAAGTAACTGGGACACCAATCCAGCCATTCAAACCTTCGACCTACAATTTGTGCTGCCTACTAGACGTGCTGGGGTCTTGGTGACACAGAACTTGTGGGAGTGGCCAGTCACTAACTGCTCTATAATAAGCAGGGTGCCAAGATGGGGAGCCCATGGCTGACAATGGAGGATGGCCAGCAACCGGAGGCTGGATAACGTAGACACCTAGGAGGCAGCCAAACAGCAAAAACAAAAGTCAATGGATTATTATTCTGAATGGTAGTGTGCCGTACTTATTGACCAGAGTCTAACTCAGTCATTATCAGAGAGGCTTCATCGAGCAACTGATGGGGACATTGCAGAGACCCACAGGCAAACATTAAGGGGAGCTTAGGGAATCCCTCAGGAGAGGGGGAGAAAGGAGCGTAGGAGGCAGAGGGTTTGAGGACACCCTAAGAACACTGCCCCCAGAATCAACAAAGCGGGGCTCCTAGGGGATCACAGAGACTCAAGTGACAATAGGGGAGACTGTAAAGGTCTGACCCAGGTCCTCTATGTATGTGGTATGGCTGTATATCTTGCTGTTCTTGTGGGACTCCTAATGGTGGGCATTAAGGGTTGTTTCTGACTCTTCTGCCTGTTTTTGGTGCCCTTTTCCTCCTACTGGGTTGTCTCTTCCAGCTTTGATATGAGGGCTTATGCCTAGTCTTACAGTAACTTGTTATGCCAAGTTTGGTTGATATCCTTATCCTTAGAAGGCCTGCTCCTTTCCAAGAAGGACTGGACCTGGGGGAGAAAGGGAGCAGAGGAGGAACTGGGAGGAATGGAGGGAGGAGAAATTGAAGTTGTGATGTAATATATGAAAAGAAAAAATAAATACATTTAAAATATTTTAGATTTTGAACTTCTACTGTATAAGAAGGTGACATAAGAAGTTATATTCTTACATGCCTTAAATTCCAGCACTCAAGAAGCAGAGGCAGGCAGGTCTCTGATTTCAAGGTCAGCCTGGTCTACAGAGAAAGTACTAGGATAGCCAGAGCTACACAAAGAACTCCTGTCTCAAAAAAAGAATAAAAAAAGAAGTTGTGTTATTAAAACTATCTAGTAAATCCCTGGTGTGAATATTGACCACAATCCGTACACTCAGATATCAGAATCAAAAAAGCATTGAAATACTCTAAGACATCATTTTAATGAATTGGTACAAGGTACATGTCTTCTAGAAATAAGAAAATAAAAATCTAGACAGATCAAATTATTTGTGATCATATGATTGTTACACAATTTCACTGTCACCTCTAGAATTCCTTTAGTGGTATCTAGTAATGTGCATTTCTTTCTAATTGCTTTGGGGACCAAGCGTGTAGGTTGGGAGAAACTAGACATGAAAAGTGAGGTACAATGTTTGCATTGACCAACACACTGGTGTGTGCAAAGTCTCTTCTGGGCATCTGTTCATGTTAGAGCTGAACTGGATCTCAGTCCTTCCAAAGGACTCATCAGAGTGCTTCACGGTTAAAAAGAACTTGGAGATTTGTGAAGTACAGAGAATACTGAACACATTTGACGCAAAGAAATGGAACTCTCTTTGCAAGCTAATAATTCTCAGACACACCAAACACACAATCTTTTATCTTTCAACATCTCTTGATTTTGTAATTAGCCATTTCAGAATCATGCTGGAAATACCTTGGGAGTTACTTCATCCATCTGTAGCTAACCAATGGGAATAGGAAGCCTGTCTATGTGATGTTTATGTCTGACTTTTTGTTTTGGTTACCCTAACACACCCTTCCCTCCTCCAGTCAAGGTCATCTAAGTGATGTCCTGGTTGTGAATCCTGGTGGCTCCAGGGTCATTTGCATACAACTCAGGCCACTGACGCTTCACCTAGGCACTGGCCATGTCCTTCCCATTGTCCTTCCCATTTATTTAATAACCCCAGCAGATCAAGGCAACAGCTGATGGCTGCTACTGTGTTCTACTACAGAATGTATTTTACTAGCCTAACTGGCAAGTGTCTTGTTGTTCTGGATCTACATAATCTTTATAAGGAACCCAAGAGGTGAGTGTAATAAGAATCCCTGTTATTACAGATGGTCAAAGCAATGAACAACTGCCTAGACATCTACAGTTAGTAACTGCTGGGCCAAAGTTCAAATCGTGGCAGCCTGACTATATACTTCCTAGGTTACATAAAGAATGATGTATCCAGTCTTCTGCTCCTTCTAAGAGGGTATTGTGTCATGGTGTGAGCTCCTCAAATCTCACCTTCAAGGCCCAGCCTTCAGAAACATGGATAGTTGCACGATCAAAAAACAAAAATGCAGATTTGATGCGAAGGATGCCCCAGAAACTTCCTCCTCAAAATGGTCTGTTCTGATTTGTGGGAAAGCAATGGTTGATGCTGTGGATTTCAACTTCACCTCTTGTTGTTAGTCACTAGCACAGAACCGGTAGCAGACAAGTTTCCTGCCTCTGCCAGAGAGACATAAGCTGAGACCGCAGCATCATGTACAATTGAATTGTCTAGATGTGTGCTAGTTAGAGAACAGCCATGAGCTGCCTGTAGATGCTCAAATTTAACTTGAAACAACTGAATTTAAATAACATAAAAGATTGAGTTCACTGTTACAGGTCACATTTAAGTGTGGCTAGGCATTTATGGGATGGCAGCCAGGATAGCAAATATTCCAGTTTTATGAAAAGGTCTGTTGGGCAGCACTGACTTTGAATGACCTTGGGTAGAATGTGGTTAAGGATCCCGTCACTTTCTTGACACAATAGAGAGTCACAGAACCTTTAGTCTAGAAGTTTCTGTGTCTCACATCATTTGAAGGACTCATTTACATTTCACCAAAAATGTCACCAATTTAGGGTTATAAAAACAAGTCAATTTTTGTGAAATAATTCCAATTTTCACATTTAGTCTCCAAATGAGAGCAAGAATATTTTTCAGCTCCTATTTGGTTTCTTTTACATTGTCTAAATGATTTCCCTATGCCTGTGGTTTGCAATTTTTCCACCATTATTCTGAGAGTCACTTAGCTGAACTCCCCTTTTCCTAACATTAGGCTGTGGCTGGAGTGTCCATAAAAAGTCAAAAGTAAAGAGAAAACAGGACAGTTCACAAGAAGTTTGGGTAGCTTTGTCCATGTCCAACTTCCAGACAAGGAAAGGCCTATGTACAGTATGGTTAACAGAAGTTTTGAGTGGAAGGACATGCTAATCCGTGGGTCAGAGTTAGAAGAGCTGACCAGTCCACAGTCTTTTACATTACATTACACTGCTTTTATCATTGAGGAGAAACCAAACCCACTGTCTCAAAAACAATTCTGGGCCTTTACCCTTTTCTGTTCCTGCAAGGCCACTTTGAGGTAGGCCAAGGCCAAACTTCTCACCAAATGTCACAGCCTAATCCATTGCAGACTAGACCAATGATCAGTCAGCTCTCAGACGTCCAAGCAGGCAGGCCGGCCGTGGTGCTCAACAGCCCCCAGACACTGCAAACCATCATAAGAATCTGAAAGTCACAATAGGAAAGTAGCTGACTGACTACATCCTGCACAGGACAGCTGTGAGAAGGGATTGAGGATGGGGGGGGGAGCATTGCCACCAGAAATACAAACATTTATCCAAACACATGAGCAGAACCTAAGAAATAGTATGCATTGTTTATAGATAAATAAACTGTTATCTGACACTGATAACATCCCAGGGTAAAGTAAGTAATGCCTCAGATCGAGGAATGAAGAAGTCCTATCTCTATGTGGAATATAACCTATTGCTTTAAATAGCATTGGGTAGATATAAAAAACTTTGTTACCATTGCATGAACTACAAATATAGGTGCCTTTGATTTAGTGAAATGAAAATGAAATGTTCAAAGGACTGAAGGCAGCGAGCTGAAAGTTCAGTAACATTTAAAACAATTTCCTAATGGTGATTTAACAACTTATTAAACATACTTTCATCATTTTTATGTGTCTGTGTGTGCCCTTTGGTTTATTTACTTTTAATGGATAATTTGGTAAATGAAATTACAGAATGGAAAGCAACACCATTGAACATATCAACTGCTACTCAAAGGCATGAAAGCCACCTAGACAGATCATTAAAGGCTCAGTAGATAAATAAGCCTTTAATCAAAGTTATGGCTTTGCAAAGCCAGTCGGTGATGTTGACCCAGAATGGGGAAGGCTATGCACAGTTTGGCCTTTGATATACTGACTCTGAAGTCCTCAAAATCTACTCTGCTTTGTTTGAGAGCTGAAATTAAATAAGAAAGAACGTAGTAGACAGAAGGAGTAGCTCACTTGGCACCCCTAAAGATGGCCTCCACATTATTTGATCACTAACAAAAATGTCTCTCAATGAGTAGATTGACCTACACAATATTCTGATGGGAGCAGACAGTCAGGAGAGATTTTGAACAGCTGTCTCTCCCAGGTGACCTTGTTCAGGGACCTGAGAAGACAAAACATGAATGTGTGTTTGCATGAGCTATTTTCTTTCCAACTCTTAAGCCTCTCCAGGACATTTGGTCACTGTGTTCTACATAACTGAGGAGAACGTGCAGAGACATGGGGGGCTGCAGTGTGCGCTCTTCCTTCAGGCAGAAACAAGGGGGCTGTAGTGTGCACTCTTCCTTCAGGCAGAAACAAGGGGGGCTGTACTGTGCGCTCTTCCTCCTGCACTTTTTGGACAAGCCGGTTCTGCACGGAAGTGATAGCGAGAATCATCTACATGGTCCCTTTCAAATACAGTTTGTATAGAAGCTGCAAGTGGCTACAAATAAAATGCAGATTTTAAAGAGAAATCTGTAATTACACATAAGAGCCCTTTGCAAACAGCCAGAAAGGAAAAAGCTGATAATAGAAAGTCATGAGTGCGCACTGAAGAGCCGCGCCATTATGCTGGGCTCCCTTCCGTGTGGAGAGTGCTAAGAAGAACCTGAGGGTCCGTTATTACTAGGTCATTCTCAAAATATGCTTCAGTGAAGTTCTAAGGATGTGGTCTTACTCGACTACTCAACAATGGCTGAGTTCAGCTGCTAGCACTTCTCTCTTCTTCTTCTTGTTCATCATAAGCCATTAAACCATCTTCAGTCCTTCGATGTAACAGGAATTATATTAATCACCCTTTGAGATGAAGAGAAACCCAACCAGTCCTAATGGTCTGACAGTGGAGAGAATGCACTTTGGGATGAAGAGATGGAGCCATTGAAATTCATTTCCTCTAACTCAAATATGACGTGGACGCTCTGATCCAGTAGGACTTGATCTAAATCGACTGTTGGAGAAGAACATGACAGCTTCCCTGCCATGAAGACAGTGTTTCTGGTAGCCTTGTGTATTTCACTGCTACCCAGGATGGTGTTTTAAAATGTATGGACCTAAAATTAGCTTTTTTTAAAAAAAATAAAAATTATTCAACAAATTGTTTTTGAATACTTACATGCTAAATACAATGGAAGAAGAACATTGCACATGGTATGATAAATCTAAATCGGAAATTATAAATTGGGAAGAGCATTATTCATGTGTTTGAGAGCCAGGTCAAAGACCCAGGAAGCAACCAACTCCACCCATGCCATTGGAACTGCTGCCTCTCAGTACAAGATCTTCTGAGTAAATTGGGAGCATGGGGACCATGGGAGAGGGTTGGAGGGAAGGGGAGAGGAGGAGGGAGGGGCGCAGAGAAAAATGTATAGCTCAGTAAAATTAATTAAAAAAGAAAAAGGGAAAAGTACTGACTCATCCTTTTAGCCCTTAATTTTGGTTGACCTGACTCTTTCATTTGTGCCTGGGCAGGACTCAGCCCTGTTGAGAACGTTGTTTTGTCCACCCACTCCTTTCCATACCAAGATGATGCCAAGAAATGACACATTCTCAGAGCCCTGTGTTAAAGTAGCAGTGGATTTTGAAAGCATATTTTTGTACCCACTAAAGCAGCCCATTTGTGTCCTTGGATGGAGTAACTGGATGATGAGGAGTAGCTGGGGTGTGAGGGCAAGAAGGAACATCATACATGAAGCCTGCGGCTGCCAAACACTGCTCCAGGAGGGGCCACACACCAGCTCACGGGGTGACTTCTTGCTGTGTTTCCATCTTTCATGCAGTGTTCTTGCATCACACTCTTGTTTAGATACTTTTGACTCATGAAAGTCATAGCATAAAGAGCAACAACATCATTGCGGAAGACACTTCAAGCCGTGGAATTCTATTACTTCTATGCTTTGGAGAGAGGATTCTGAAATATTGGACCGCTCCTGAGGACGTTACAATTTTCTTTTGAAGACATAACAACCTAAAGTTAAAGACAGAACATTCACGTCTATCAGCTACAGTAATGTTATCCCATTAGAATAGTATGGATTCAAAGAATCCCGCTGATATCCTCTGGAATGCTGCCAAGAGATTCCAGGTGGAAAGTTGGAAGGTAATGGTGAATTTGCATTAATTTACGTAAAAACACTTCTTGGTACTAAAACCTTTCACTTGTGCATACATCTTTGGTGAACCCAGATCCTCTGAACTTTTATTTATCTTTCTAGTGTGTTTCATCTCTGAGTAGTAAGCAGTCAGGATCTTCCCTGCACTGTCAAATACAGGGTTAATTAATAGAGGCTGTCCCCCTCCTCCTCCCTTCCCTTCCCCCCCCCCTCTGTGTGCGTGTGTGCACGTGTGTGCAAGTGCTGGAGATAAAGTCCAAGGCCTTCTGCATATGCAGTTGGGAATTCCTCACTGAACTGCATCCTGCCCACAAGTCCCACTTCAGAAATAAATTTCTCAGAGCCAGGACATGGTACTGTGTCTCTTTTCCTTCTTCCTCATGACTGAAAATACTCCAGAAGGGGATCTTCTCTCAGACGTGTAAAAAGACAGCAGTGCCATTACAATCCATAAAAAGTACAAGACATCAGGTCTGGAGATATGGTACAGCAGTTAGTAGCCTGATTGCTCTTCCAGGGGATTTGAGTTTAATCCCAGTACCTGCACGGCAGCTTACAATGATCCATAACTCCAGTTCCAGGGGATCTGAAACCCTCTTCTGGCCTCCACAGGCACCAAGCATGCATGAGTTTTTCAGACACACATGCTTGTAAAATACCAATCCACATAAAATAAAAATAAATAAAACCAAGGAATGAGGAGGGGAAAATATAGGCTTCTGACAAGGAAAACAACCTTCAGTACAAGTTCTCCTGGCTACACAGAGTTTGGAAACATGTTTAGGAACTCAGTAGCAGCTGATCTATCCTGACTGACAAGCCTTTCTGCAGCTCTAGGATGCTGCAGTACTGCACTACCAACCCCTGACGTCATCTCTGACGTCATCTCTCTCTCCTTGACAAAACTACACAGTGAGTACGCATTTTGGAAGCCGGTTCTCTTCAACACAAGCACACAGAGACAAGCACAGGGACAAGAAGCAAGGACTCCGAACAAAAGGCAGCTGCAGCCATCCCTGGTACCCCAGGCTCAGTGGGAAGAGCAGCAGAGGAAAGTGCCCAGGTGACCTAGGAACAACTGCTGTTAGCCTTTCATGCTCACCCCAAACCCCACCACTTCAGTCTTTAGCAGTGCGGGAAGTGATCCAGACAAACCGAGGTTTGAGATGGCTGGAGGACCTGTGTGATATTGGGCTGATCTAAACATGCCCGTCTCATCAGGAGAGCAAACATGGTCCAAAAGACTCCGAGTTTATTCAAAAAGACTTTTTTTTTTTGAGACAGAAACTCTTGTAGACCAAGCTGGACTCAGACTCAGAGATCCACCTCCCTCTGCCTCCTGAGTGCTGGGATTAAAGGCATGAGCCACCACTGCCCAGCTACAAAAGACATTTTAATAAGACAGATTGTATTTTTCAAAAGCATCTATGTAACATTTATTATTTCATAATTTTAGGAAATTTCCAAAAAAAAATGACTTCAGGGAAAACTTTAGCATGTTTCACACAAAAACAAATTTGGATGAAAATCTTGCAAATGACTGTTTTCCATTTTCCTCATTAAAAATTCCATTTCCTTGGGGGGCTGGAGAGATGGCTCAGTGGTTAAGAGCACTGTCTGCTCCTCCAGAGGTCCTGAGTTCAATTCCCAGCAACCACATGGTGGCTCCAAACCATCTGTAAAGAGATCTGGTGCCCTCCTCTGGGGTGTGGGTATAAATGGAGGCAGAAAGTTGTATATATAATAAAAATTCCATTTCCTCGTGTAGAACAGTGCCTATTAAAATCCTATTTGTGGCTATGAAGTAAAACTCATGTTGTATTAAAAGATATTACTGAACTATTTTGCAGTTTAATTTGTCAACTGAATTTTTAAAATAGAAAAATAAGCATGTATTTTGCCTGAGATGGTTAGAAGAGATATACAATTTCCCCAAGTCAGAACTACCAAAGAAAGCCTTACTACAATAGTCAAGAAGGGGCTTATGTCTCCTTTCAAGAATCCAGTCCTGGCATTCACCAGCTTGTTTGTGTTTCCCCCATCCTGCTCCATCCCCGCCAGATTGTTCAGGTCCTGTGAGTTGCTTCTAACCAACAGAACAGAGCAAATACTAGGGCTTTAACATTCACAGTTAACTTTTCCGAAGAAGGCAACATCGATTTCCCTGGCTGTCTTTAAAGGAACAAACTGCCGAACTGTGAGCCTCTTGAAGAAGTCCTGTGGCCGGGAACTCACAGCAACACCAACCAACAGACAAGGAGATCTGGTCCTTAGTTCAACAGGAAGTGGAAGTCAGCTCACAACCACGTGAGCTTGGGGCTGATCTTTCTTTCTACACCTTAAGGTGAGACTTGGCCCAGCCTGGGACCTTGATCATAGCCCCAGGATAGAGTTCAGCTTTGCCAAAACTTCTGAACTTCGGATGTTGGGATTTTCTTGCATAAGCATAAATAAAGAATACAAAGGCATTCTCTACATTTTGTAAAACGAGAAGAATAAATAGAAATACTTTGCTTTAGTCTAAATATTGAGAAATAATTGAGTAGAATAGTATTCTGTTTGTGGAATTACTTATAAAAATAGTGACTACGTTATTGAATTTTTAAAAAAATCTATAAAAATCCCTTTCCATCATGACAATAATCTACTATCTCTTTGTCATCTACCCAACTATTAGATGGCATTTCTTGTCACCAATTTTACCATAAAGAAGGGTGGGTATTTTGGTTTTGTTTTGTTTTTGTTTTTCTGGTGATTTCCCAGAGTGTTAACCACTAATATTCCTCAAAATATTTTAGATGGACTGAATGTGAGAATTTTCACAAATGTTCCACAGCATTCTAAAGTATTGTTCATAGGTATGTGACCAAAGACCATAATTTTAACAGATATGTGAAAACACAAGTCCTGCCCCCCAAAGTATGATAATCAAACGTATGTTATAGAAAACCCCCTCTTGAAAATGCTTGAACTCAGAAATGCAGATCAGTGACCTGACTTCAGGTAGAGTTTATTACTAGCTCATTTATGTGTGCATGCAAGTGTGTGTTAGTATGAGCGTGTGTGACCATGTATATGAATTCATGTCAGTGTGAGTATGTACACCTGTGTGAAACGTGTGTGTGTGTGTGTGTGTGTGTGTGTGTGTGTCTGGTGTGTGAATTCCATCAACATTCCACAGTTAGCAGAGCTTCAAGATTACTTTTCCCTCAAAGTGTAAGTACACATGATTTGATGCTTTAAGGGCCCAGGACAGCACCCTCCATTGGATCACTAAGTATGGACAGACCACGGGCTGCTGTAGAGCAAAGCAGTGGAAACCACTAGGATGCTCCTCACCTCAGACTCCCAGGGGGCCCTCTCCATGATACTGCTCGTACTCAGCCCTAACTGCACCTTTAGAATTGTTATTTTATTATCATTCGCACTTGGTGTCTAACTTGGCAAAACCCGGAAACTGCCTCACCTGAAGCTCCTACAAGACAGTCTACCCATGATGCACTGGGTAGTTAGGATGGCCTTGTTTATCTGGTAACCTGCACATGTGTTACCAGAAATGTACTTTAAGCTGACATTGTACTGGTGTTGTGCTGTGGGACAATGGTTTTACCCTGTAAACATTTGTTTCTTGTATTTGTTTAATACAACGCTGATCGGCCAGTAGCCAGGCAGGAAGTATAGGTGGGGCAACCAGGCAGGAAGTAGAGGCAGGGCAATGAGAACAGGAGAATTCTGGGAAGAGAAGAAGTCATTCTGCATTGTCACCCAGACATAGGGGAAGCCAGACACAGAGCAAGCTAGATGTGACTGCCTCGCCGAAAAAGGTACCAAGCTGCATGGCTAACACAGACAAAAAATATAGGCTAATATAAGTTATAAGAGTTAATAAAAAGCCTGAGCTAATAGGCCAATCAGTTTATACTTAATGTAGACCTCTGTGTATTTTATTGGGATTGAATGGACAGAAACCCCAGTCAACAGTGTTGTTCCATGCTTTTCCATTATTTGCAATCCTTGAAAAAACATATGTGTGTATATGTAGCGTATATGTGATGGCAAACAAATATGGCTACTAAACATCTTGTTGAAGAACCCTTTATCCAGGCTGGAGAGATGGCTCAGACCCTTGAACCTGGGTTCAAATCACAGCAGCTAAACACGGTACACATCTGTCGCGCACATGTACAGCCCTCTTCTGGCTTCCTTGGGCACAGCACACAGCTAACCACTCAGGATTAACTGCAATCCAGGACGCCCACACCCTCTTCTGGCCTTCTTGGGCACCACACACATGCCATGAACATGTAACTATGCAGGCAAAGCACTCATCCACATAAAATAAAATAATAAAATAAATTTTTTCTCAGGGAACACTGCATGCTAGATCCTAGTTAGGTCCTAGTACCCTTATCTGAAAATTGGGAATAATTATCCAGGTAACTTCACAGGGTTTAATTCTTCTTCTTAGTGACATGGCTTAGTGTTGCGCAGTTATCACCTCAGATGGACTAAGTCTATACCGAGCAGTAGTAAAGCGCACACTCAGAAAAGAGGTTTTCAAACACTTGAGATTTTAAAACTACACAGGTGATTTCTCACCTGTAACATTTGGAAGCTCTGACAAACAAGGCAAGATGTCTGGATAAGATCTCATAACAACAAGAAAACCCACATCCACATTTATCTTCCATCATTGGGATTCATGAAAAGGTTCCAGCAACTCGCCCATGAATCCTTTTGCATTTTCAAGTTAGCTAAAATCTTTTTTTTTATTCCTAGTCAATCACTTCTTCACTTTGGGATTCATCAGGGCAATAACACCCCTTTCCAGGTTCCCCTGAGTCATAAACTAGCCAGCGGGAACCAACAGAGACATCAGTGGAGCAAGCTTTAAAGATGATTCCTTGGCAAGGTTCACAGATGAGCAGTTATCTCTTTTTTTAAGTGGCCAGATTAAGGAATCCACAACCCCAGCGCAAGCTCCGGAGCAATTATGCTGCTGTTCGTTATTTTCAAACCCATAATTAGCCATGAAAAAGCATGTACAAATAAAATACTGTGTTTATATTTCTCATATGAAAGGCCCCGTTGTTCAACAACAAAGATATCAAGCAGCATATTTTATAAAACTGGTATTTTGTAATTATGAGACTTAGAGCTGAGCATAATTCAAAGGGGAGACCTTCAGTGGGCTCTGTGAAGAGTGTCTTCAGGCTTGGAGTAAAACCTAATTTTCTCTTATAGTGGTTCAAAACAAGAGCGTTGGCAAAGGGAAATCTGATGATAAAATCTGTTTTGCTCAGTGACTCTAAGCACAACAGCTCCTGGATTAAGAAGTTTATGAGTCTTTTCATCTTGTTCTCATGTGCATACACCTAAGAAACCAATCCTC
>NW_004949105.1:7971210-7991568 GCF_000317375.1 Microtus ochrogaster | reverse complement strand
TCTCTCACTGCCCCTCTCCACATGTGTACTGTTTGTGGTTAAATTCTGTGCCTGTTCCACATCCATATATGAGTCACACATGATGAACTGGCTGATTATTTATTCCCCTTTTAACAAGGTGCACTGTAAGATATCTTTTATCTTGGTGACTAAATTGCTATTGCTATATAATAACAGGGCTCAAAATCTCCAAGAACAGCCTTCATCAGAGATCTATTTTTAAAAAGCCATATATATATATTTACCCCTTTATTTTGTGTCTTTTGTCACGTAGGGCACAAGAGTTAAAATGTATTCCAAGCGGAATGGTTCACACATCGATATATTAAATATTCTGTAGTGCTTCTGGCCAGTAATGGAGGAAGCCTATTAGAAACAGTCCGAGGGATAATTCTGAAAGGATTATTGTGCTCTTTGGAGCACCTTGTGATCTTGGTTCCTGGAATCTATGCATGGGCAGTTGAGGGTAGTGTCCTTCACTGTCCATGGGAGAAGTTGAAGAGAACTTGGTGGAACAGTTGCTTGAGTACTTTAATGATTGACTTCATTCAATACATCATGAAGAGACACGATACTTCTTAACCAGAACAAAAATGGGTTCTAGGACATATAAAATATCCCAGAGAGGAAAAGACACGACGCTGACTAAAGCCTGTCCTTAACAGTCAAGGCGGGAACACAGAAGCACTCGTGTAAGTTCTATGATTTCTCTGCTCTATCTGTGGGAAAGATCAGGAAGTCGATATTGTCCTAGTAATGCTGACTTCCAGGCCATTTCGATGATGCATTCATTTGGATAAAGACAGAAAGTTTTTATATCTATTAACAAACTAATATTTCTATGAATCTTCTAATGATCTATGTGACAGGACAGACAGTTAAATGTCACTAAGGATTGCCAACTACCCCCCTGTAAGATTATGACCATTGGGAGGTGGTGGTGCATGCCTTTAGTGCCAACACTCAGGAGGCAAAGGCAAGCATTGCTACCCTGGTCTATAAAGCAAGTTCCAGGACAACGAGAGATACGGGGGGGAAAACCCTATCTTGAAAAGCAAACAAGCAAACAAACAAACAAATAAAAGATTACAGTGTTCAATGATCACAATTATTGTGGACATTGCAAATTTTCATTGGTTGGCTTTTGCTCTTATCTATTTAAAGTGAATATTGTTAGATAATTAAGCATTCATCTAATATGAATAAATATTGTACATCATTTCCTAGAGTGATTCATAGATTTATAGCAGGTACTAGACAAAATAAAACAAGTCTATTAATAAAGTATCAGTTTCAATATTTGCACGTTTGCTAGGTCTCAGCCATAATCACTCACTGCTCTCTTTTTTCCTCTGTACACACACTAAAAATAAATGTTAGGAAAATGATGTATCACTAAAACTGTTTCTTTAAATTTTCACTTCTTGAAATTGTTTAAGATTCTAATTAATCTTTTTAAAAACAAGAATTGAGGAAACAGTCTCTAAAATTTTAGGACAGCAGTTTTTAAAAGCGCTTCATTCTTAATTGGTACAATCTTGAATCAACTGATATAATAAAGTTAATTTTCATGAAGTTTGAGATGATCAATTAATGATCAATGAGATTTCTTAGTTTACCAAATTTGAAGGTTATTTAGAAATTGAAAGCATATTTATCAAAGAATAAATCAGACACACAGAAGCGATCAGATACTTGGGATGCTTCCTAACTTCACAAACGGAGAGCTGAGCCTGGGGGCGCACATTTCTTATGAGTTCTCTTGAGGACCAAGGAAGAGGAACCTGGGTTTGCAGCCACCCTCTCTCAGAAATCCAAGGGCTATCAATGTAGCTCAAGAATTCACAAGGCCCAGGGTTCGATCCCTAACACAAAAATAAAAGAGGAAAAATTGAAAATGGGAAAGGAAGACTTGAAGGAAAGAAGATAAAAACTGGTGGTAGAAACCCAGGCCTAGTCAGAAGGACAAAACCATACTTAAAGCTAGTAAAACGTTCCAATGATTTCAAGGATTGGAGAAAAATCACATCTTTGGCCGCATAACTGAATAACTGGCAACTTCAAAAATGAAGAGATTCACAATTGATAAAAACACAGAGAGTAAAAGATTGTAGGAGGGGGCCATCCCCACGTGATACACTTACTAGGCAATCCCTACAGCTGAGGCTCAGAGAAAAATCAAAGAAGAGGATAAGACCCAGCACAGCAGGATGTTTAATGAAAGACAGTATCTTCTAGACATCAAGAGGAATTGGTACATATCAAATATCAACCAATATGGTTGCCTAAACAAGGCAGGCATAATGGCAATACCAGTTGACATGCCGGTGTGGACAGAGGGAATTTCACAAGGTGTCCCTGCCCTAGATGAAGAAATACAGCAATCAACAGCTGTCGGGAGGTGTGTTGGATGGTTTTCTGTCAACTTGATGCAAACTAAAGTCATTGGAGAGGAGGGAATCTCAGTAAGAAAATGACTCTGGTGGCAAGAAGAGTAGGAGGGATCAGGTGAGGGGGGTGAGGGAGATTGTGGGGACAGACAGCTGGAACTGGGAGGGGGCATTTGGGAGGTAGGGTAGAAACCATGAGGGTGACCCTAATGAAGACTCCTATACAGAATCTCAACTGGCCATCTTATGTAGCCAGGCAAGACTTCCAATGCTGAGACTGGGTTACATTCAGTTGAGCTGTTAGTTGAGGAGGTGCAGTAGAAGTCACTAAGCAACCTAGGTCCATGCTGGGACAGAAGGCTGCTCTCTGAAAACTGACAGTGAGTCCCCATTGCCAAGCACAACATCCACACAGCTTGTTGAACCTAGAGAGGTCAAACTGGTGCCTGCATGGAGCCTTCTCCTACTCTGTAGTCTATTTGGTGAGAGAAAAAGAGGCTGCAGACTACAGAAAGAAAAACCTAGACACCAGCTGAGCCACAAAACCCTTCACCTACAATCTGGCCTGTCTGCAAAAGTTGCTGGGCAATGGTTGTGCAGAACTTGTGAGAGTGGCCAACAAATGTTTGGTTTAACCCGAGGCCCACACAATCAGAGGGGAGAGAGGGCCCATGCGTACACAGCCTAGCTATCCAAGGACTGAGGACTGGGTAGATCAAAGGTGTAGTGTAGAACCAAGCATGACAGGCAAAAAAAAAAAAAAAAAAAAAATCAGCAACATGATTTCTAATGGCATTCTGCTACTCTCATAGCTTGGTGCCTTGTCCAGGCATCATCAGAAGTTTCCCATAGCAACAGATGGGAACAGACTCACAGTCAGACATTATACATGGAAAGAGTCTAAATTGGAGGTTTCCATCAGGTCCCTCCCTTCAGAGCTTAGGGAACCCCATGAAAAAGGTGGGGGAAAGACTGTCGGAGTCAGAGGGGATGGGGTCACCAGGAGAGTATGGCCTACTGAACCGAATCAACTAAACAGGGCTCACATGGGCTCCTACATTAGCCTGCACCAGGTCCTCTGCTTATATGTTAGCTTGACGTTTTTGTGAGACTCCTAACAGTGGGGGCAGGTACATCTTTGACTCTTTTGTCTGCTCTTGGGACTCTTTTCCTCCTATTGAATTGCACTATGTCTTATTGTTTCTTGTTTTGTCCTGCTTAGCTGTTATCTCTTGGAGATCTGCTCTTTTCTGGAGAAGAAATGAAGGAGGAGGGTACCTGGGCAGAGGAGAGATTGGGGAATCTAGCAGGAATAGAGGGGGGATAAATTGTGATTGGGGTGCATTTTATAAGAGAAGACCCTATTTTCAATAAAAATAAAGAGTAGCAGGGAGTGGGGAGAGAAAATGCCTCCATAAGATCAGGCTGTAGGAAAACCTGTAGGACATTGTCTTATTAACAGTTAATGAAGGGAAAGGGCCCACCTTGTAGGTGTTGCCATGCCAGGGCTGGTGGTTCTATAAGAAAATAGACTGAGCAAGCTATGAGTAGCAAGCCACTAAGTAGCACCCCTCTATGGTCTCTGCATCATCTCCTGCCTCCAGGTTCTGTCCCTTTTTGAGTTCTTTCCTTGAATTCCTTTGATAGTGAACAACAATATGGAAGTATAAGCCAAATAAACCCTTTCTTCCCAACTTGCCTTTAGGTCATGGTGTTTTGTCACAGTAATGGAAACCCTATCCAATCTCAAGTGGTCAATACTAAACACACATAAATACAAGCCACACTAGGTGGATGCAGTATATTCATACACAGGCACACACATACACATATGCACATTCATTTATATATGTAACAATAATAATTTAAAAGGAAGAGCCATGGATTTGGAGGAGAGCAAGAGGAGAATATGAAGAGTTGGGCCAGGGTAAAAGGTGGATTCAAATATGTAAATAGAGTGCTTATTATGAAATTCACAATATAAATGGCAGACAAGACACAAACACTCTCACTTACAGACATCCTACAGAGCCGAGCAGACGAAACACTCCCGGAGCACTGTGTGAGTTGCCTGACTTTCCCCACTGTATTGCTTACATTTCAGCACCATGCCAATGTCTCAGGAGGTTTGCGTGTGGACCCGCTCTTACCTCAAGCTCTAGAGCAGCCAGTGCTCATTCTAGGCAAAAGAATCCTGTCCCAGCGCATTTTCACATTCATACTGACCTTTTAAAAAATATTTGTTTTTCCCAGATGACTTTTAACAGCTTCTCTGATTCTTAAGGGTGAACTTATCCTCATTGCCTTTAAAAACAAAATCCCCTCTGGAAACCAAGTTCAAGATCTCTGCCAGGCATGTCAACTTGACTAGCAAAAGCATGGCTCGGATGAGAGCTTTATCCCTGAGGTTGGGATAAAGTCTCCAGTGTTTGCTTCCTGCTTAAGTTCAAGTGTTCAAGCAGTGCTGAGGGCTCGAAGTATGTGATGTCATGACTTTCTCAGAGTAATCTGAGCGGGAGGTAGCTGCCTAGGAAAAGACTCAGTAGACACTCTTCATCTCTTCCCAGCAATCCCCTCATTGGGACAGCACTCTCAGACAAAGGGCCTGGACCCTTCTAATGTTCTGGAACACCTTAATTTCTGACCTCAAGTTGATGCAGTAGGAACACTGATAAAACATCAGTAAAGAACTGATAAAATCAAGTTCTTTTCCCGTATGTGCAAACTGATTTCTGTCCCATCCACTCCTGCTATGATCCTCCCGTCCATCTGTTTCATTTCCTCCTAAACAAACAAACAAACCGAAACCCAAATGATCATAAACACAAGGCTGGTGCCAAAAGAGACAATAAATATAATTTAAAACAAGTCCCACGTGACTGAGAGCCAAATGGTAGTTGGCTGAAATCCTTGGCCTGCTGTGCTGAACTATGAGGTCCTTGCACATTCCCTAACCTCTCTCCGTGCTAGGTCCCCCATTTGCTGAGGAAAGCTAACTTGGCCCCTGATGTCGACTGTTTCGGGAGGGATGACTCATGACAGAGCCAGACTTTCAACCCACTACCATCTGGCATTTAGTCATATGTGGCTGGTTTAAATCGCCTCGTGGAAGGTAGGGTCTTCTGTGCAGGACAAGGAGGGTGTCACCATGACATCTGGACAACAGAGTCGCCCAAATAAAACTTGCATACTAGCACACCAATCGATATGCTAGTGTGAATGGAGGAAGTCTGACACGGCCCCACCCTGGATGAAGGACTAATGGCTGCTAAGGGAGGAAGAGTCTCCACAGATAGGCCTCTCCAAAGGTTATCCAGTTCCAAGTGGTCAGCCCTAAAAACATATGTGCAAGAGAACAACACTAAATGGATTCAGGAGGGCGTGTGTGTGTGTGTGTGTGTGTGTGTGTGTGTGTGTGTGTGTGTGTGTGTGTGTGACAGTAATATGTAAAGAAGTCGGTAATCTGAGAGAAACTTGGCAGGCACAGAAGCTAGAAGTGGGAGAGAAAAGGGCAGGACACACAGTATTCATGTATGACATTCTCCAAATAATTAAAATTAAATAAAATGGATATATTTTCTTGGGTTTCCTTTATGTGATTTGCTGATTGCAAGAAACCAATAGAGAGTGTAATTCCCTATAAAGTGATTTCAGTCTTGCTGACTCCACAGAGAAATAGCTATAGGATTGAATTAGTATGTCAAGATAAATGTAGGAAAGCGTAGGGGAAAGATCAAACTTTTCTATCCCGGTGCCACCACGGCCCAGGGTCATACATGCTCGAGAGGGGGGTTTGAGAAAATAGCAGTGATCAATATGAGAACAAGGGAAGAAGGACTGTGTCACTCAGATGTTCACTTATGAGTTATCCTCAGTTCCTCCCTCTCCCAGGACAGGACTATATGCTTGGTTTGCTAGCTTTTAAAATATTCAGACCAAATAAATACATGAACAGGCAACAGAGGATAATATTACGTTGACATTGCTGTGACCTCCCCTTTTCAGAACTAAGTGCTATTGCCAGGAAAGAGAATGGGGAAAGATGAAGAAAAATGGGCGTTAGACTAAGAAAACTGCCCACTTATCTCATCTTTGCCTGAGGCTGCCAATGGCATTCTCATTGCACAGTCCACACTGTGGGGTCCTTACTGTGTGGTGAAAGTGTCAGAAGGAATAACTGAGGCTATCAAGCAACCATATAGTCCAAGCAAAGATGCTATCAAGGGTAATGCTAGACAGCACCCAGGTCTCATCTCCCTTGCTCCTGAGTTCCTCCCAGCATCCCTCTGCACCAAGATCCTTCCACAGAACCATTTGCCTTCTGTGGACTGTGCTGCAGAAACACCTAGAGAGGCCCTTCCATGTCCTTGGGACCACCGTGGAAGCACAGATACCAAAGTTCTCCTGGGTGATGCCTGTCTCCTGTCACCGTGTCTTGTTGTATCTTTGTTTCCTCATGGAAAGCATCACCGCATCCATGAGCAGAGGATACAGTCTTTTTTGACCCCACTTTGTCCCCTGTACTCTGGCACATGCTGTAGCTACCATGTCCAGTGAGTCTGGTTCAAAGCCAAGGCCATCTGCCACGGGACTTCTTTCCTATCTCTAGTCAAAAGAATACTAATTATTACGAATGGAGTGCCTGTGTGTGTGCTACAGTGCAGAAGACAGAATTTAACATATACTATGTAAATATAGAAGGTCAAAGTTCAGCACACCATCTTTAAAAATGAATCCAGATGCTCTGACCTTTCAATTTCTAGTAAGATGCCCCAAAACTATTCTTTTTTGTTTGTTTGTTTTTGTCTTTTTGAGACAGGGTTTCTCTGTAGTTTGGGAGCCTGTCCTGGAACTAGCTTATGTAGACCAGGCCAGCCTTCATCTCCCAGAGATCTGCCTGCCTCTGCCTCTCAAGTGCTGGGACTAAAGGTGTGTGTCACCACCACCTGGTTCCCTCAAGACTATTCTTACCCTCAAGTTGAGGAGGTTGTGGATATACACCCAGATCTTCCTCACCAATCCTCCCTAGATGGTCTTGCTTAGGTTGCCCAAAGGATCTATTCAGGCTGAAATAGAGCTTGTGTTCATTTCCAATCTGAAATATATAGACTGCAACACTTTTATTCCATCCAAGCTTTTGTTTAACATTTTATTTGAAAATACTAAATAATTCAGTCATTTTTCTCAGAAAGAAGAATGTAGTCCTGTACAATAGCTCAGAATTCCATTATGTGTAATGAAATGTCTACTTATGAAACCTGCAAATGGGTGACCAGAAAGCTCCTAAGACCTCGGGTGAGGATGAGATTAGTTTTAATGACTTGTTACGACTTAAGGGGCATCACTCTATCCTAGATAAATAAGCTCATACAAACAAGAAACAGTGTGGTTGTTTGATGTAATTGGTCCAATAAGCTCATAGGAAGTGGCACTATTAGGAGTTGTGGCTTTGTTGGAGTGGGTATGGCCTTGTTGGAGGAAGTGTGGGATGGGCTTTGAGGTTTCCTGTTCACAGGATACTGTGCAGTACTTCAGTCAATTTCCTGTTGTCCACAAGATGTTCTTCACCAGCACCATGCCTGCCTGCATGCCAGCAAAACTTCCCCACCATGATGGTAAAGGACTGAGTGATGATAATGGACTGAACCTCTTAAACTGTAAACAGGCCACCCCAGTTAAATGTTTTCCTTTGTAAGAGTTGCTGTGGTCATGATGTCTCTTCACAGCGACAAAATCCCTAACAAAGACACAGCTTTATGAAAAAAGCTGGCTAGAGCCTCTGTTGTTGGTCACTTTGGCAGAGTCATCAAGCAGCAAATGATGAAAGTGAAATCTAAGCCAGCTATGCAATGGTTGATCCATTGCTTAAACCCATTCAATATTTTATATTTGTTTGAAATGAGATTTATATTTGTTTGAAGCATATTCTAATTGAGTTATATTTATTTTCTGGACTACTGCAAGTAAATTACTGTTCCTCTTAAAGGCCTACTGGTAAGAAGGAGTCTGGATGTTAAAGAGTGTGATCCTCCTTCCACAAAAGCTTTAGCAATGGTGGAGACATAAAACCATCCACTTTGATGAATATAGTTCTTCCAACTCCCCACACTCTTCTATGTCAATAGCTATAAGAATCAGGTTCATTTCATTGTAAATTGTTTCTTTGAAGAAGCTGATGTCCACTTATTCTCTCTTTTCCGTGACAAACTTAAAGAAAGAAGCTGGATTTGTCTTCATTCAATGGCAACTTACATCTTCACCTACCACCCTTGGCCTCTCTTCTTCTCATTCACTAAATCTACGAGTGTAACGTCATCAAGACCCAATTGCTAAATTCATTGGCATAATTTTAATTTTTAAGTTAAATAAATTAAATAAATATTTGTGTGTGTGTGTGTGTGTGTGTGTGTGTGTGCGTGTACATGTGCAATAGCCACAGCACAGAAGTGGAGCTCAGAAAACAGCTTGTGAAGCTTATGCTCCTCCTCCAGAACACAGGATCCAGGCATGAACTGAGGTGGTCAGTCCGGGCAGCAAACACCTATACCACTAAACTGTCTCACCAGCTCCTCCCTGACCTACATGTCCTTTCTGCACTGTATAACATCTTGAATAATTTTATGTCTTTCGGAAAACTATTTTTCTTTATCTCAAGTTTGGATTTCCCAAGATCCATGCTCTAACAGCTTTCCAGGCCAATGCTGGTTGGAAAATGGTGGAAACTTCAAGAGATGAACTCTAGAGAAGATTTTTCTGGACCTCCGGAGCATGCTCTTAAATAGAAAGGGGAACCCCCTTCTTTCTCTTCCTCTTCTTTCTCTTGGTTTTCTTTTATGTGAGAAGAGGCAATGGTGCCTAGGCAGAGGTAATTGATTTTGACATATGCTGCTTTGCCTCATCAGAAGCCAATACTAATAAAGCCAACCCATTTCAGGTTTGTCTCACAAGGAAGACTTGGAGATTGAACGCAGTAAAATTGTTTCTGATTTCTAAGAAGTTCTAAGCCCTGTTGGCTGCTCCTAACTCGTAAGTGTCTGGGTCATTAGTAGTGTGGTCCGTGAGAGTGAGCACCATGTCTCCACCACCCTTTACAGATTAGTTCAATGTACTAAAAACATCAGTGGCAGTTCTGTAAGAAAGAGACCCATCATTTCTGAAGGGAGTTGCAGAGAAGAAAAAATTCTAAACTTTAGATTTCCCATGAGACTGTGGGGCATACAGCTGAGTTTCCAAGTTGCAGGCAAGGACGTACCAAGTGACACCAAGAAACCAAAACAACAAGGGAGACAGGACACAGAGGGGAGGAAGCTAAAAGTCATCAGTGTTGATGGGAACTATTTTTTCTCTGGAGCAGGATGGAGCCACCAACACACAGAGGCTCCCTGAACACATCTAGAAATGATGACCATGCTCACTCACCCCACACAAGGATGGACACATCATTAACAAGAGTGAAGCTGTCCTTAAATGTGAAAGGAATATCAATGCACCATAAGATTTCTACCACGTGGCATCATTTTGCTTATAAATAACTGAATCTAGAAGAAGACAACAGGAAACCCGGGGATCCACCATCATCACTTAAAAATTAAATATTTCCATGCATCTAGTATAATGTATTTCTTACATCGTTCACTGCCTACTAAGAAAGAACATATGATAAACTTACCTTATTTTGAAATAAAACCTGAGAGAAAATTAAAATCATTCATTAAGGAAACTATACTAAATATATGATCAAACTGTAGGTTATTTTTAATCCCTTGCAGAAGGAACAGGTTCTGTTAAGAAAGAAAATATTTCCTAAACTAAGCTTGGAATCAATCTGTGTTCATTAGCAGCGTGTGTCTTATAAAAGACTGCATATGGATGTCAAATACTTGCAGAACTGCTATAGAAAAAACAAAAAAGAAAGAAAATACAGATCATTAATGTTTTAAAAAAGAGTCAAAAATGAGTAATTCCTCTGACTTGATGAGATGAGTAGATGAAGTACCGCAGGAGGCCAACACGTTGCCTTGAAAAGCAGCCGTATACTTTCAGTAAAGCCTGGATGTTGTATGTTGGAAGCAGAAATAGAAGTTAGAAGCAGAAATAATGAAGTTAGGGCATCTCAAATATTGTCAGTCAGTCTCCACATCCCTGTGCCCAGCCCGTTCTGTGCACATGGATATGACGACTCAGCCCAGCAAGAAGCCAGTCATCAGGGCCACCTTTCCACACCCAGGCATCTCCTTAGCTCCAAGGTTGCTTCTGCCTCAGTGCCTCCCCTGCATCAGGTAGCTGACATTTACTCGCTCAGCCTTGTCACTTTCATTCCCTATCCTCTGTCTGTATGTGCTACATTTCCACAGTGTATCTGGCTAGCTCCACTTTTACTATGACTGTTATGCACAATGGAGATATAAACACCAAAAGAATTTGGTGGATCCTTGTAATCACTGGTTAAAGTTTGAACAAGCCCAAGCACATAGCGCCAGATAAATGCCAGTAGAATCTCTAGACATCAGAAGTTCTAAGGATGCCCAGGATCCTCCAACATGGCCCCAAAGATACTGATCTGCAGTCTATGTCCAGTGATGGTAAAGAAATAACTTTAAGACCTAAGCTTACAGGAACAGCAAAGTGCTTGGGGCTTAGTCATTATAAGATTGGCTTGATTTTATGAGAAATTAAATTCAAGTAACAGCTCATATAACCCTAAACATTCTGTCCCTTGAAACAGATATTTATACTTTGGTCTTGTAGACTAGGTTTAGCAGGAAAGGCAATCACAGTGGATTGTGATTTTTCACATGAAGGGGTGTGAGGTTTTGGTCTCTGCTTGGTTTCCTATTTCCTTGCTTTAATTCTCCTTGCATAAGCAGAAATCGACCTCATTCAACAAAAGTGATTAAAACCAACATGCATCAACATCTAGGTTATGTCCTATATAGCTGCTAATCTGACCCAGTTACAAGTCTGGAGTAAAAACACACCTCTTGGCCTGGAACACTGCAGGCATTTCGCATTAACGAGCATGGTGAAGTGTTTTCTACAAGGAGGGAAATGCCAGTGATAGATGAGCAACTGCATGCTGCAAACATATTTCTAGAAAAAAAACATAAATCTGAGTCATAAAATGATTATGATGGTATCTTTGACTTTAAAGTGGCTCTGTTCATCTGTATGGCCAGACTACCTGATCCTGCAGAAAACCCATTCAATTACAGACATAACTGAGAATAATAAAGTAGCAGAATGCAAATGAAGATCTATTCTTACATGTGTTCTCCATCCTCTAGAGAGTGACATGTGCACAGTCACTATGGACAGCAAAGCAATGCTGAAGGTTCAGACTTGGAATAAAGGCGGTGTTCAGGGCTGGAGAGCGTTTGCAGAGGACCTTGATTCCAGTTCCAGGACATCGAGTGCCTCCTCTGGCCCGTGTGGAATACTGAACGCAAATGGTGTGCATACACACACTCAGGCACGTGCACAGATACGTAAACCAAAATAACTATGTTTTATAAAATTCCCTAGGAACTTACAGACATAACACCAAAATAAGAAGGATGAAGAGATGATCTGGTTTGCATTTCTGCTGTTGTGATAAAACACTGACCTAATCCAATGTGAGGGGATAAAGGGTTTATCACATCACTGTGTCTCAGAGCATCGTTAAGAAAATCAGAGCAGGAACTCAAGGAAGGAACCTGGAAGCAGGAACTGAAGCAGAGACCAAGGGAAAGCGCAGCTTACCGGCTAGCAATCAGACCCACAATCCATCTCTCTTCCTTGTGCAGCCCAAGCCCAACTGCTGTGGGACAATACTTCCAACTGTGCCCCCTACATCAATTAATAATCAAGAAAATGCCACACAGACATGCCCACAGGCCAATCTGATGGGGGAAATTCAAGGTCTTAAGTTGAGGGTCCCTCTTCCCAGGTATGTCTTTAGTCTCTCAAGAACTGTTTGTTTCCTCATCACAGAATTCAGACTCAGTGACCTCAAACTGGATGATACTGCGAATAGTTCAGATCCCAAAAGAAACTCTGAAGTATTAGGGAAGCTTCAAGTCTTAATAGTCATGAGGTGTTTTGCAGTCTGTATCTACTAAATACAAGCAGTTCACTAGCTTAAATATTAGATTGTAAAAATAAAATAATAAGTATCCATGCATGCTTGGTGACATGAAGACTAGAATTTATACAGACATAACTGGAATTTAGACTTTGCCATGACCTACATTAGAATATAGTCTCAAACCTACGTTCTTTCACCAAGTATCTTCTGAAAGTGTTAAATAATGTCAGTAGCAAAGAAAGCTCACACGCAACACAAATGTGCATGTCCTCTCAAACCTCATTTTCATAGGATGCATTCTCTAGAACACTCAGGAATTAGTTTTAAAAAAAGTGTGATAAGAAGAGAAAAATCTTGTAAAAGTCAAGCATGAAAAATGACATATATTTGTAAATTGGAGCTTAGAAAGTGTCATTTTTATATTGTCTGTAATGTGAAGATTTCAGCACTTTTGTCAGATTCTTGAATATGCTAAAAATGCTGTTTTGAATGCTGCCATAAACTACAGGGAAAATTACCCACAACCCTGCTGCCTGATTTATACAATCAAAGGGCCTTAAATGGCAACTTTAAGTTATATATTTATATATGTGTGCATTTCTTCATAAATGCAAATATTTGCTTTTTATTTTAAAAAAAGTGAGACTATTTATCACGATGTTTAAAAGCATACCAGAGTACAGATTAGTTTTCTAATACATTACAAAGCAAGGATTTTTAAAAGTAAATTGCCTGTATTTGGTCTGTACTTATTATGAATTCAAGACAATTAGAAAAACAAAATAAAACAAAACAAACCATAAGCTAATTAACAGTCCATGTTAGCCTGGAATTTGTAATCCTATTGCCCCATCTCCCTGCATGGTGTAGTCACCGGTATATCCTGTAATGTTCACTTTCAAGTCATATAATTATATTAGATGTGATTTAAGGCTTCTTAAAAGGCATAAGTGATCAGAAAAGCTCATTAAAAATGTTACATAAAATTTTAATTTAATGACTCCTTATTTTATAGGATGGATTTCCAATGGGGGAGAATATGAAATAATACATCTTAACTGAAAAAAAGTTAAATATCAGCTAAAAAACAGTCAATGTGTTGCTCCTAAAATATGAATACCCCTAATTTCTAATCCTAACAGGATGCTATAGATCTTATCTATATTAAGTATATTTATAAACAACTAAAATTGTATTATATGAGTATGCTAGCAGTTAGGGATACACAATGTGTTTACTTTTAGCCTACATTTTTAGATAGCCTATCCTTGGCTTTGTAACTGCCAACAAAATAAGACGGGGGAATTTTTTGCTTGAATCTGAATCAAGCTCCTGGCAATAGACATTTGGTGATTGCAAATACAGTAAAATAAGACAATGCTTTCAAAAGGTCAGTTACAAGCACAAAACCCAACAAATACTTTAATTTGTCTTTTATATTTTGTATGAAGATATGTATGACTGTTTCATAATCAGAGAGATTATTCACTGAAGTAAGGAAATATGCACATATCATTTTCTACCTATAACCAGTTGGTTCATTTACCTTAAACCAAGAGCACCAATTCCTTAAGCTAAAAGCATCTATTGTGAAAGTAGTATATCCTACTGACTGGCAAAGTAATTTGCCACTTCTCTACCACTGAGAAATGAACGCAAGGCATCAAGGCATCTCCAACAATAAATTCTGTTGCACTGAGAAATACAGGCATCCATGTTTACTTTTCAATGTGAAGAGGAATTATTTAAAAGACCTAAGAGTTTTATAGTGTTAACAAATCCTACTGTATCCAGAAATATAAACACAATATAAATACAATCTTCGAGTGCCTCATAACGTCACAGAATATTTACAGTAGACCTTTCTATTGTTGATATAAACTCCATGCTGAGAATTAATGCAGATGAAGGAAAAAAGAAACCCTCCGTGTGTTTGGAACTTCCACTAGGGTAGAGAACGGCTGTGGGCCTTTGACAACACAGACTCCCTCTTAAATCCTGAGCTAAGGAAATTAAAATCTCAAGACATGCCGATAAGGGCTTACAGAAATGCAAGTTTTTGCCATTTTGTTCTTAACTCAAAATTATTGGAATCTATGCCACGCTTTTACTAGCAGTAGAATTGTCTATCAGTCATTTCTTTATCCTTATGTTTCATGCGACAGTGCAATCAGGATAAACAGCAATGCAGTAAGTACGTGCATCAGCCATTCACTGTGAGTTTCTGTCCCTAAGGCTGATTTTACTTCCTAGGAGTGGTTAAAACATACATAGAGAACTTAAATATAGGCTTATCCGCTGAAGTGAAATCTCGGTTAATGCGATAAACTGACGATTTTGAATTCCAGTTCAAGTTTCTGATCTTAAAAAAAAAAGAAAAAAGAAAGAAAGAAAGAAGAAAAAACATGAGCAAGGTCAGTGTAAGTTTGGCTCAGCTGTCGGGTGTGGCTCTTAATCTATCTTAATCTATCTGTCAAAGCATTGCAGACCCTTTGATCAATATGACACTTGACCCCCTCCCCCATAGAAAGCAAGAGAAGGAGGCTCTCTGAGCGCAAGGGGTTGAGGAAGTAGGCAAAGGATGAAGTTATGGTGTCCTATTTCATTTGAAAAACGACACAACTTTTTGTGCTCTCCCTGAAATTACTTTATAAAACTAACGTTCACACATCTGGAGATCCTGTCCTCAGGTCTTTGCAGCTAAAGGTCGTTGCAGTGCCTTCAATACCTAGGCCTCCGTGGACAAGTCCCATTTCAGGACCTCGGACAGCAGCACCGCCAGCAGCCCTGGGTAGCATATTCCAATTTCGAAGAAACGCTCCTAGGCTTCCCCCCTTTGCTAATTAGCAAGGTCAGAGTCCTTGCTGACTATAATACAAGTTACTAATTATTTCCCCAAATTTTAACTCATAGAAGCAAAGATTTGTCATTTTTACCATTTCGTCAGAGTATGCAAAGAAAAAAACAAGACAAAATAAAAGCAATTACATAAGGTAGTATGATTACATTGAGAATCGATTGGTAGATAGCTAATAACAGCTTTCCACCTAGGTCAATAACTACACATATGTCTAAGAAAACAGGAGTGTTAAGGAGAACAGGCCTGTAGACTTTCTGAGAAACAACAGCTACCCCTATAAAACCCATAAGATGCGGACGTTCAGCTGTTTTCCCCCCATAGCAACAGTTACACTTTATCTTATTCCTGTGGTCAGCCAACCTCAGTTATGTTAGAAGTGGAGGAGTGTTGTAGGCAGATCCACCCGTCTTCTCCATGCCTGTCTCCAGCCCTTCTGATTACCTGTGTGCCGTGCTCCCCTCGCTATCCTCCCAACAAGCAGTAAGGGAGTTTGAGCCAACCACATAGCTCGAAGAAGCAGCTAAAAGCTTGGCTTTGGTATCTTAAAAGACGGACTTCCCTGATAGTCCAAGGACACTGAAAGGAACCCACCAGCTATCCCCAACTCTAGCAGGAAGTCAAGTTCTTATAGCCAGACAAACGTGATTAAACTTACTAAACCCTAGTCAAGTAAACACATGAACCAGACGCAAAGCCGCAGAAAAGGGAAAAGGAACTTATTGGCCCTACCTTGCAGTCCTCGGGACAAGACTTCACTGAGTACTCATCCGACTGTAAGTACTTATGCAGCACACTTTCAAACTCTTCATACTTCTCCTGCGCGTGGTGGTCATAGTCCTGGTAAGCTTCGATGCACTGTCTACACGTGGTCATCTCACCGCCCTCCGTGAGCACCACGTCCAAACTGCAGTTCAAAGTGCTGGGGCTGGACCGCCCCGAGAACAACTCCCAAAGTGTGTAGGAATTACAAAATGAAAGGTAAAAATCCGACAAGTTCCACAACGGAGTTGGCCCAGAGCCCCTGGACGACTGCTCCTCCCCCGCGGCCGCCCCCCGACTCCAGTTCCTGGCGCACACCGAGTCCGCGCTCTCCACCGTGAAGCACTGGCCTGAGGAGGCGCCCTGAGGGTAACAAGTCTCCAGGCGCCACACCGGCTTGGCAGAGTTTCCTAGAAAAAGAGCCTTGCTCCGGTTGTTCTTGCCTCGGTTGCCCTTGCTGCTGCCGCCGCCGCCGCCGCCGCCTCCCGGAGAGGGGGGCAGGGTGGGGGACGAGGAGGCGGAGAGGAGTCTGTGTGCCTGGGCGGCGGGCGAGGACTCCCCCATGCTGGCCAGGAGCGCGGGCCAGGAGGGTTCCTGCTGCCGCTGCCGCTGCTGCTGCCGCTGCCTCTGCTGCTGTCGCTGCTGCTGCTGCTGTTGCTGCTGCTGCTGCTGCTGTTGCTGCTGCTGCTGTTGCTGCTGCTGTTGCTGCTGCTGCTGTTGGTGATGCTCTTTGTCCCGGGTCCGGGTCAGCTTGGCCTCGGCGCAGAACCACAAGTGATCAGAGAGCAGGACTGTGAAAAACAAGAGAGAGGCCAGAGACAGTCGCCATTTCTGAGCCCGCTCTGAATCGATGAACGGTTTCTCGTTCTCCCGGGGTGCTGCCAACCAGATTTTTAAGCCGTCGTCATACTGCCGACACATCCAAGCACCCCTGGTCATATTTTGGGAACGCACAGCCCTGGCCGACTCCACCGTGAGGGCTCCTGTGCCGGTGTCACCACAACATGCATTGACTTAAAGGGTTTAATTTCCGTATCCCCTCCTCCCGTTTCTTCTCTCTCTCTCTCTCTCTCTCTCTCTCTCTCTCTCTCTCTCTCTCTCTCTTTCTACATAAATATTACCATACTTTAGAGAAAGATATTGCTTCCGATCTAATCATCAGCCGACCCCATCCCCTGCAGAGTGGGAGACAATAATGGGGAGAGAGAGAGAGAGAGAGAGAGAGAGAGAGAGAGAGAGAGAGAGAGAGAGATTGAGAGAGAGACGCGGAGGCTGGTGCTGTGCTGGCCGGTGGGGAGGCTGAGTGCGGGAGGTGATGGTGGTGGAGGTGGCGGGGTGGCTGGCGCTGCTCCTGTCACCCCGGCATTGTCAGCGCGCTGGTCCCCATGGCCCAGCTGAGGACAGCCCGCTCTCCCCTGCCAGGGGCATGCCGCGTCTCCGCTGCCCACTGACGGCGACCGGAGCGCCTCCCCTCCTCCTCTCCTCCTCCTCCTCTTCTCCTCCTCTTCCTCCTCCTTCCTCTCCGTCGCTGGCTTCTCCTCCGCCTCCCGCTCCTACTTCGCGCTGGCTCTCCCCGCGCCCCGAGCCTGGGCGGCCGCAGGCGAAGATGTCCCTCCCCCCCACCCCCCACCCCGCGCTCCGACTGTCGCCGCGGCCGCTGCAGGTCTGCCCGCGGGCGCCGCCGGGGGCCGAGTCACCTGCGCTGGGCCTCCGGAGGCCACAGTCATCTTCAGTCCCCGGGCTAAGTTGCCGCCATCTTCGTCCTGGAGGCACACTTTTTTGGGGGGAGCGTTGGATTTTGCGTCATCTCCTCCCGCCCTGAGGTCTCTTCATCCTGGTGCAGTGGCGGCGGCTCGGCCCGGGGAGGAGGACGAGGACGCGCCGCGCGGAGGCTTGGGGAGCAGCTATCCGCCGCCCCCTCCGGGCCCAGTGCACCGAGGCTCTTGCCCTCGGCTTGCCGACCCTCCCCACTTTTTTATTTCGGTGTTAGGACGCGGGCTGAGTGGCCAACACTGCTGTCCCGGGTGTCCAGCTTCTCAATACCCAGCAGTTCAGGGGACAAGTTCGAGCCACCCACGGGAGGGTGGCTAAGAGGTTCCTGTTGGGGACCAGGGGCGGACACAATTTCCCTCACTAGACAGTCTACAGAAAAGAGTAGGTTGACAAGAGGAGGCACGAGGTGACTTTGCAGGCTCAGTCTGACCGTTCTTTGGGTCCCTAGACAGCTCCACCGCGTTCGTTTGTGTCCCAGATTGGTTTTATGGGTCGGAAAGGACGCGGGGTGCTTGTGTCTATATGTCTGCCTGCATGGTGCTGTTCCCCAGCACCGCGTGTGCGCTGCAGCTATGACCACACTACACTCCATGTCTGACCATATTTCCTCCTCCAAAGTAAGCGGCGACAGAGGTCTCCCCAGCCCTGGAGAAGCACCATCAGTGCAGTGAGCCCCTCCAGCGTAATGCTCAATGAGTCTCATCTCTGAGGAATTCTCCAGAGGACCCCGAGGACCCTAGGGCACCCGCATACTGTGCCTGCCTCCGGGGCCCGCCGGGTGGGCTCCTCTGTGCCAGGACTTCCGCAGCGCCCTCCAGGCTGGCGCTGCAGTCCAAGGCTCTGGTGCCCCTTAGTGTTGACTCTAGGAGTTCCAAGAAAGGAAAAACAGCGGACACATGCTGGGGAAACCTGGGCTCCTTTGGTTTCCGGTCCGACGGGGTGGGGATGTCAGGAGCAAACATCAGCCCCCTGAAGTCAGGACAGCTCTTGTACCCCGCTTGGGTCCCCAGCTACGCCAAGACCACCAGGCCAGAGGATGTCAGGCGCCCTGACAGCCAGGGTTTGCGCACACAGCAGCCACCATGTCGGTCTCTCTCTCCTCCTGCATCCCGAGGCCAATGCACATGGAAAGAGCCATAGGAGGTGTCCTGAATTCTAAACAAGGGCCCTAAGAAACCAAGAGGAGGGTTCCTATCAGAGGAGGCGTGGGTGCTGGGAACACTGAAAGAATGGAGATTTGTCAAACGGGAAGTTGCAAAACGCAAAGGGCAGGGTTCATTCCTTTCACAGCAGAGGAAGGTATAACCATCCCAGTTTTCCATATTCACATTAGGTTCTGTAAGACTATATATTATGGCCACCAAGAAATTAGGTCTAGTTTGATAACTGGTTTATATGAAATGCCAGGTGAGGGTTTAACAGGTCATTTGAGTACATTCTAGTACTTTGGGTTTCTTTTTGTTGAATTTCTGATTAATGACAAAAATTCTCCCAAACACATTTCCAATAAAATATTGTGATTTAGCTAGTCCATCAGGAAGCCCCTTGGCCACAGTACCTTTACAATATGAGTAAACACATGTAGGCATTGTACACAACGTCAATCATTTTATACCAGTATGGAGAGGCCTTATAGGAAATCACTAGAAGGTAATGGAAGTTAGAACATCATAACCAAGCCAGGCACAGTGTCACAAGCCTGTACTTTACCCTATTGCATAGCCTGAAGCAGGGATAATTCTTGGGCCCTGGAGTCCCTACCAACAAGAAACAAGATAAAGCTGTCAAAACTGGCCCAAGTGATTCCAAAGGCATCTATAATCGCTGTCTGCTGTCTCCACTATTTCCTTTTCATGTTTATACTATACCATAAGGGCTCTGTTTCAAGGTACTTACTAACTTGGTATATTAGAATGTCAACATATAGAATCCACAACCATATTTACTAGATAATAAGCATCCCTTTCCTCAAAGCCTACACCTCTCTCCCCTCCCATGCCGCATTGCTAATTTGAGTCCAGAAGCGCAGATTTTAGTGGTGTTTTAAATGAGGAGCTTGTCTCTCACTGTAAGCTGTAGGTTCAATCTGAAGATGAAGTACAGGTGGGAGAGAGAGAAAAACACAATAAGTGGAATTAAAAGCCTACACTTAGCCAACAAGGAAAAGAAGCGGTTTCAGTTATTTTTAACACCATTATTATGCAGATGTAGCTGAATTACACCTCGGAAAAATAATCCTGTGATGTTTACACTAAGGTAAAACAATAATGATTCAACCTGATCCTGAGATAGATGGGATCTCATTCTTTGTTTTCAAAATCACCTACCTTTCTCTTCTCTAACACATCTATCTCATGGATTAAATATTTAAAGTAAGACAATTTCAGGATGGAAGCGCACAGGAGTAAGTCACCTCCTCATGGAAGCATCAGGAGTAAGTCACCTCATCAGGGAAGCATCAGGAGTAAGTCACCTCCTCAAGGAAGCATCAGGAGTAAGTCACCTCCTCA
>NW_004949105.1:7964454-7970984 GCF_000317375.1 Microtus ochrogaster | reverse complement strand
TCAGGAGTAAGTCACCTCCTCAAGGAAGCATCAGGTGTAAGTCACCTCATCATGGAAGCATCAGGAGTAAGTCACCTCCTCATGGAAGCATCAGGTGTAAGTCACCTCATCATGGAAGTGCACAAGAGTAAGTCACCTCCTGATGGAAGAGAGCAGGAAGAAGTCACCTCCTCTTTTGCTTGCCAACGATGTTTCTGGAGTGAGTGATAGGAAGTCTGGGAGACTGGCTTCCTCCTGAACAAGCCACCGAGTGCAGAAAATCCAGCAGCACAGGGACAGGCAATGAAGAACATAATGGCTGAGTGCTATTTGAAGCACTTGAGCACTCCAGGGTCAGCAAGCAGATCTCGGGAGCGACTAGTGTTAACAGTCCAGGCAACATGAGCTGGAATCCAGAGGGGTTCCTTCAGAAGGTGGAAAACTCATTTTAAAGAATGGCAGTGTTAAAAAAAATAAAACCAATAACTTGAACTTAGGGAGGAAAGACTGATGCATAAGCCATAGTAAGTTCATGAGAAGGAGGAAGAGCAGGAAACCAGAGAGGGCTAGGGGATGGATGAGTCACACTGTGTAGGAAGAAGGGCCCTGTGGCTTCTCCATCAGTTAGGATTTCAGCTTGCTGAGGAGACAGAGATGGGGATTTGAATATTCTTCCTCATTAACTGCACCGTGTGCTAAAATAAAAACAAGAGATGGGCTCAAAGAATATGCTAGCCAGACGAGTATATGTGGATCCTTGTTGGGCAAGCAGCTAAACTACGGCACCCTGGGACAAAAAAGCCAATGGCTTGTCTAGGCGTGAGGTTCGTTTCTCAGAAGTGGGCTGTGGAGTCTAGAAACTCCTGCGTGGGTTTTACCTCCGAGAGTGACTAAGGGTTCAGAGGAGTTTCATCACACCGGTGTGTTTGAGAAGCTGTCTAGGAGCCGAGGGTGGCAGGCGCGTCACAGGGAGGAGCTCAGGCCCCAGGTGAACTTTGTACACCTCTTCTGTTTTTCTGTTACGAAGATAAAGGATACATTCTAAAACGTTTATCTTTCCTCCCACAGTGGAAGCACATTAAGATGTTCACTGCAAGAGAGTGGCAAAAAATAAAAACTCAACAAAACAACAACAAAAATCCTCTAGTGAAATCCATATCAGGCAGATGCTTTCTTTGACCATGCTGAATTATTCTAGATGTCACAAATGGGTGTATACCATCTATCTCTTCTATGCAGTTTGTGTCACGTGTGACAATTGATTCCTGTTACATGCAAGGTGTTCCCAAAAAGATATGTGTTTTCAGCATTCAGATACGTGTAAAGACAATCTTCACCAGCCTGACTACTTAAAAACACATTGAATTAACTTATATGTGTGTGTGTTGGGGTGGGGGTACAAGTGACAGTTTGGACAGTCAGAGAGACAGCTTGTGGGAGTCAGCTCTCTCCTTTCATCACATGGGTCTGGAGATCAAACTCACGTTATCCGGCTTGGTGGCAAGCACCCTGACCTGATGAGCCACCTGGGCAACTGTCCTACTTAGGGTTTCGATTGCTGCGATAAAACCATGACCCAAAGCCTGTCAGGAGGAACTGGGTATGTTTGGCTTAAACTTCCACATTGTGGTCCATCATTGAAAGATGTCAGGACAAAAACTCAAGGCAGAAAACCTGGAGGCAGGAACTGATACAGAGACCCTGGAGGTTTGCTTACTGGTTTGCTCCTCATAGCTTGCTCAGTCTGGTTTTTATAGAACCCAGGACCATCAGCCCAGGGATGGCACCACCTAAAATCAACTGGCCCCTGTCCTATCAATCACTAATTAAGAAAATTCCCTCTAGCTGAATCTTATGGAGGTATTTTCTCAATTTCAGTTCCTTTTTTCAGATAAATCTAGCTTATGTCAAGTTGACATAAAACCAGTCAGCACAACTCCCCAGAATGTTTACATTTTTAAAAGATGTTAGGTATAGAGTGTTAGCAAAGGCTAGTCTAGTTTTAGATATTAGGACTGGGAACATGGTTCTGCTGTTGACGTGCCTAGTGTGAAAGCGCCATGGCCTGAGTTTTGATCTCCAGCACTCACGTAAAGGATTGTGAAGAGTGGTGCACTTTTGTGAAGCCAGTTTGACCAGGAGGCACAGCCATGGACAGCCATGGAGCCCCTTGACCAGCCAGCCTAGTCCAGCTAGTGAGTTCCACATTCAGTGAGACCCTGTCTCAAAAGTGAGTTGGAAAGGAATCAAGGAAGACATCCAACATGACTCCCACGTGCACACTCACACATGTTCACACTCACACACAGGAGGCAGCAGAGACACAGGACTGCAAAGTCTCCTGACTTCACTCTACCGGTTGCTCTCTTTCTAGACCTGAGCGGAGGAAGCTGGCAGAAGCGGGATCTCCCCCTGCACTCAGCTGGGTGGCTTTGAGCTGAGCAGAGTCATAGAAGGGATGAGAAATCTTAGTCCTCTCCGAGAACTGCTCGATGGAATTCAGGAAAGATCTGAGGAAGCTGTATTGTTTTGACAAATAAGAGTTCCTTGCCAACTCTGGATATAAACACTGCACCCCTATATTCACAGCAGATAGAACCCCCGATGAAAAAGCCTGGTCAGTGCAAGTCAAGCAAGGGAACTCGCTATTGAGTCACAGGAAGGAGGGAGTCATGGTACCATTTGTGTAAGAAGAAGGCAGCGAGGTCGGGAACCCTGCCAGGTGCTTAAGCAAGCTGTTGGGGAAAACAGGCGCAACTATTTCTTTAAGGAGACTTAAAACCAAGAAGCGATAACATAATTAATAATGACCTATTTGTGAAACTGCAGCCCCTTGGGTTAACAAAATTTATAGCTATACTAATGAAAAGTCAACCTTTGCCTACTAAGAGATTTCCTAAGCATATTACACGTCCATTTTCATGTAAGGACAATCCACAAGGTTACAGTTACAAAGGGTTAGCGTCTCCAAACATACTATAAATGCAGTTGTAATTTTCCTATGGACAGGAGCCTTTTTTGATCGTTTGCACAATAATGTACTAATGTGGATATTAGGGTATGTTCTACCCCTGCCGACTATGTGTTCATGAGTTCATTTGTACATATGTGAGGTATTGTAAACATGTATGTTTGTGTGTATGAGAACACATGTTCCTGTACATGTCTGTGTGGTTGGGGGTTATATATGTCTGTACATGTACTTGTGTATGAATATTTGTGTATGTGTGAATGTGCAGGTTTGTTTGTGTGTATTTGTATGCCAAAGTAGGTGCATGTATTTGCATATTTGTAAATTTGTGCAGGGGAAAGCATGTTTATGTAAACTTGTGTTTGTGTCTGAGTGAGGTGAGTGTGTGTGCATGTGTGCATGGCATGTGTGTGCATGCACGTGTGTGTGCGTGCATGTATGTGTGAGTGTGTAGTGTGAGTGTGTAAGTGTAAGTGTGTGTGTGTATGTGCTCTGCTGTGATCTAACCTAAACGTCCTATGCACGGTTGTAATTCTGAGTCCTTTTATAGTGAAGACCCACGCCTGTGTCCCTGATGACAGCACTTCACAGTTTTGAAATAGGTTCCCAGTCCATCCTTCAGCATGCGGTTATACCTGGGAAAGTTCTTAGACTTCCTGCATCTCCATCCTGGGTGATTACATCAGCTTAACAAGACCTGGCATTCAGAACTTTTCACCTTGGTGATGTCCTCAACAGGCTGTGTTTGTTTGATCCACCTGTCTTTTAGTTTCTTCTTTGTTGCAGGCTCCTCTTGGGCAACCCGTCTTATTGTATTTTCAGTAGCTAGCAGAGTGATGAAACATATTGATTCATAGTAAGTGGAAGCCGGTGTGTGCAGACGTCACTGTGTGAACGCTCTCATCTGAGACACAGCAAGAATTCCTCTTCTCATGCAGAACCCTCAACACACACGTATACATCTGTCATTCTACCAACGGGATGGCATCCGTCAATCAGGATGACTTTGCTCACAAGTTAGATAAGACCATCTTCTCAGAGTAAATTTGAATAAAGATAAAGAAACATATTTATTATCAGGAGTCGGGGCACAGAGCTGACTTCCTCTGAATCTATACTCACCTCAACCAAATGGTATAAAATTCAACAACAAAGATCTCCATGACTCTAGAAACTAAAGGCACTGAGCACAGCATATGAAGTAATTAATTCACATATCTTAAAAAAATAGGTAACAATGCATATTTGCATTGGAGAAATCACCAAAATGAATCAAGTAGATATTAAAGAAATAAAATGATGGAAGCAGAGGAAGGGGCCTAAATAAACAGAAGAAGGGTTAAATGAGACTTGGTGGATTTTATCAGCAGGCTGTGTCTTTTATGAGCATTTGTAGGGGATGCTGGCTGTGCTGGTTTGTCACAGCTATGACAGAACACCTGCCACAAACCACCCAAGAAGGGAGGATTCCTTTTGACTCAGAAATTTCTGCCCGTCATTTCATATATCCGTTACTCCGGGCTTGCGGTGAGGCATGCACATGGCAGAGTAGGTGTGAGAGAGCAGAGCCCCTCAGCCCAGGTCAGGCAGGAAGGAGAACCAGAGACAGGAGGCGCTGAGGCCTGGGTACCTTTCTAGAGCACGCCCCTCTGCAAGCTCCTTCTTCCTCTTCCTTTCCACCATTTTCCAATATCATAAACATACTATGAATCCATCAAAGAATTAATTAGTCCAATGGTCAGATCAGGGGCTCTCTGGATCCAAATTGCTTCTCGAAGGCTGATGAGGTGGCAGCTGTACACCAGGCTCCTGAGCCTGTGGGAATATCATCAATTCAAACTTTACCTCTGAGCAGTCAGTCAGTCATTATTCACTGTGGTGTCTGCTCCTATCTGCCCTGTGGGCACCCGTCTCTTCCACTGTGCCTCCCTAAGCTCACACCCGTGGATTAGAAGACCCCACGAGCCTTGAGGCAGCATGATCAGTGCTATGAAGTGAGATGATACAAGTCCTACCCCAATCCCAAGCTTCCTCTGGCAGCCTTCCAGTAAAGTGCTAGGTTTCTTGCCTGGCAGAGATGAGCGTTAACTAGGCAGGGCTGAGGATTAGCCTTGAAGAGCTGGGCATTCTCTGGTCCCCAGAACATCTGAAAGCTATTTCTTCTTCTCTACATTTTCTCTTAGTTCAACATGGAGGCTTTGGATTTTCTGCCCATGTGAGTTTCCTAGCTATTACATATATAATTGTTTCAAATCACAGGCCAAATGTGGAGTGGTCTCTGCTGCCCCAGTCTGTCTCAGGGGGAGGCGTGGTACAGTTGAGTTTTATATGACGTAGTTTCTGAGTTCTCCCTACTGGATTTCTAATGGCAGGCCCCCAAATGTGCCGCCTCCAGCTCTATGTGCATAAGGCATGCTTATATATGATTCCACCTTTAAATTACTTTGTGATTTAGGCTACGCCTACCTGGAGACTAAACCCAACGAGCTTCGTGAATGAACGCACAAGTCCCACTCTTGAAAGTTATCCGGCCACCCTCCCAACTCAAAACCCGGTTCTCCATTTAAGACTCTGTACAGTCAGGATGTTTTGATTCAAGGAACTCAACCAATCGAGGAACGGTAACTGCGACAGGTTAAGTTAGGTTTGAGTGGTAGTGCCTTTTTGCTGTCTGTCGCTGGGCTCAGGATATTGCTCCGTTGGTTCTGTTCTTAGATGGACTCAAAGGAATCCCAGAAAACCAAGCTTCCCTTCACTTCACTCCCAGCATCCCCGGAGACAGCTTTGCTGTGTTCAATTGTCTCTGACATGATTAAATGCCCAGCTCTGATGCTCACTCTGGGAAAAGCAGGGGAACGCTTGCACTTACTGGACCTGTCTCAAAGACCTAGTCAGACTTTAAGTGTCTGGTTTGCCCAGACCAAAACTGTAGGGGAGAAAAACAGATGCAGGGTTCTGAAAGCAAGCATCTACCTGCTCCACTGCCTCTGGACTTCGTACACAAAAGAACGTGGGGGAAACAATCAGCAGTGGCACAGGAGTAACAACCAGCCACATTGAAGCAGCCGACATGGATGGCAACATGAAAGACATGATCACGTCACAGTTGGGGGCATGGCACAGTAAGACAGAGTTCGAGGAACACACTACAGACACTCAAGCTTCTACTCACTGGAACACCGTTCTGAATAGACCTTAGCTTTGGACGCTTGGTCCTTTCTCAGCAAACCCGTTGGTTCCCCCGGGGTCCTGGGAATGATTTTATGTTAGTATGCAGCACTGTTTCTGACCCAGAAACGTTCTCAGCCAAAGGGAAAATCTTCATTCAGGGGACAATCCAGTAAATGAGCATTCTATGAGGGAATAGGGCTCAGTTCCACTGTCTCAGTGAGAGCAACTCTGGAGTCACGTGCTGGCCAAGAGCTCTCCACGGAAGTTACTGAGGAGTCTTCTGACTCTGGCAAAACCCAGTTTCTCCTTCTGCCCATTTGCTTCATTCCTTTCTTCAGATCTGTTTAAGGGTAGAATGTTTCTCAATAAACTTCACACACACACACACACACACATACACACACACACA
>NW_004949105.1:7959977-7964354 GCF_000317375.1 Microtus ochrogaster | reverse complement strand
ACACACACACACACACACACACACACACACACACACGAATTAATTCTAAGTCAGTAATAAATGAGGTCCGAGGAGAGGGCATGGCCATCACTGGGGTTGGGTGTTGGACAGCACTTACATAATCAAGCACTTTATTGATCATAAACCTGAAGGAGCCAGATGTATAAAAATTCTTCTGAGGAGATTTCTAAGTATTTGAAAGGCAGTGTGTGGAGGCCCAAAACTGTGAGCCCATTTCCATGTTGAGGAAAGGTCAGAGAGTTGGAACTTTCCTCTGGTCCTTCAAGATTATTGTGCTTCTGCCTCAACAACGGGTTCACCTAGATTTAGACAAGAGAGTTCTGCTCTCTCGAGGTATTGCCAACAGTGTAGCTAACATCCAGACCTTGTGTTTCAGGAATAGAGAAGTAGATGTATTTCTATCTTCAGATAAAATCTATGGGTCCAGCTAAGTTCCTACCCCCTTCAGGAGATAACAATGGATTCCACCCAGGGAGTGGTTTGCCTACAGAATGTTATGCTCTAGGCTGTGAGCATTACTCGTCTTGCTCTAGTGACAAAATGATGAACTAAAAATGTAGTCATCGACCTTCAACTGGTCTATTCATTTCCTTGTATCACGTTAATGCAGTTTTTTTTTTAAAAAAAAATCTTACTCAGGATATTTAAGCAAATGGAAATTAAATGCAGACGATTTCAGTATTCCCTCCCAGTACTATCCTATGTTTTCTGTTTTATTATTTTCACCGCATCTTTGCTCTCTTTACCTATTTTCTAACCCCCATGTCCTGGCCCTGGTAAGTGGTATCTTTGTCGAAGCTGGTCGCTGACAGCAGTGATGGCTACAGAGACTGTGGACAGGGACAGCCGAAAGTCAGCAGCCTGCAGAAAGTCAAAGATTCAAATCCCAAGCCCCAAGGAAGTCAGAATCCTCCAGTGCAGTACATGAATAATTCTGTCTCCTGTGTCTACAAACAGACAAGGCTTTTGACGATGCAGAAGCCTCAACTGCAGAAACAGGGCTCTCTGTAGACGGGTGTGTAATTCCACCAGATTCACCTTTCATGCCAGCAGTCAGCAGAGAGGAATGAGACACTCAGATTCTCACACTTCAAAAAGGGATTTTGGAATAAAGGGTGTGGGGAAAAAACTGGCAGAACCCAGAAACATGACCGAGGGAGTCAGAAATGAAAAGGTAGGATGTGTGGAAGTGGGAATACTGTCCACAGTAGCATGGGAACGATGCTAGCAGGCTGCGGAGACCGCTCTCTGAAGCATAGAAAGAATAAGCTCTGTTCTCAACTAGGAATAAAGAAGAAACATGGTCGATGGTGGGGGAAAAGCCACAGATCCTAATGGTGGGGGCACACTAAGAGATACGAGAACCAGGGCAGAGCCCAGTCACATGTGAACGTGAGTGTAACAGGGCACAGATTTCTGCAAAGATTTTTTTAAGAAGTTTCTATCAAAATTTCAAATATGTACAACTTCAACCCAGAATTCTAATTGTAGGATTAAATCTTTTTTAAAATATCACTATATATGATCAAAGGAATTTAGAAAAAAAGATTCAGATCACAGTGTGCTGACTAGTTCTCAGTGTTAACTTGACACAAGCTAGAGTCACCTGGAAAAGACAAATCCTGTAGGGAATGTTACAAAGAAACAGCTTTGCCCTACACTGTATCTGACTTTTGGCCTTAAAAATTCTCTGCAATGGCCTGGATGCTATTTAACTAAGCCCCTGATTTGAGGCTCTGAGGTAACTATGACTCTCAGCAGCAGGTTTATACTAGCAACAATCTGATAGAGAAAAAAAATCACACCAAACATCAGGTCCATTTTCCTCTTTTCATGTACTTGGGATATACGGAACATGAGGCTTTTCTTAAGTAAGCTACTATTGCGCTGTGCGGAGCCAACTCCGCATGCCTTGTTCTGGGTGAGAGCTAAAGTCCCGGCTAATATTCTTCCCACTTACCTCTCTCACACATGTTTAAAGTCCCGGCTAATATTCTTCCCCCTTTCCTCTCTCACACATGTTTAAAGCACAAGTGTGTTGGTCAGTGCACAGTTGATGGCCTCACAGTTGAGTGTTGAGAGTGGGAGGGGTTTCCTATTTCATCCTGTTCCAGTCAGAACACAAACCATCTCGCTGAAATGGGAAGTTCATCAAAAATTGCTCTCGTAATCCAATTCGTTCCAAATCATACTCACACAAGTCCAGAATTCTGTCTGCTGCCTGAGCACTCCCCCTGCCTTGATCAGACCTTCCTGCCTTTGGTCAGGGTAACATTTGATGTTTGTGATTCCTCCGAAAAACTGCACTGTGGGTCATCGGTGACAGCAAACTCTCAGGAGGAGAGAAGACTGGAGAAACGAGCAAACCAACCTCTTTCCCAATAAAGCCAGCCTGACAAAGCATGGCCTATCGTTTGGTGTAGATCCCTGATATTTATTTGCTGTCAGTTAACCTGTTTGGGGAGGAAGTGTGAGGGAAAAGCCTAATCTATGGATTGCATGTGGGATTCTCTAACCTTCTCAATAAACCATGAGAAATGGTTGTGCAAAAGGAAGACAGGGAAACGCTCGTTACTATGTGATAGAAACATTGGCAAATACAAGACACGGGGGTGATTACAACACAGGGGTTAGTAAACATTGTCTGGATAAAAATACTGAAGAAGGAAAACATTCAGGGAAAGAGGTGTGAATGTGGACACTCGTAGAATAAGGTTGGATTTAAAGGATGGACATCAGACAACTGTGGGTGAACGCTGAAGTAAACAGCTCACTGAACACCAAGGGGAAAGAAGAGGAAAACAAACTAACAAACAAAGCGTGACAGTGTACAGATGGCCAAAAATAAAGATGTAAGAACCTGGAGTCTCAGGTCACAAAATGTGGGACGGAGAGACAACATTGGGTAAACGATTATGGGGGATCTCCCAAATCTCACGAGGACATCCATAAGAGCGAGAAATGTAGTCACACGCATTCACAGAAGCTATAGCTTAAAACAACCAGAAGAAGAAGCATTTCCAGGGATGTATTCCCTGGCAGACCTTCCCTGCGCTGCTGAGTGACCCCTAACCTGTGCGTATGCAGGGACACACATCAGTGATGATGCAGGGACACAACAGTCATGAGGTTGGGAAGGGGACACGTGAGGAGGGCCTGAAGGGTGATTATGGTTGTGTACATATGTACTTCTATAAAAGCCTCAAAGACTGAAAACACATAATAATTTTTAAAAAGCCTCTTTATCTGAATGATTTTGAAATATATTCAAGTTAATAGAGAATCAAAATCAGGTAAGTTTGTGGCTTTAGAGTATATATTAGGAAAAAATAATGTTGTCAAGCAATGACTTGGGTTTCTAATGGTTCTATGCACATTAGCATAAACTAGTGTAAAATAAGAAAAAAGAAAGTAATTCATGAAAAAGGCCCAAACCAAGGTAACACAATGATCTTAATTTAGAAATCAGTGAGGCTAATATTCAATTAACCTGAAAATAATATTGCTACTGGCAATAAGTTAACCATCAATAAATTAAGGAAGCAGTATCTTCACAGTTACTGAAGATATGAAGAATGAGAAGATGATACACAGGATGACATGTTGGTAAATTTGAGGAAATGGAAAGATTCCTTAAAACAAAGGTTTCAAACTACAGAAAGAAAAAAAATCAAACATTAACACTGCGGAGACTTATGAAAATATAGTCTATAAATTTAATGTTTGCATTTGTTTATGTGTCCATGTATCCGTGAGTGTCAGCAGACCACTTCCAGAGTGAGTTTCTGTTTGTCATGTGGGACCCACTAGAGAGCTCAGGTTTGATGGCAAGTACCTTTGCTCGCTGTAGAGTCTTGCCAGGCATGAATCTATACCTCTCAAATGCTCAATCAAGACAATTCTAGATGCAGGACTGTGTAGCTGCTGAAGGAGATGGGCCTATGGCAGCGCAGAATAGAGCAAGGTGGGAATTCCAGGCAGAGATAAAGGAGAAAAGAAGGCAGATTCAACGAGATGCCATGTAACCGCCCAAGGAGAAAGACGCCTGGGAAGCTTAAAAGGTAGAATACAAAGAACCAGGATTGGGTTAATTTAAGATGTAAGAATTAGTTATAGAAATCCTAACCTAATAGGTCAAACAGTGTTGTAATTAGTATAGTTTTGTGTGATTATTTGGGTCTCAATGGCTGGGAAACAGAAGAGCAACCTCCACCTACAGGGCAGGAGCCCCAGCCCAGGGATCCCCAACCCTAAGATGTCGCTAAACGGCACCTCTCTATCATACTCACTCCTCCTAGGCTTGTGGAAGGGGGGTGGGATTGCGACAGAGAGAGAGAGAGAGAGAGAGAGAGAGAG
>NW_004949105.1:7952553-7959540 GCF_000317375.1 Microtus ochrogaster | reverse complement strand
AAGATTAAACCAGACAAAACTTCAGCCTGGAGGAGAGACGTGGCCATGAAGTATCACCCTTAGCTGAGGAGCTATCGGCCATCCACAGCTTCTTGGGAATGGAGAGTCAGAAGCAGCTTTCTTCAAGGCTAAGGCCTCTGACAGGCTACCCCTGACCCGGCAGTTGGCCCTACAGCCGTCTACATATAGGCGGAACAAGTGGACTCAAGGGTTTATTTTGAATAATAGAACTCTTACAACTGGAAAGAAATCATGGTTGGTGGCAAGACGGAAGGATTGGGGGGAATTTAAGAAAAAAAGGAAATAAAATACTGAGCACGTCTTTCAGTTACGTTATGCGCATCTTTCTGCTTGGTGAGTGTTCAATTTCTTTGTCCGTCTTTCAGGTAATGACTTGTGTCAGCTGTTATGTGATAACAGGATTGCCCCTGATTCAATACTTTTCTTTCATTTAGAAACAATGATTCACAATATCCCTGAGGAAGTTTCCTGTCCTGGGCCCAACACGGCTTCATTTGTATTTTGTTTTCTGCTTTCCTGGGATTCCTTTGCATCCATTCATGCAATGAGCAGTTCCTCACCCATTCACTCAGCGAAAGGAAATTTTCAAACACGTCTGGGGGTCAATGGGTAAGACACAAAAGAAATAAGCTCTTTTTCCCAGCTCTGAAAGGCTTGCAGGGTGAAAAGCCCTTGAGCCTTGTCTCAACATCGTAGGTAGAGATTCCAAAGAATACCGCGTCTCAGCGGAACAAAACATTTAATTAACTATTAAGTTGAATAAGAGAAAAACCTATGCTACCAGACAGCTGAAAATTATACACTGGAAGTTTTCATCGTCAGTGGCATTCAGTAACTTGGAGGCACACGAGTGGGCTGTGACTCATGGCTAAGACAGAAATGTTCTGAGAAAAACTGGCAGCCGTCAGCACCTGGGCCTCCAGAGATGCTTTTAGTAGCACATCTGCTCTGGTGCAGGGCTCTGCATCACAGAGACGCCAGCAACCAAGGTGTGCCATGCTTTGCTTTTAATAACGCATCTATAAATGCATCGGGGTCCTGTCTGTACACACACACACACACACACACACACACACACACACACACAAATATTCTTAGAAGGGGGCTTTTCTTTTGAAATTAGATTTGGTGAAGTGGAAACATGGTGTGTTGTTTAGTCTTGTGTCAAGTTGATACAAGCGGGAGTCATCTGAAAGGATAGAGTCTGAATTGAGAAAATGCCTTCCTAAGAGCCAGCTGGGGAGCGTTTTCATAGTTAGTGATTAATTGGAAGGCCCAGCCCAAGTTTGGAGGCGTCATCCCTGGCCTGGTGGTCCTGAGTTTCATAAGAAAGCAGGTTGAGCAAGCCATGGGGAGCAAGCAGTGAGCAGCACCTCTCCATGGCCTCTGCACCAGCTCCTTCCTCCAGGTTCCTCCCTCACTATAAGTGAAATAAACCCTTTTCTCCCCAACTTGGTTTTGATCATGCTGTTTCATCACAGCAATAGAAACCCTAATGGGGACACATGGTTTTGTCACTATTCTACATAGGCCGCTTGTTCAAGGTCAGATGTGAAGAATTACCCAGGTCAACAAGATGTTAGGAGAAGAATAATGGGGAGGAGCCTCAAAGCAGGGAAAGCACGGGAGAAAGGGGACTCACTACTGAATGCCTGATCACATTCCAGCCACTGTGGAAGGTGGTGCAGCTCGCCTGGTAGGTGGGGGTTGAGGAAATCAATGATGGTGAGGAAGGTGTGAATGTGGGCTAAGGACCACAGTTCCTGAAGGGGAATGGCAAGTGAGTTAAATCCTGTTTGAACAACTTGGTCAGGCTACCTTCTTGAAGCAAGAGACAAGAGGAGAAAGGCCTTGAGAGGAACTCACAGGCTTGACACTCCTTCCCCAGGACTGAGGCAGAGCACACTGCTCCTGTGCATTTAAGAGTAAACCAAGTAACCAGAGCTGCAAACCAGCTGGTGATTTAAGGAAGGGAAGCAGGTCAAGTCCCTCCACCAGTGCATCAGGTCGAGTACTGAGGACGGTCAGAGATACCTCCTGCAGTCTTATTCGAAACTAGGCGCGGGGTGGGGGTGGGGGGTTGACACTCAAAATTATCAACCCTAGTTCAACTGACCTGATGGTGCCAGACAGTTTCCTGGGTCTTTTGCCTATGGAAACTGCATTTCCTACGAAGAAAAGCAACTCAGAGCCTGCTTTCTCAACTCAAGTGTTTTCTCTGCTAATCTTTATGCAAATTGTCAAACATCTTCTAATTGTGGGACATGCTAATAGTCTAAAATAACAAAACCAAAATAAAAGTCCCCAGTTAATAATGTCAGAACAAAGATGACTCAGAGGTAAGAATTAATAAGGATGAAAAATACAATGCATAAGAATTATAATTAAATAATTGATATGTGTGCAGAGTGAGATATTAAACTTTAAAAAGAAAATTCCTGTCATTTCTGAGATTTCGAAGAAGGCATTATTATGTTAAATGAAATATACCAGGCACAAACAGGCAAGAACTTCATAATTTCACTTATATAAGGAATTCTTAAATGGACCTTACCTGAAATGAAGACAGTTAACAGAGTTTTGGGAATGGAGAGATGCTGGCCAAGGATGAACTGTTTTAGTTTAAAAGGATGTTTGAAATTATTCTTACATCATAGTGACTATGTCTAATAGCACATATTATCTACTGGAAAGCATATTCAGTAGACTTCATGAAAAACAGTAAATACAAGCTGTGATGTAGGGCTTCTTAGTGTTTTTTAATTCTAACATTTCCACTCAAGAAAGTTTTATATGATCATGGGTAAATGAATAGATGTGCAAACCACACAGTTACAAACAGTCACAAGAAAGTGGTTTACGTTTTTTGAGAATTTTATATATAAGTACAGCATTAACATCACCTCCACGCATCCTTCCCCTACAACTGCTCCCATGTAACCTTTGACCCCACCCATCCCCTTTGTCTCTGTGTGTGTGTGGTGTGTGTGAGTGTGTGTGAGGATATATGAATATATCCACATGTATGTATTATGCATATGTGTATGTATGTACATGTGTATATATCAGTCCTGCTGAGACTGGTTTGTGTTTCTTATGTGAGCATTTCTTTAGGGCTGAGCACCTGGGATCAGATAACCTGTCATGGGGCTCCTCCCTAGAGAAGACAAGCTCTAATTCTCTGAGTAACCGTTAATTACCTGTAGCTCTTTGTCTAGGGGCGGAGCCTTGTGAAATTCTCCCAGGTGTGTTGGCATGTCAACTGGTGACGCCGTTGTACAGATCTTTTCTGGGCAGCCATATTGTTGAGATGTTATGGGTGCAGCTTTCCTATCACGTCTAGAAGAGACTACTCCATAGCAGACATCTCGGTCCCTGGTTCTTACATTCTTTCTGCTCCCTTCCATGGTGCTTTCTGAACCTCAGGTGTGGTTGTGTTGTGCATGTATCAACGTGGGTCAGCTCTCCTCTGCGATTTGACCAGTCTGGGCATTCTGTAATGGTCTCCACCTGCTGCAAGAGTAGCTTCTCTGATGAGGGGTGTGGGCTACACTCATCTTTGGATATAAGGTAAGTGTGCCCTTAGAGGTTATACTGGTTTAGGAAAATGATTGATTTCTCTTCTATGTCCCATGGCTTCACAAGCCTTGTGTTCTTGGCCAGGCTTCCATGCCAGCATAAAGTCCCTCCCTGAATGGACTTTAAGTACAATTAGAGAGCTCTTAGTTACTGCCAAGATACAAGTCTCACTACTGCGTCTTTGGGAACATTGAGTCATGCTAGCAATTGTGGTTTTCAAGCTCTACAGATGAGTAAAACTATTGATTTCTTTTCTCCTTGAGTAGCTTATGCAACACCTTCAAGGAACTAGCCCTCTAGATAGAGGTTTCCAAGTCAGCTCCATGTTGATCTAAGTCGTTTGTCTAGAGTATATAATGTCATCAGCGATAGGGTCTCACCATCAACTACGGGGAAGGAATCAAGGGCAATAGTAATGATCTACATCATTTTGGGCTTCTTGGTACTGCCGTGACCATTGACTCAAAAAGAGGTTCCACATGCCTGATATTGGAGTTTTTGTTACGTCGTCTATGGGTCTTTGGGGTGGGTATTATTATCCTAAGTGGTGTAACTTCATATTTTTATACATACTGATATACTAGATGTGTATTTTTAAGTGAACATAAAATAATGGGTGACCCTATTACTTTCACATTTTAAAACATTTCTTTGGTACATGTATAATTTTACCCTTCATTAAGGATGAATAAAAATCTCCAGAAATATTAGAAACTTAATTTCTATTACCTACGTCGCTGGTCATTTACATGGGTCCTTTGTTTTCATGTGGTAGTCCCAATAACTTAATATGATAAAGATCCTGCCGGAAAAAACAAAAAAAGACAAACGCAGCTGACTTCATTTTCTTAGGCGCCGTAGTGACTTCAACCTAGAGAGCAGGTTGGACTTTTCCTGGTCAAGGAGATGTAGAGTAGAAGCAGAGGACTGGTATTCAAGAAAGACTACCAACACTTAAGGAAGGGAAGCCCAAACAGATGGCGCTGGAACCACGGTCTACTTCTTTGAGAAATATGTAAACCTTGGCTATTAATTTACACCTTTTAAAAATGTGATGGGGTTACACACTTAAGCATTGAGCCTAATATGAAGCAACAGGAAGACGTGCTAGAAACTGAGACATCTCTGTGATCAAGGAGGGACAAAGACATGCAAGACAGCACCAAAGACTGTGGTCATAAGAGGGGAGGCTGCTAGGTTGGCTTCATTACTTGCTGAGAGCTTTAATCATGAAACGCACCACTCAGAAAATGGAAACACAAACCACAGACCAAAGAGCATCCTTCAAATGAAAGCCACTTGCAAATGCCCACCACCCCTGATGCCATCCTTCAGTTTCTGGTGGCATTCTGCTGCTTTCCCTGTTTATTACTCAAGTGTCTGTCTCAGTACGGAATTTCAAATGTCTCCCACGTTTCCTGTTCCTCATACCCCTCACCCCTCCTGTGTGTCATCAGCCCTGTCTGCTTTCACTTTTCTGTAGGTTTTACTGTGTCTCTTTAGTATTTTTCATGGTAGCACTGTAGTCAGAATCGCTTTTTCTAGAATTCACTAATGTGAAAACCTTTTCATTCCATTTCCATTTTAAAGTTAACATTATGAAGTTAACTTCACAGAAAATGGTATCCTACTTGTACATTGATTTTATTTTACTTTATTTTATTTTATTTTAAAGTTAACATTATGAAGTTAATTTCACAGAAAATGGTATCCTACTTGTACACTGATTTTATTTCAAAATTACACTGTAAGTCCATTCTTCATAAATTCTAATGCATTGTGTTTCTCAAAACAGGCTCACAGTCTCAGAAACAGGAAACTCTGAGCCCCAGGCTCATCACCTGTTTCTCTCTGTGCGCAGAGAGGGTGGAGCCTTCCATCAGACCCCCAAGCACTGAGCCCAATGCCGAGAGTTTATTTCATATTAACATTCATTTTATAGATTTCCATTTCTGACTAGAAATATCGCTTCGACTCTACTCACCATGGCAACACAACAGCTGAAGATTCTTACAGCTTGCTTAGTGAAGAAAAATACTTGAAAATATCCTTTGATGCTAAAATTGGTTTTGTTTTCGCAGCACCCCATGAAGTCACTGAAGGAGGAAGGATAACACTGTACATTTTAGATGGATTTACCCATTGGGAGCCTTGCAAACATCAGAGAGAGGAAAGGGAGGAAAAAGAGAAGACTTGAAAGAAGGAAGAGGAGGTGCAAGGTTGCAGCAACTCCAGATGCAGGAGGGTGTCCGCACTCACTCGTGCCCCACAGGCCAGTCTCCATCCGTCATGCTTGCTGCTTTACTTGATGTCTGCTTGAACTGGAGTTTGGCTTTTCTGAGGGCAGGGACCACACCTCGTTCATCTACATTCACAATGTTCTATGTGTAGACTGGAAACATATATAGATTAAGGTTTTTATTTAATAACTAAACAAATAAGGCTGGAAAGATATCCACAGGTTAGGAGCAGGTAGTGTTCTTGCAGAGGAACTGAGCTTGGTCCCCAGTGCTCACAGGCAGTGGGCTCATAATGGCCCGCCACACCAGTTCCAGGGGGATCTGATGCCTCTCGCCTCTGTGGATGCTGGCACTCGCATGCACATACCCACACATATATACACACCAACACTTATTTAAAATAATAAAACTGATATTTAAAAAAACAATAAAGTGTAGAGAAAAGAAATAGTGGCCTCTATGGCTAACTATGGCTAGATGATCTTCAGGCAAGTTTTATTCGTTAGAGCACAAACAAAATATCACCACAGAGAGCGAAGGGGGAAGCCACACCATTTGTGTGGAGATGATACAAAATTTAGTCGTGTGGTAGTCAAGCAGCCTAGCCTACATGGTGAGGTGAGGAACATCAGGGGAGAGGGTAGAAAACCAACCATGCCAGGTAACGAAAAACAAACAAACAAACAATCAAAATCACTCAGGCTCTGTGCAGAAAGAAACAAAAAGGAAGGAAAACAATATTCAAGAAGGAGGGCAGGCCTGTGACCACAGGCTGTTTAAGGAAGAGAGAATTTATTTTGCCTTTTCCAGAAGGATGTCTCCTTCATAGTGGGGAAGGCGTGGCACTCACTGAACAGCAGGGGTTGGGAAAAAGGGGAAGCCTAGAGATCACCATAAGCACAAAACAGAGAGCAACTGGACAAGGTATACAGCTTTAAACTCCAAAGTCTGCACGGTGACAAGCTTCCTCCCACAAAGCCACGCCTCCTACACCACCCCAAACAGCGCCACCAGCTGGGGGGCAAGTCTACCAGCCCACGGATTGTTTTGTTTTCATTCAAATTACCACATGCTGTCTCGGTTGGAGGTCAGAAATGGCAGAAGTGTTTGGGAGCCTCCAATGCTTGGTCTGGTTCCTAAAGAACAG
>NW_004949105.1:7946982-7951028 GCF_000317375.1 Microtus ochrogaster | reverse complement strand
AAAAAAAAAAGAACAGCACACGTGCACAGAGGGTTAACCTGTGATTAAATTTAAGCAAGCATATTTCAAAATAGAAAATATATCATCTGATGATTCAGGTCAAGGGTCACAGAGACACTCTAAAAATGTTTGAGTTTTCCTCACAGCTATTCCTCATGTGTGTATATATGTGAAATTCGACAATTTCTCACAAAAAAAAGGGGAAAAAAACACCATTAGATGTTTTTAGTTAAGGAACAAGAGGTTCTTGAGGAACCAGTTTTCAATCTAGTGATTCTTATGTTAATATTCTCCTTAGCTTATGCTGATCAACAAAATATCTCCATTGAACAGGAATATGGCAGGCTATTCTTTAGTATTTGAAAATAAGCTCCATGGGAGAAAAACTTAAGTACACCTAAGGTTGTGGTATATGCCAGTTTCCATGGTGAAATATCTTCCTCATGACCAGAATCAGTACAGTGACACACGGAGCGGATCTGGAAGTGATAGCATATCCACGCTAGTTCCTCATCAGGTAGTGCTCTGTCTCTCAAATGTGCCCAGCCTCAGTACTCTGCTGATCTCAGAGAACAGAAACATCGTCAATGAGTGAACAGCCGGAGCTGAACTACTTTGTTTTATTATATGACTGTCATCGTAGGTTTGTAGAACTTAATTTCATAAGGGATTGTGTTTCTAGTCTCACTCCAGGTGACAATAAATCATGAGTGTGGTGCTGGGTGCTTTCACACAGCCTGCTGGCCCAGGCACATGTGCCCTGTTCTCTTTGCTATAGGATGGAGGCGCAGACAAACGACAGCAAGTGTGCCGCACTGAAGAAACAACAGGCCAGCCGCTGCACCCCGCAAATGTATGAGGACTAAGAAATCCAGATCTCCCTGGACATAGAAAACAGAAGGGCATAAGTGGGCAGTCACTGGGCAAAGGGTGCTCATATTCATGGCATTTCCGGGATGCATACGTGTAACTAGTAGATCAGACTGAAGACCACACAGTTAGCATGTGCTGCCCTTCGGACCTGAATGACTGACCTTAGCACACACATGGGTTAGGTCTCCTTTTGGACTTGGTGAACTTTGCCCAGCGGACTTCGCCCAGCGGATCTCTCTGAGTCTCTTTGCTTCATGACTTACGTCAGCAGCTGTGCTTTGGCCTGCGACTGCATCTGGGCATGGTTCCCTCTCCATAGATGTCTTAAAATAATTAGTGTCTGGATATGATAAAAGCAGTTGTTCTTGGGTTTGTATTCGTGTTTTATGTTATTATACTTTCTGTTTGGGTTGTTCTTAAAAGTATTTTTAACACATTGTCTGTGTTGTTTCCATGTGTTGGTACATTTTTCTTCTGATTGTTTAAGAGACCTGGAAATCAGTTGCAGCACAACAGCTCTGTGCTATGTGGATATTCCACCATTTGCTCCGTCTGGATCATGCCCTTTCACTTTGTAAGTCTAGATGAATGCCAGAAGTGTCTCAGCAATAAACGTAGGATTAAGAAACAATGATAGTGAGGGGTGACTGTCCAGGGTGGAAGCTATTTATTTATAAAGACTTCTCCCTGGAAGGTGACTATCTCCACATTACTGCATTCCCTATTATTGAACCGGGCACCACTGTATGTATGACTACAAACTGAGTTAAAAGTTACGAGATTGGAGTTTTGATCAAGCGATTATGTAACTTCTTTTTTCTCCATTTCGCTGTCATTTTCAGTGAAAAGTTCTTGAAGGACGGTGTCATAGTTACTTTTCTATTACTATGAGGAAACACCATGGTTGGGCAACTTATAAAAGGAAGCATTCAATGGGGCACCTGAGTATGGTTTCAAAGGGTTATCCCATGGTCATCATGGTGGAAAACACGACATCAGACATAGAGAAGAATGGTTCTGGAAAAGTAATTGAGGGTTTACCTTTGACTGACAAGCATGAGAGAGAGAGAGAGAGAGAGAGAGAGAGAGAGAGAGACAGAGACAGAGAGACAGAGAGACAGAGAGACAGAGACAGAGAGACAGAGACAGAGACAGAGAGACAGAGAGAGAGAGACAGAGAGAAAGTGCACTAATGGTGTGGCTTCTTCCCCTTTCACACTGAAATGTTCATGGGCTCAATCTTGTACATCTCTTATGTGACTAATCACTCCTGCTCTGAGTTCCTGCGTGCCATGGCCATATCATGAACAGAAGACTGCCTGTTACAGTGCCCCTCCCTACTGTGGCTCTCACATTCTTTCCGACCCCTCTTCTGGGATGTGGTTGCCAATCCTTGAAAGGGGTAACATAGACACCCTGCTTAGTGCTGAGCACACAGCAGTGGCTTCACTCTAGCAATTTTACCAGCTGTAGGTTTCTGTGACAATCTTTGGGCATTGCTGGTCAGACTTAAGCTGAGAGCAGCATTCATCTACAGATATAAACATAAATATCTTAGAGGGAGTTGGATAGAGCCCCAATGCATTCATTTATCAATACATAGTAGCTTCCCTGTCGGGTCTAGGGCCTTCTGTGTCTCAGACTTAGCATCACAACACCGTGTGTCAAATCCAGTCAGAAAGCAGTTGGTTACTCCTACGTCAGCCATGCCACCATCCCATCAATGGGCATGTTTCACAGGGCAGTTCGTTTGTGCTGAAAACAAGATCCACGGGTAAGTCTACTGGGGCCTTTTCCCCTCTTGCAGTTCTCATAGAATCTTCCATCATCATGGAAGCTAGATTGCAGGGAAGAAGTTCCCAGCTAAGGTCTTGTTTGATTTCTGTGTGCCTGAAATCAAGCAAGGCATGATGAGGTGCCTTTCGCAAATATGCCTTACTGTGTAGTTCAGGTCGGCAACCTAATCAACAGACCAAATTTGAGCCATGCTGACTGTGTTCCAGAAAATTCCTAGTCCCTTGTTCTCCTTGATGTGAGGTTCCTTCATCCAGGAGCACCTCTTCCATACATTTTATCACAAATTGACATCCACACTATCAATATTATCCATTTTGAACATTAGTCTTAGTAAAAGAAGGATATTCACTTTAGAAGCAGTTAGCAAGCAATCTCTGACAGCTCATGGGTAATCAGAGAGGATGATTATAGGTTAGCTGGTAATTCTTTCTGTTAAAAGCACCATTTTTTCAATAAAAATGTGATAACTATTCATTGTATAAAGTTTTTAGAAATGTATGAAGAAAATTATCATTTTTGTTATTCCCACCAAAAAGTAATTTTTGCCATTTTGTATTTTTTTCTAGTCTCTCTCTCTCTCTCTCTCTCTCTCTCTCTCTCTCTCTCTGTCTCTCCTCTCTCCCTCTCGATATATACCTAAGGTGTGAACCTGTGCACTGTATGCATCTCTGCATAGCACTCAAGAGGAAGTCATGCCATACAGCCATGCCCGTCTCAGTGCTGCCCCTGGATGGAGTAGCTAAGCCTGCTTTGCAGAATTGCTCTGAGCGGTGCTCACATCAGTGCAAGTAGAACCCAGGTCCCTGCCAGTGTGCTTGGTTTTCTTCTTTCTCACAGGACATGAAGAATTAATTTGCTGTTAGACATTTTCAATGAGAATGTGTATCCTATGTGTCGACTTTGAAACACAGCTCAGGCAACTGGGAACTTTGCTTCTGTCCAGAGATCATCTGCATTTTGGTTCTAGTGTTCACTCTTAATTACACAGCACATTGTTTACGGAGAATGGTGACCAAGGTATCTAAAATTTGCTTTGCTGGTGGCTTAGGATGCTGAGCACTGTTTGCCTCACCCCTTACTGAGAAGCCATTGGCCCCACCCCTTACTGAGAAGCCATTGACTCCACCCCTTACTGAGAAGCTATTGGCAGTGAATAGTTACCACAGAGATAAATTTTTTGTAAATGTTTCCCGTGCTCCAGTGGATAACCCTACACCCATGTGTAGGTTTCACATGTTCACAGTGGATAACCTTACACCTGTGCACCAACTTGAAGGCGTAAGTCACTAACAATGACACACCAGTTTGGAATTATGATTAATAGGGTGATATTTATTTAAAGGGGAAAAAAACTTACAGATCACAACAGCCCTCTG
>NW_004949105.1:7927587-7946405 GCF_000317375.1 Microtus ochrogaster | reverse complement strand
TGGGGCCAGGCAGTGTTTAAAAGAATACAGTTTCCGTGTAATTATTTCGGGTATAAAGCTAGCCGTGCAGGCAGCTGGGTGCTGGGGACGCAGCTCCGCTGCTCCTAATTCAACACCAACTGAATTTAATTAGTTCCTTTTAAAGGGAAATAAATTTGGGAAGGAGAATATTCTGGGGACATGGATGGAGATGGAAGGGGGAAATGTGAGGTAAACATAATCATATTTCATTGGATATATTCATATGAATTCATAAAGAAGTGGGGAATAGATTCTGTTTTCTAATCCATTTTGTTCTAAACACTCGATTTTTAAGCATTCATTTAAACTTTTAGAAGACCAACTTTTCATTTATTAAAAAGTATATTTCTTATTTGTTTTTTTATTTTGTTGTTGTTTTATTTATTTTGTTATTGTTTTATTGGCTTATACATTTTTCTCTGCTCTCCTCCCTCCCACCTGACTCCGCTTCTACCCTCTCCCATGAACCTCACACTCCCAATTTACTCAGGAGACCTTGCCATTTTCTACTTCCCATGTAGATTAGATTCATGTATGTCTCTCGTAGGTTCCTCTTTCTTGTCTAGGTTCTCTGGGATTGTGATTATAGGCTGGTTTTTCTTTGTTTATGTCTCAAAGTCACTTTTAAGTAAGTACATATTGTATTTGTCTTTCTGGGTCTGGGTTACCTCACTCAGTATGATGTTTTCTCGATCTATCCATTTGTCTGTAAATTTCAAGATGCTATTGTTTTTTCTGCTGTATAGTACTCCGTTGTGTAAATGTACATTTTCTCTATCCATTCTTCAGTTTAGGGTCATCTAGGTTGTTTCCAGGTTCTGGCTATGACAAACTGAAAGACCCTACAGACCCCCTCCTCAAAACCCGCAGCTAGCATGCTCCCGGGGGAACGTCCTGTTTGCTTTATACAAAAATTCTCCGGATCAGCAGCCAGCCTGCTCTCGTAAGAACATCCCATGTGCTTGAGATAGAAAGACTGCAAGGCAGGATGTCAATAAGATAGCACATCAACAAAGCAGGTTAACTGCAAAACAGGATATCTATAAAGATAGGAACAGGATGACTATTGCCAAACATCCATGCTGAGAAAGGAAACCATTCATGCCCCCGCCTCATTCCGATTGACTGATAACCATGCTTTTGTTTTGTTTCTGTAAACTTGCAGTTTGGTCTTCCCTATAAAAAGCCCGCCCTCCAGTTAGCAGGTGCACAAAGTCCTCCGAAAGACTTTGCTGCCCACAGGTACCTGTGTTTACTCAATAAACCTCTTGCTAATTGCATCCTGTGGCCTGGTCTCGGAGTGTCCTGGTTCTGGGGTCTTCATCGGAGAAAAAGGTCCTCTCTGAGGGTCTTTCAAAACAATGATGCTATAAACATAGTTGCACACATGTCCTTGTGGTGTGATTGAAAACAGCCTGGTATTGGCATAAAAACAGACAGGAGGACCAATGGAACTGAATCAAAAACCCAGATATCAATCCATACACATACGGACACCTGACTTTTGACAAAGAAGCAAAAAAATATAAAATAGAAAAAAGAAAACATATTCAATAAATGATGCTGGCATAACTGGATATCAATATGTAAAAGAATGAAAATAGATCCATATCTATCGCCATGCAAAAAACTCAAGTCCAAACGGATCAAAGACCTCAACATAAAAACCAACCACACTGACCCTCTTAGAAGAGAGTGGGCAGTACACTTGAGACCACTTCCTAAATATAACCCCAGCAGCAAAGACACTGAGAGCAATAATTAATAAATGGGACCTCTTAAAACTTCGAAGCTTCTGTAAAGCAAAGGACAACTTATGCTGGAGAGGATGTGGGGTAAAGGGAACAGTCCTGTATTGCTGGTGGGAGTGCAAACTGGTACAACTGCTTTGGAAATCAGTATGGTGATTTCTTAGAAAACTGGGAAGCAATCTACTTCAAGACAAAGCAATACTAGTTTTGGGTATATACCCAAAGGATGTTTTATTTTATTTTTATGTGTGGTGTGGTACATACACATGTCATTTACAGTATATCCATGTGTGGTGTGTGTGTACACCCTATCCTTCACACTAAGATTATAGTGGTAAGTTTTGCATGAATGATGGTATCTGAAATCAGGTCTTCAGGATTGAGCAACAAGTGCTCTTATCCACTGAGCCATCCCTGCCAGCCCCAAGAAGTAGTTTTATAAATCTACCTTTAGAGTTATCTATTATTTATTTAATTTTTTTCTGGTTTATTAAACACATTCTAGACTTCTGGCCAAGTCATTTTAGATTCACAGTAGGATGCCATAAAGTTCCCCAGTGTTTCCGAAGGATTTGTTTGTGTCTGGGTTTTCTCTGGTGTCTTTGCTACCTGTGAAGGGATCAGCTCTCGTCAGACAGCTGTCAAGCACTCTGGATAAATGACACACAGGCACCTTATTATTGCTGTATGAAGGTAAAAATAGTACTGCAGAAGCAGCCACTCCTTTCCAACCTAACTTCCCCTCACCATCCATCAGTCACCCCAAGGGCAGCTATAAAAAGAAACAAAATCTACTTTCAAACTCCTCAGCCAATGGGCTCACTTCCTCAAAAATGGTGGCGTCTGGGAATGCCCAACCCATGCCAAAGAGATTGCCATCCCCAAAGACAACAGGCCTGTGTGAGTGTGTCTGAGGCCACAGATGCCATGGGCTGATGATGTACTTGGGTGAAGGGAGGAGCACAGTGAAGGGGAGCCAGGTCCAGGGCTGGAGCTGAAAGGCAAAGGTTCCTGGTGGGTTCTTTCCAAAGCTTTGCTGTGGGAAGGCTACTGCTATATAATCGGGGCAGTGTTCAGTATACTCAAAACTGATAAGCTGGTCCACAGGTAAATTAACTGACAGTCCCTGGAATGTGTCCCAAATCTCCATCAATACCTCAAAGGCAAGAGCACCACAGTGAGGAACAGCAGTTGTAGAAGATAGTAAGGCAAAGGCATGGCACAGTGTTGCTACACTGGGTGTTCTGAAGCATCCCCAGTCCCCATCCTGAAGCCTAAAAGCAATTCAGCTTTGAATGAAATCCTTCATGCTAGGAGATACCAAAGGCATTTGAAGAGCTCTCACAGGAGGTCTGAGGCAGGAGGATGATGAGGTCCAAGTCAGCCTGATCCAATCTAGTGAAATCATGTCTCAAAAGTAAAATAAATAAAATAAAACAGAACTTAAAAAATAAAACAAAGAAAAGTTTCATAAATGAAAACAAATAGAACCACTGGACACCAAGCAAAATAGATTCATGAAAGAGATAACTGAAGAATTTAAATTCATTCCCTTAAGTATTCTCGTGGAAGTAATTGAATTTGTTATATATATGAGCTGGAGATTTGCATTATTTTTAATAAGTTACTGTGTACTAAATATAAAATTAAGCAGAATTAAGTAAAACAGAGTAAGTTTAAAGACAAAGCAATGAATTCAAAGACCACAATTGATTGATTCCTAGAATGTCAGGAACAGAGGAAAACAGGAAAGACAGAAGAAAATGGGGGAAAGAGAAACTGGAAGAATTGAGGATGGAGAAAAGTCATTGATCTTGGCATAATGCATGCTTTCAGAAGCAGAGGAAGTGAAAAATAGAAGCTTATCCGAGAAATTCTAAAGAAATTTGTAAAGCTGTGCTTGAGAGGCTCCAGGTTGAGAACACTGGCTGCTCTTCTAGGTTCGACCCCAGCATCCACAGCACAACTCACAGCTCTCTGTAACTCGGCTTCCAGGGGCTCCAGCTCCCTCCTCTGGCCTCCATGGGCACTGCACACAATTGATGTAGACTTAAGTGGACAAAACACTTCTACACACATAAGATTTTTAAAATGTGGCTGGCTGATTCTAATTCTTCAAAGTATTTGAGAAAATAAATCACAAGACAGGGTTGTTGAGACATTTAGGAAAAATGTAGGGAAGAGTTTCTCATCTGCATTCTGGAAGCTTTTCCCACAGTGGATCAATCCCTCACTAACCCACTCTAAATTCCCAAGTGATGTCACCCCTGCCAGCTCTACAGAGACAGACAGTTGAGTCACAGCAGTCACATCCACAAGCACAGGGAAAGTGTGTGTGGGGGGGGGTGTCGCTTGGTGGGGTGTCTGAGAGAGGGTTGTGTAACTCACCCTCCTGCAAGAATCTGTAAAAGTCCCATTGAGATGCAGATTTGACCCGAAGTCTCCAGACACAAGTGCTCTACAGAGCTGTCTCAGTGAGATTCTGACTTACCTGCCTGCTGGAGTGAGTGAGTCACCAGGGAGAGATTTCCATAGCAAGCGATGTTGGAGGTGGTGTGAGGGCAGGCAGCCTGCTTCCATTCACGCTGGAGATACTGAGATGCTGGATGTGATAACTGTAAACAGATGTGGCCCCCTCCTCTGCACACACAGCTTCATGTCACAGAAGAGTAAACAGGCAGACACAGTCTGTAGAATTCTGTGCTCCAGGGACAGCAGGAGTCACAGAGCTCTGTCTGGTCTTTGTCTTCACTGTTGAAATGAAGAACTGAGTTAGGAAAAAGGCTTTTTCCTTCTGTTGTCTGTGTCTTAATGTGAAACTCACACAAGATGCCTGTGAGGACCTGTAGGAATGTGGCTAACCATCCTTACATACAATGTACTAGCCAGTGCAAAACCTCCTATGACATGCAGAAGCAACCAAGAGTTTAAGTTTAATTCACGTTCTATGCAATATGACAAAGAATATTCCATTGTTCTTGGTGATTTTTTTAAATTTTTTTCTCAACCAAATTATTTTTGAGAGGCTGCCACTGTGAGCCTTCAAAACATCTTCAGAATTTACAATGAGTTTGTAAACAGTGTGCACCAAATTAATGTGGCTGTCATTTCATGTTCATAAGCCTACGGGCACACACAGAGAGTAAAAGTCATCTGGGGAGAGGCGCATACAACCAAGAAGGAGGACATTAACGTTTTCGTATGTGCAGGCAGCATCTCTGCATACAAAGCATTATTGTGTAATATACACATAATTTGTATTTCCTGCTCAAACATAAAACACAAATCGAGAATGCAATGAAGGCAGAGAGGAGAAAAGAGACACAAGTGATATAGGAAAGTGGTATCAAAACCAAAGATATTATATGTAAATTAATCTTTTCACATGAAAAGAGATGTGCTGAACTGGTAAGGAAATGACCCACATATAAGATCCTACATGAGACCAACTATACACCCAAATACATAGCCACATACGTGTTTGTGAGATGTGGGGGAGTGGGTATGGGAAGCCAGAGAGACCTTTGTGGAGCAGCAGTAACACGAGACAAAAGACAGGGTGTTAGGAAGAGACAAGGGAGGCATTACATAGTGGTGGAACTGTTTACCTGGGACATGTCACCTCTGTAAGCATGTGCACACAACAACACAGCCTCGAACACACAAGCAGACACTGGAAGATTCACAGATGGAAACAGTTCAACAGTAAGAGCTAGCCACTTTAAGACCTTGCCTCCAACAATAGACAAAGCCTAGACATCAATTAACAGAAAGCAAGAGGCTTGAGCATACTATCAGTCAACTGCATGTCAAAGAATTATTCAGAATTATTTACCCAAACAAGCATGCACAGTTTATGGCATATATGGAACATTTCTCTAAGACCAACCATGTTTTAGGCCAGAAAACAAGGTGCAAAAATTCTGAAGTCACAAAAAAATGTCATCTTGGAGCACAGTGGAATAGAATTTGAAATCAGTAACATAAAGAAATCTGAAGGCAGGAACCCCATAAATATGTGGAAATTAACAGCCATTTTGAAATTTTTATCTTTAGAGAGTATAGAGTAATTAATTATATAATCTCCCTTTCCCTCTCCTCCCTCTGAAACCTCCCATGTATTCCTCCTTGCTCTCTTTTATATTCATGGCCTCTTTTTTCACTAATTTTGTTATACATGCGCATATGTATGTATGTATATACATGTAACATGCAGCAATATGACATGTCATATGTGAGTCACAAATACATAAATTCAGAATGTCTTTCATTATCTTTGACCAAAGTGCAGAACACATTAATAATGGCCCCTAATTCCACCTGATACATGTGAAAACTCTCATTTTCTAGTTAGTTTGAAATCTGGTGATATCAGACCTAACCTAAAAGACCATGGAAATAATACAGCTTGCCTTGTGCACACATGTGTGCGGCGAGGTAGCCTCCGAAAAGTGGGCCTCGTCACCTGGCAGCTTTCTGTGTCTCTAAAGTTGGCTGCTTACTGGCAAGTGAGCTCAGAGGGCCAGATGGCCAAGGCCAAAGGAGATCATTAGACAGTCCCTGTTAAAATTTTGCACAACAGTTGACAGGAGCCAGCAGGATTTCCCCACTGCTGACCCCCTAAAGGGCGGGGAAGCAGAAGCATATGTGTTTATTCACACCAGCGGGCCCTTTTAATTAACACGTCTGCGGTGTGCACACCTTCGGAATTTATACAGTATATTACAAACAGCTCTTCAAAGACCCAGGTAGTTATATAACTCAGCTGTTACTGAAATGAGAGGAAGACAACAAGACGGGAAGATGTCTGTCTAGTGACGGCTCGGAAAGATCCGGTCTCCAGAATCCCAAGTATGCCTTTCACGTACCCCGTGGTCTGCCAGCTGTAGCTTCTCTTCACTCTTACCTCAGCCCGGGCCAATGTGACGTCACTAGCCACCAGCACACGAGCCTGATGCACACAGGCTCACCTTCTCAGTCCTCACAACTGGATGCTGTCCGCACCAATGCAGAAATCAGCTGGACGCAGCTGGACGCAGCTGCACGCAGCTGGACGCAGCAGGACGCAAGCTCAGGGTTGCTGGCAGTGCCATACTGAGGACCCAGCAACAAAGTTACTCCTTCATGTGAAAGGCAGACGGTGTATAGAATGCTTGGTTTATATTTAAGATAACATAATAATAATATCCCCCAGTTGCTGTTGTTGTTTTAACCTAGTATTTAGTCTTTAAGTGCCTGAGACTTCTGATGCATGTAGAAGCAGAAGGCAGGTACACAATGCAGCCCAGTGTCCCGAACTCCATGATCTGGACTCTCAGGAGCGTCCCGAAGCACCACTGACCTGTGTCCGAAGCCTTTCATGTGCAGATGCTGAAGCACCTTTGCTGCTGCAAAAGCAGCTGGCAATAGTAGAAGAACAAACGTTCACATACTAATGCTCTTAGTTATTTTTAGTTTATTTCAGAACGTGTACCTCGCTGAATCATTTTATTGATATGAAAAGGTATCTGATCTTCATTCTGTGTATGGATCTTTCTTCTTTAAAAACACATTGATTAAATATTTGAAAATTATATTTTGATCATATTCACTATTTCTTCCCTGACTCCCCCAGATCAGGGCCCCTACCGTATCCACCCAACTCTGTGTCCTTTTTTTCTGTCCCCCGGAATGTCGTTGGCCTATGAAGGGCTATGCCCTTAGAGAAAGCAAACTCTTCTGTCTCCACAGCTATTGTCAGTAGACCCTGGCTGGGTGGGACTTTTGCTCATACCCTTTCCTCCCATGCTGGTATGTTGTGTGCCTTGAGCTTGTTCAGGTTTTACAGACGCTGCCATGGTCTCTTTGAGTTCATAGGTGTGGCTGCCCAGCTGTGTCCAGGAACTGCATTAAGTACAAAGAATCATTTGTACTCCTCCGCCACCTCTGACTCCGACCATCTTTCTGCTCCTCTTCAGCAACATCCCTGAGCCTTGGCAAGAGGGGGTGTGGTGCAGATGTCCCACCTGAAGCAGAGCACTGCCTAGTCTCTTATCATCTGCGCTGTGTTGATTACTGTCGGCTGCAGAGCCAAGCTTCCCTGATGAGGTCTGAGAGATTCGCTGATGGGTGGGTCTAATGGTGAGTCATTACGAGCTGGTCCACTACAGCGCTCATTTCACACGGTAACAGTAGCAGGTTCTCTCCTAGGACTGTGTCCTGTCTATGCCTGGTAACGGTGCCAGCTTATGTGGCTAATCTCTCTCTTTCTTTGAATATAAAGTTAATTTTCAAATATATGAATTAATTTCATACATAATGATTCAGAAAGTGTGAAGAATGGCCAAAGCTAATGTCATTATTTTTATTTTAGCTACATTCAGTGTGTGTGAGTGTGTGTGTGTGTGTCTCTGTGTGTCTGTGTGTGTGTGCAACAATGCCCAGGTAAATGTCGGAGGACAACTTGCAGGGTCGGGTTTTCTCCTCCTACCAAGGGGCCCAGGATTGAACTCAGGATCCGGGTCAGTAGGTAAGTTCCTCCACCCACGGAGCTGTCTCATTGGCCCTGCAGCCTTGTCTTATGAAAGAAGAGAATGTGTCTGAGAAGCCGCGCAGCATGTCAGAGACTCTCCCTGCCCTGGGCCCTAATTGCATTAGGGTTACTCTCTGCACATGCCTGGGTGCCTCCTGGGTCCTTGATTGACCTTACTTCTGAAGAGCCCGTAGCCTCTGCGTCTTCTAGGAGAAGTGCACACTTTATTGATGTACTTTTTGTTTCTACATCCTCACATCATAAAGAAGCATGATGCTGGTTTTCAAACGACCCGCCAGTGCCCCTAGAAGTTAGCCTACAAATGTACTGTTTGGTGGACTGCATGGTGGATTGTGTGATAAGCAGTTGTTCTTGATCCCAGGGCAATAATGCTCAGGAGCTGGAGCTCTTCTAGCTAAGTAGAGCAGTATGTGGCTGCCTTTTATGAGCCAAAACATGAATAAAACCCCATTATTTTTTCTGTAATCCTTTTTGAGAATTTCATGGAACAGTGTTTACACCATTTCCCCCTTCGTCTCCCGCATCCAACTCTTTCCTTGAGTCCCATTTGTCTGAAATTTATGAGTTTTTTCTTCGACTTTTGTGCTGTGGCTGCATACAGAAGACCAAGCCCTGGCCTCATACAGACTAACTAACAATGTTTCAATGGCAAGATGATACAAACATCCTGGCAGGACAGCAAGCTAACACCACTCAACATGCTATACCACCAGAAAAAACAGGTGACCAGAACCATGAACTTCCAAGAAAGTCAGGGGTTTTAGTAATATTCCATCAGAATAATTTAACATGCTTTATCTCCCACATGTTCATGTAGCCATTTTAGCAACAGACAATTTAAAACCGATATTGGTGGAGCAAAGTTTGCAACCTAGAAACTATGACCTGCTCAACACATTTTCACCACTTACCATAATCCCTCAACATTGGATGGTCTAGGACTTGATTAGGATCTAAGAATCAAGTATAGCAAAGTACTGTTCTATCTTATATAATTGGTTCATATGCTAACGATGACATATTAAGATAATTCTACAGAGAACATATATTAAAGAGATATTTAATACATTTTAAAAATAAATAAAGTGATTAATTTTAAATTAATAAATATCTACATGCTTATTTAAGACCATATTTCCTTGTGAAAGACAATACAATCTTATCAAATTGTTGTTGTGAATGGAATCAAGGCTTCACTGAATAAGTCTATACTTTTTTCTTGAAATGATTCAATTATGCAGGTGTACATCAAATATACTTATTTTGAAACAGATCCATTGTTTTAAGAACTTACCATTTGGTACAACTTGTTTCTTCCTGTCAGTGTTTATACTTGGTATTCAAATACACAGGCAGCAAAGATGAAAGCAAAGAGAAATTTAGAAAACCCTTTCATCAGGTCTCTTATAATTTATTCACACTTTCAAAGGAACACTGTTGTAAGGTAGTGTCAATGGTGACATGGCACTTGGCTTGCTTACATCAGGAGCCAGGTGTCCACCTGAATTTGCTCTTACTGGGCGTGATTCTTCTGGATACAACCAAGCATTTGCACTTCCTTCGGTTTTGAAGCTGTGTTTGGGAGACGAGCTTGGACTGTGTTAGCCAGGCCTGAGGACAGGGCCGTGTGTGTGTGTGTGTTTGCTGGGATTGTTTGGGGCTGTGAGTAGCTAAGTGATTTCCTTTAAACTAAGCATTGCTGGTTCAGATGGCAGACTCAAAAAGACAAGCAATCAGGTAGGAATTTGGATGTTTACATTTGGAAACACGTTAAAAGGGGATAAAATAACAGCAACAACAAAACCAAAACTCCTAGACACCATTTTTAATGACCCAAACTGCCACCCTACTAAGTACCAACCAACGCCATCTTGGCCGTTATCAACTGATGAGGAGGATCATTCCAGGGTCCTTTCAGTTCAAAGCCTTGAGGGTCCTCATGCTTAATCATACCCCAGCAATGCAAACATACTTTATGCAAACTTTGTTGCCCACTGGACTGAAGTATTGGGTCTCCCTGTGCTCAGCCACTGTTCTCCATCCAAACAGAGCTGGGGGCTTGATTCGTACATTTCATTTTGTTTCCTCGGAAATGAATATGCTCAAATAAAGGCTTCATCCAGGAAAAAGAAAGTGCCGCTGCCACCTTTACTTCCATTTTTAGAGCTGCCTGCTCCAAGCTTTAGATTGAAGTCATACCAATTTCTCACATTAATCCAGCGGAAGTCATAGGTGCAACGGCACAGCGTTCAGATGTACCGAGCCTGCTGTGCCCCTTTGTCTTGCTGATAGAATGGATTGCACGTTGTTATCAGCTCTCCATTGCTTTCCATTTCATATCTGGTGATTGCCAGCCCGACCATTAATCACAGAATCATTCAAGCTAATGAGAGGCAGCAATTTTGCTGATGACGGCTCTCTGAAATTTAGCATTTCTTATGCTCAGGACTCTTGCAGAAATGGGATAAAAGTGAAATTTTACTAGAATTTTGGCCCACAAAATATTCTTCTATTATTATATGCAAAGTATATAATAGAAATGGAAATAATAATTTGTTAATGAAGGCAAAGCAAGATAATAGCCATATGGCTGAAATCACATTCACCAATGTATTTTAAACTACTCAAAATATGGGCTTTTACTTTATTAATATCTTATTTACAACTCAGTTTTGCTATCACATGATGTTCGAACACTGCCCAGATGTTGTATGCTGCTGTTGATGATACTAGTGAAATTTATTCAAAACAAATTTAAAATGCACACTGAACTGTTCTTATTTAAACATGCCTGCTGATTGTTAAGTGTTAGGAGAGCCTAGGCGTCTTAGTTACTTCTCTGTTTCAGGGAAGATGCACCGTGACTAAAGCAAATTATAAGAGAAAACATGTATTGTGGGCTGAAGATTCCAGAGGGTTAGAGTCCAGGGCCATCACGGTACAGAGCCTGGCAGTGGGCCGGCAGGCTTAACCTCTTGAATTCACAAGCACAGTGTGTTGGGGTAGGGCTGGAAATGGTGTCAGACCTTTGAGACCTCAAAGCCCATTCCTAGTGACACTTCCTCAAACAAGGCCACACCTCCTAATCCTTCCCAGACAGTTCCACCTACTGGTGCAGACCAAGTATTCAGACATATGAGCCTCTGAGGGTCCATCCTCACTCAAACTACAACACCAACTTCGTTTTTTAAATCTATAAAAAATAACCAAGAATCTGAGAATTTATGTACTAAGCCTTTATCATCAAGTTATAAATTTATATGAAAATTTTAGATCAGCTATTAGGAATTCAAGGCATGCTTATGGCTGCAAGTAAAAACCATTTTAGAAATATACATATAGGGGAATAGAAGCAAACTTGTGAAAGAACAAATCTGGTTTGGTTTAAATTATGTCTTTAAAAAAAAGAAATGTTGAACTCTTAACTCTTTTAATCTCCAAATGTCACCTTCTCTGGAAATAGAGTCTTACAAATATGAGTTACACCAAGAGGAATTAAAAGTGGAATTGACTCCTTAAGTCCACGAGCCTGGGAACGGAAGAAGGCGCTGTGAGAAGACAGGAAGGTGTCCTTGTGCAGGCAGAGATGGAGTGACACATTTATGGGGCAGGGAAGACCCAAGAGAGCCAGCGACCACCAGAAGCCACAGGATGTCATTGTAGCAGGTGTCATAGGAAGCATGGTCTACAACACTGTGCCTTCTGACCCATGGATCTAGGGCTATAAGATAACAAATTCCTGTTGTACAAAACCCACTGGATGTTGCCATGACATTACAGCATCCCAGAACATAACCACAAACTCATCTAAAAATAATTAGTGGACATTTACCTGATAGAAATTATCATGGTCCACACAGAATAGAAAATGTGAGCATAACAATCTGGGTCTCGCTCAGTTTGACACATAACTGATGCTTTGATCTTTCTTCTTTTCTTTCCTTATTATTACTTGTTTTATTTTGTTTTGTTTTGTGAGATAGGGTTTCTCTATGTAGTTTGGAACCTGTCCTGGAACTCACTCTGTAGACCAGGCTGGCCTCAAACTCACAGAGAACCCCCTGCCTCTGCCTTCCTTGTGCTGGAATTAAAGGCGTGAGCCTTCCTTGCCCGGCAATGGATCTTTCTTATTATATGATTTGTACAATGAAGCCATATTGATGACTCAATAAGAATGAATTAATGTTCTTCAGAAATGCCACTGAACAGCCCAACCATAGGCCACTCTCTGACAGTTCTTTAGGAAGTGGCTTTTTCCTGGACCTTGTGGAGCCTGTGTATCATCTCACTAACTAGACGGAAGACGGGCTTTAAATGATGAACATGGTTAAGAGGGGAAAGTTTGTACGCGATGTTAGCATCTAAAACATGTGAACTCGGCAAAGTCAGGAAGAAATTGACAGGAGCTAAGGGAGCAGGGGTTACTTGCTGCAGACAAGGCCCCCTTAGCTGGGTCTTAAGGACCCCAGGAACAAGAATGCTCCCCAGGAGGGGAACACAGAGAAGATGCATAGCCTGAATGTTCATCAGCATGCCTCTGTTTCAGCTACCTGGGACATGCCTACGATTTCAGTCCAGGTTCTATGTTCTAAGCTTCAACCATTGTTGTGCGATGTTTTACTCTTTATGCTCTTTTGGGGAGGCCACTACCCAGCTCCCATATAAATGACACATAGAGGCTTATTCTTAGTTATAAACATCCTGCCTTAGCTGGACTTGTTTCTAGCCAACTTTTCTTAAATTAATTCACCTACTTTAGTCAGAGGCCACTTGTTCGTTCCTAGCTGCCCAGACTGCTGAAATAACCACATAGAAACCATATTATTTGCAATACTGTTTGGCCAATAGCTTAATCATATTTCTGGCTAACTCTTATATTTTAAATTAACCCATCTCCATTAATCTGTGTATCACCACGTGGCTATGGCTTGCCAGGTAATGTTCCTTCCAGCATCTGTCTCTGGCCAGGCTCCATGGCTTCTCCCTGACTCTGCCTTCTTTCTCCCAGAATTCAGTTCAGTTTTCTCCACCTACTTCTATTCTACCATATCACAGGCCAAAATAGCTTCTTTATTCATTAACCAATAAAATCAACACATTTGCAGAATGACTTCCCAATCTACCTTTTCCCTTTGGGTTTTTATCTTTCTTTTCTACATCTTACTTTGTTTCTTACTCCGTGGCTGGCTGGGTATCTGGCCCCGATGTCCTCCTCTCCTTCTTCTCTCCTTTCTTCTCCTATTTATGCTCTCTGCCAGCCTGGCCTATCCTTGCTCCTGCCTTGCTAGTGACCATTCAGCAATTTATTAGACCATCAGGTGTTCTAGATAGGCAAAGAATCACAGCTTCACAGAGTTAAACAAATGCAGCATAAACAAAAGCAACATACCTTAAAATAATATTCCCCAACAACCCATGACAAAATCAAATATATAGTTACACACACACACACACACACACACACACACACACATATCTCCACCCCTGGAACAACACTGGTGATCAATCCATTTCCCAAGTAAACAGGGGCAGAAAAGGACCCTCAAGTCAGCACTGAATTAATCAAGGGAATTCTCTCTCTCTCTCTCCCTCTCTCTCTCTCTCTCTCCTCTCTCTCTCTCCTCTCTCTCTCTCCTCTTCTGTCTATCTCTGTCTGAGTGTCTCTCTGTCTCTGCCTCTGTCTTCTCTGTCTCTCTGCGTGGAGAGGGATACCGAGGGAAAGAAACACACAGAGAGAATAATGTTGAAGTGTAAGGAAGGTTGGCAAAGATAAAAAAAGAGAAAGACTTATTTTAAATGAAGATGACAGAAAGATGTCTTTGATTTAGAAAGCACACACCTTCCGACCATGTGTTATCCACATACGGTGTATTTGATGGTCTTCACGTGGCTGCGGATTGGCTCGGCCTCATTATCAGGCAGCAACCCCTTTCCAGAGTGGGTTTAAACACAGTGCCATTTATGGACTCCATTTCTAAACAAATGCTACTGTCCTGTCTGGCACTCTGCTTGTCCTGCTTCTCCACCCACGAGTGTGAGTGAAGTGGCCTCCAGCAGTGAGCCTGGGGACAGCTGCTCTTCCCATTGCCCCCAGAAGCCAACAGGTGCACGGCACTGTTATGGGCATCCCAGGCTGACAAGATAAAGCTGTGTGTGTGCACAGCAGCGAAGTCTGTGCTACCTTGTCTCACTCAATAAGAATCTGGCAGTCTGCAACGACTAAATCAAAGGCCTTGCTAAGCAAGCTGATGATGAAGGGAGATGATGCCAGGTAACCAACTCACTCCACTATCGAATAAAGTAAAAGAAAACAAAATATGAGTATTTGTGTATTTGCAAAGGTATGTTTGAGACCACACATATGAGATCACCTGACACAACAAGGCTGATAACACATATGAAATCACAGAGACTGTAATGTCATCCACAAGGTTTGCACAAGTTCAGGCCTGATTAAAAAAAAAAACAAAAAACAACTCGACTTTAAAGAGGTTGGAGTGGACACAAAGTTCTCCCTCTAACCAAGAAGCTATTCGCAGTGGATTCCAGGCTGGGAAAGAGGAAATTAATCTTCTCCACGGAATAACACAGGGCATATCAAAGACTCTAGGGCAGGTCCCATGCCAGGAGTGGTTGACCAGAACACAGTGGGCTCCATGCTTTTCTGAATGTGCTTTTGGTTTTGTTTTAGTTTGGTAAGTTTTGTTTCTTTGTTTGTTTGCTTGCTTTCATTTTCTCCTTTTTATTTTCTTTTTTTTTTTTATTTTCTTTTTTATAGGAGCAGGAGTGAGAGGAGGACGCAGCTGAGTTGGTAGAGAGGTGAAGATGATGAGAGAGCCGGGAGAAGGAGAAGAACATGATCAAAATACACTGCATAAAAATAAATGAGAAGAAATGATCATCTGCTAACACGGGCAAGAGGAAAATAGTATTCTGTGGTCACGTGAGTGCGCACATGCACATGCACATACACACACCCAAACACAAATGAAAGCACACATGCTTACACGAACAAAGTATTCAGAAATCTTTTATATCTGCAAAGAATTCTGTCCCTTGAACAAAAAACTGATTCTGAGTTAGATGTTTGCACAATTTTTTTGGCTCACTTGGGCACAGTGGAAAAAGACACCTATTTCTGCTTTTCTCACTTACAAGGCAAGAGGAGGAGAGATTCCACTGGTAGGCATCAGCTAAGGCAGAACGGACCTGGGAAGGGCCACTCCTGTCCTGACACCTGTCTTCTTTGGATTCTAATTTGCAGGACTCAGGGCAAAACTGGAAATATGGGCTCCCTGCTAGGGCATTATTCAAAACATCAAGATAGCAGCAGAGAGTGTTAAACCGAGCCTGGCCCATCTGGGGTCTGGCCTGGCAGAGCCGCAGGACCCGTGCTCAGAGCTTGCAGGACCCGTGCTCAGAGCTCGCACCACCTTTGTGGGTTCTCTGGGTTACACGCTGTTTGCTCACAACAGATCCGGCGTGTCCTCTGATCTGTGCTGCTTCTGTGCCAGGGATGAGCTCTGCTCCCGCTTCCCCCGTCTTCCTTGCAGAAGACAGACCAAAAGCTCTTTGGCTTTTCCTTTATCTGTTATCCACAGATGATGTTCTCTGTAGGCATACAGACTTACTTCTCTAAAGCCATAGCTGAGAATTACCAAATGAGCTCATACATTACCTAAAAGAAATAATAATCACTATCCCCAGACTGATATATGAAATAGTAATTCAGAAATGACTTTATAATAATCCCAGTTTTTCATGGATGTCATCCTGAACTCCACATTGCCAAGTAGCGAAGTGATCTCTCCTTTTCTCAAGTTATTAACATTTTTAAAGTATTAAAAATCACAGGAACGGAGGGTTTTAGAAACTTAAAGTGTTGCAGTTCTTCACCTTAGCAAAGAAGCAGACCCTGCCCGGTGGTCTGCCATGTTCTCATTTGATTCACTCTGAGTGAAGGAAAGAAAACAACTAACACCCAAATTAATCCATCTGCTAGTGTATACTACTTTTCTAAGGAACATTTGACATGTCAAGAAAGGCACCTATTTCAAATTCAGTTATTTTGAGCATTTTACCATATGAGAAAACCAGCATCAAAAGCAACTCCAGAAAGCTAAGACCCAACTGGTAAAAGCCCAGCTATCCATGCAGAGGAAAACCTACTAGGGCTTCTCACTCCGTTTCATCCCTATTGGTTTACCCTGCTTGGACATTGGACCAAAAAGGAGCCATGGGCTTTATCCTCTCTGATGCTTAGCTTTCCAGCTGAGCATACTCACCAACAACAGGGGATGTTATCAGTTCTTTGCTTTTCATAAAACGACTTGTTTTCTATTGTGCAATATACAGCTTTTTAGACCCATTTCCTAGTGGGTTAACATACCTTCCTACCTTGGAATATTGCTAGAAATATGCTGTGAACATTTATATTCACATATTAGTGTGAATATAAATTCATCCTTAATAATATAATATTTTTATTAATTCTTTGAAAATTATATACATTTATACAGCATATTTTGATCATATGCGGCCCATTCCTTCCCTAACTTTTCTCAGATTCACCCCCTCCCTTGCTCTCAAAATCATACTGTTTTTAAAAACTGTATTTGAACTATCCCACTCTTATTATGGCCATGAGCATGAAGCCATCCACTGGAGGAGGATCTACCTGAGAGGAACTGTCACACTCTTAACCAACTTAACTCCCCTCCCTCGAGCCATCAACTGTCAATAGCATCTCTGTTGAAGGAGAAGACTCTAGAGTTCTCCCCAGTTCATTCTGGAATGTTGATCTTGTTTTGAGTAGACTCCTAACAGTGGCATTTCTGGGTCCTAGGATGTTTTGTTTGTTTGTTTACCTTTAAGAACAATTTGTGCAACTCTTTTCTAGAGAAGGTATGCCATTTAACATTCCCAGAAACACTGTGTGAATTGGTTTGTTCACCATGCCCTTACCAACATTTGTTAGGGACCGCCTTGTTAGTTATAATATCTTTGTACATGGTTTCTCGTTGTGGGTTTAATTTCCTTTTCCGAATGATTAATGACACTGAACACTGTTCTTGAGTGTTTTGGCCAGAAGCACAAAGTCATCTGTGTCGTTTGTCTTTCTCTTCCCCCATTCTTCTATAGATTTATTGAGCTGTAGGTGTTCTTTGTAACTATTGAATTGCTCAATGAGAGTGCTTTCTCTCACCGAGTGCTCATCTTCTCCTTTCCTGAATGTTAGGTTTCTGTTTGATATGTGAATTTTGAATGTTAGTGGGCTTATCATTCTTCTTCAATAAGCAGTCCCTTTGACATCCTGTCTAAGAAATCTCTGCCTAGTGAGAAAGCTGAAAAACCACCCTTCTGTGTTTTCTTACACGGGTTATCCTCTTAGACACCTCCCTGAAGTCTGTGCCTTGAGTGAATTTCGTGGGTGGTACAAGGTACGGTTCTGTGATTTGCATATGGTATCCAGTTGTCCCAGCACCATCTGGTGAGCAGACTCTCCTTCCCCCCAGTGATTATTTTTGGCACCTTTTCCAGAAATAAATGACTATAAATATAAATATTTATTTCTGGACTCGCAGTCTGTCCCATTTGTGCACATGTCCACGTCCGCTGACTGGACAGCAGGAGCGTTCTATTCAGAGATCACAAGTGGAAGTCCTTCTGCTTCGTCTGTCCCCAGATTTCTTTGGTTCCTGTGTGTGTTTGGTGCCATTGTATAGATGTTTACACTCGTTTGTTATTTTCCATGGACTAAAGGCCTGTGGGATTTTGTTACAAACTGAACTGAAATTACAAACCACATTGGGGGGAATTGTCCTCTTCTAGCCTGGAAACACGGAGTTGCATGCATGCTTGCTTATATTGTCTTAATTTTTATCAGAAGTCTTCAGTTTCCCCTCAAACATACATGAGCATTTTCTTCTGATGCTGTGGTGAGTGCATCTGTACTCTTATTTTCCTCTGGGTTTCATTGTTTATAATCCCACCTTAAGCTTGTTTTGTACTTGAGACAACAGGATGACAAAGAGAGCTTGCTAGCTGTGTGTGGAGGGGAGCAGAAGAATGCCAGAGGAATAAAATCATTACTCAAATGAATTAATGTGTCATATAGACATGGCTGAGTAAATTAAAAGAGAAAACCACGTCCCTCCTTTTCTTTCCTTTACTTTTCTGAGCACTAAATCCTGACTGTGGAGTTGTGATGAGACTGCCCACTGCACTGGAAGCTGCTGCATCTGGCAGCACCTGGCCCTGTACCCTGCAGAGCGCATGGTCTCTTTGAATGCACTTTGCATATGGTGTCCAGTCATCCCCGCAGCTTCTGCAGGCACACAGAAGACCACACTGCAGGGCACACTGGAGAGCACACAGCAGGGCACACAACAGAACACATTGTAGGTCACATTATAGGAGACACATTGCAGGGCACATGTAGATCACACTTCAGGGCACACTGCAGGGCACACACACTGCAGGGCACACACACTGCAGGGCACACACACTGCAGG
>NW_004949105.1:7914740-7927487 GCF_000317375.1 Microtus ochrogaster | reverse complement strand
CACTCAGGGCACATGCAGACCATATTCCAGGGCAACACTGCACACACAACAGTGCACACACAACGGTGCACACAACAGGGCACACACACGTGGCAGGGCACACTGAAGGAGACATACTGCAGGGCACATGTAGATCACACTCCAGAGCATATGGCAGGGTGCACGGCAGGGCAGCCCAGACAGCCAGCTTTACCAGTTTCAGAGTCTTGTCTGCGCAAGCTGAGAGTCAAACCCAAACCTCCCACCTCCCCAGTGACTCCTGAGGGCTGCCTATTTTCTATTTCCATTTCCTCATCTCTTCTGTCCTTCCCTCTCTCCTCCTCGTTCTTCCTTTTTTTCCTCCCTTCCTTCCTCCTTCCTCTTCTTCCTTTCTCTCCTCTCACTTTCTCTCTCCCTTCTTCTCTCTCTCCCTACCTACTCCTCCCTTCCATTTTCTTCCCTTGCTCTCCTCCCTCTCTCTCCGAATTCCTTCTTCTTTCTTCCTCCCCGTCTCTCCATCCATTCCTCCTTTTCTCCTCTCCTTATTTCCCTCTCCACTTTCCGTCTCTCTTCCTTTCCTCCCCCCCCCTTTCTCCTTCCTACTTAACTCTACGGCTCTGCAAAATCCATACATAATTACCTTGTTAGCATAGGACCCCCACCCCGAACATCTTCTCAAACACTGAGATTCCAACTTCACAGGTCCCCATTTTAATATAATTTGGGGGTAGTATTCTAAGCTAATCTTTTTATTGTACTAGGTACTTCTTAAGAAGAATGGGTATATGGTAATTTTTAATTTACTCAGGGCTCAAACGTAAGAATACAGTAAGAAAGAAACCCAAGAAGGGAAAGGACACAGACTTTCCCAATTCACGGAGCAGCAAGAAGGGTGGCTGGATACCAGCCGTTCTGACCACACTTAGAGATCCCTGTCACTGCTGCCAGAACCACGGTTCTCAAGAGGGCAACTGAAGGTAAACGCATTGAGGATGAGCACCAAGGGGACTGTCGTTATACACTGCTAGTCCTATAAACCAATCCAGTCACCGTGGAAACCAGTGTGGAGGTTCCCTCGGACGTTAAAAACAGATCTGCCATGTGACTGAGTCTCAGCACAGCTCAGTATTTACCCAAAAGACTCCAAACACAGACATCACAGAGACACTTGTGCCTTCACTGCTGTAGGTGACAGTGCATCTGCACTCTCAAGAATTTCATGTGTGTGTAGAAATGAAGTCATATTCAACACCTATTCACCTCTCCTAACTCCTACCATACACCCCACATGTGCCCCTCCCAATGCCATGTCATCTTTGTCTTTATTGTTTGATAACTCAGTCCAGTTAGTATTACCTATCCTCACGGAGGTGGGGCCATCCATCTGCTGGAGCACGGAAAGTCCACATCCTTACAAAACTCTTCTTCAATAGCTTGAGCTTCCAAAGGCTGGGGAGTAAAGCCCAATCCATGCCAGAATGTTGGCTACCATAACCAAAGCTGCTGGGAGTGCCTGACTGTGGCCATGCTGTGCCTAGAAAACAGCACTCCCCTCTTCTGGTTTGTACGTTCTTTCCACTCATTCTTCTCGGAAGGTCCCTGAACCCGTGGGGGGGGGGGCTGTGGACCCCAGACCCTGAATTTCCTGTAAACTCATTTTCCTGTAGTTGCTTTGAGCAAACAACTTGTTTTCCTGTGTTTGCAGTGCTCTGAGCATGAGACCCTCAGGAGTTCCTGATGGCAGGGGAGTGGTTCCCGGTGGGCTTGCAGCTGAGAGTTAGGGCATGGCCATTGGTCAAGGAAAACCCTATCTAAGCTGCCTGTGGACTCCTGTTTTCAAGTTCTGTGAATTCGGATGCCATCACAGAAATCTTGGGGACTCTCACAACCTGTGACTGTGGAGGGGATGTGTGGGTTCCTTGTCCCCTGTCCAGGAGCAATCTTAGCAGCGACAAAGCGCTCCAGCAGTGCGCTGCTGAAGACAGGGGTTTCTACTGATTTTCAAACTCCCCTTTTTATTTACTTCATTTAAGTTCTGAGACCTTATAAGTTTTGTAAGCAATTCTGGATGTAGCATTTTTGTTGAAATTTTAAAATAAAATTTGAAGAGAAGGCAAGGAGAACACAACCAAACGATGTTCATAGAGCAGAACCTGTCTCGTTTTCATTGAGGTTTGGGCAGCATTTTGAATGCCATACAGTACAAATTGCCACCAACATCAAAAATGTCAAAATTATGACCTGTTTTCGTTTGCTGAGGCAAGGCATTCTAGGTCTGATGCATAACAGCCAGGTTCTAGAAGCAGGAGTGTCCAAAGAGACATTCTTTAGATTTGTATGTATCAAGTTCCAGAGAAGTATGTTTTGATGTCTTCATATACATGGGCTTAACATGTGCCTCTGAGACCTTAGCTAGTCTTTCTGTTTATGTTTTTTTTTGTTATTGTTGTTCAAGACAGAGTTCTCTGTGTAGCCCTGGCTGTCCTGGAACTCACTCTGTATAGTCTTACCTCAAACTCAAAGAGATCCACTTGCCTCTGCCTCCCAAGTGCTGGGATTAAAGGTGTGCGCCACCACTACCCTGTTTCTTGTCCCCCTCTTAATGGTGAAATGCTTGGTGCCTGATCATGGTAAAGAACAAGATGACAGGCAACATCATTACTTTATTAATTGCAGAGCTGAGACAAGGGACAATAAGATTCATAAGGTTCATTCAGAGGCAAGGCCCATCAAGAGAAATGGCTCATGGGTTAAAAGCATGGGCTGCCCTCCCAGAGGACCTGGGCTCAGTTCCCACGTGGTGGGCAATCATCTGCAAATCTAATCCCAGATGATCCAGCGCCCTCTTCTGGCCTCCTTTGGCATCAGGTCTGAACTCACTATATAGACATAAATGTAGGCAAAACAAGCATACACATAAAATGAAGAAAATGATTTTTAAAATTAAGAACAAAATTTAAAAAACACTTCCTTTTAGGTGGGGAGGAACTTGGAGGAGTAGAGGGAGAATAAACCATAATCAGGGCATATTATATGAAAAATATCTATTTTCAATAAAAGAAGAAAATAGAATCTCCCTTTAGTAAATCCTTTATTTTTGTTTCCAAGGGGATGATTCATGCACTGAAAGAAATGCTAAATTATTATTGTTAAATTATTTTCAGTAACAAATTCATCTTTTGCAAATCATCTTATATATCATAAAGATAAACATGATTATAAATTAAATGTTAATAAAGCTAGAAGGATATACATAAAATAATAAAAGTGACATTGTGAGAAGCATAAAATGTGGAATGTTTCTGCAATAATAGTTCAACAAATGTAGCTCCAGATAAATTAGAAAATTAAAATAAGTAAATTTTCACGGGAAAATAGGCAGAATTCTTAGGTTCTGAAGAATGACTAAGCTAAATAATTTTTATGGCGTTATAGAATAGGAAGTCTACTAAAACAAAAAAAACTTATTTTTTTTCTACCACAGTACTTACTATAGAATAAGAGGCTATCTTTGTGGCACTTTAAGAATTATCTGAACCCCATATCCCTGTATCGAGGGTGCAAAGGTTTCCATTCCTTTGGAAGACGCCTTTGAGAACAGCAGGATGTTCTGCATGGGCAGAGCCACCCACAGAAAGGTTTCCACGGTCTCATCCTCCCAATCACTTGGAAATGCCTGCAGCCACCCTGCAAGGAATGCATCCCACTGCTCCAGCTGGCACCAGACTCTGGTTTAAGTCACGCCATGCTGGTTTTGCTGACAGGCACAACGCATGAGTCAGGGAGTAATGAATTCTTCCTCCCAGATTTCAAAGAAAAGCTCTGGGGTTCAGGCAATTTATAGGAAAGTCAGGAAACCCGCATGCATGATGCGGTGAGGTGTGGGCTAAGCTGCAACGGGGACCTTTAGGGTGACGGAGACGGACAGAATGTGGACTGTCAGCTGAAGAGAGTCTATGAACGACGCCCACTCAAAGGAAGGGTCACGTGGGCAGAAAATAGCCAGTCTATGTGACCCGGCTGCTCAAGCCCACAGAAGCTGCCCTCCTGACACAGGCGGCCTCTCTCCCAGCAAAGATCTGAAGGATTTCATGTTTGCAATGCAGGATTCCAATCTTGTTTCCATCCAATCCCTCCATGCTCCGTCCGCTCTCCTCTTTTTGTAGAAACAGCGATGCTTATTTCATCATGGTGCAGAAACTATGTAAAGTGTTTTCATTTTTACAGTTGGCTACAATTCAGAGCTGTTTTGAGCCTCAGAAGAGATGTTGAGTTTTGACTTCTGCTAATATCTTGGTGACTCTTTGAGGGGCAGGGGCTACATAATTTTTTCATGATGAGGTGGTCATGATCCTTTGACCAATGCCCAAGATACTGAGTTTTGAAAACAAAATGTCTCTCACAGGACCACAGACGTTCTTTGTTGAAGGTGTGGGAATTTTAATGGGGCAGATCTGCTTAAGGATGTTACTGGGTTTAAAAGCTGTTCTTCCTTGCTCTACTTTGTCTACCATGAGAAAACAAGCCTCATCTGCAGGCTCCGTTCCACAAGCCCAGAATTAATGCAACCAAGGACTACTAATCGAAATCTCTAAGTTAAATAAATGTTTTGCTCCTCTTAAGCTAGAACGCCAGCTATTTATGTCACAGAATTAATACTCAGCCATTTTTAAGCCCACTGAGTGCTGGTTTGGGTCAGACTCTGGGTAGAGGGAAAAACTGGTACATCTCTACCATGTAATGCAATTTATTCCAATGAGGACACACTGCTGCCTCTGACAAGAGGAAAACGGCTTTCCCTCTGGCCAAGGTATAGGAGTGGGAGGCGAGGATTAGTCTCTGCTGTTGGCATATGAAACACTGTCTTCAGAACAGCTCTGTCACACATGGGATCCACGAGCAGTTCTTTCTGCTACTGTAGATTTGAATTTGGCCAGTTGAACAAATGCTGGGAAACTGGAGGCTGAAGCTGGCCATAGCTCCCAACACTGGCTTAACTGTCTTGATGTGAAATGCCTCTCTGTGTGCTGTGACTATGTCTTATCACCATTGGTTAATAAAGAAGCTGACTTAGCCAATGGCCAGGCAGAATATGGCTGGGTAGGAAATCCAAACAGATACAGGGAGAAAGAAGGCAGAGTCACGGAGACTCCAGCAGATGTTGAAGAAGCAAGATGTGAGAAGCATGAGCCATGAGCCTCATAGTGAGATACAGAATAATAAAAATGGGTTAATTTAAGTTGTAAGAGCTAGTTTGGCCTGAGCTAATAGGCCAAACAGTTTATAATTAATATTAAGCCGCAGAGTGGTTATTTAGGAACTGACAGGTGGGAGAAAAGCCTCCAGTTACACTGCTCCCTGGGGAACTATTCACCCCACTAATGAAAGCTAGGAAGGGGGTGTCACTGTTTTCAGTTTGGTAGGCATTAATGAGCCCACCAAGCTTCAATCGTTAATCCATGTAGATGACCCTGGATAGCCACAGTGGGTCACAAAATAAAATAAAAAAAAAAAAAACAGAAAGTGGGAAATGAAAGTCAGAAGGCAGCAGGGGCTGATGTGGGATAAGGGAGCTGTGGGAGCGAGAGTAATCAAGGAACATGGACATAACTGTCAGATATTAAATTCCATTAATAAACATCATAACAGACAATGCAGAACAAACAAAGGTAGCTAAGTATGTGATGAATTATTTCTAATTTTTCTAATTTCTTTGAGAGAATAAAGTACTAGAAAAAGTCAGATTTTATAGTCAAATGCATGCATTTCTACTCAGCTTAATAGAAAGATTAAACTGACAAAGTATAAAATTTAACTAACCATCTAGAAGACTCATAAATTAAATCCCTTAATCTGACAATATGTTTTAATCTCAGTAAATTTATATCTGTAATATTCTTTTTAAAAATATTTTTAAATGGATACAATAATAGTAAGATATTGAAAAAGCCTTTTCGTGTAGCATGAGTGTTCTTGTAGACAATTTTATAAGTGCAGTATTGTGAGCACAGAGAGAATTCCCAGTCTGAGGATTTTGAGGTGCTAAGTACATTAACTTTCTTATTAAGACTTGGTTGACCTTAAATAAACATGTTCACACATTGCCCTCACACAGGTACCCTCCCATAAAGCTAGTTTGTGCAGGTTATTAAGCTCATTTGCATGTGTGTGAGGAACTGATATGTTTGCCTCTACATTGTTCATGGGAAATGAGCAGACTTAGTTATGAACACTAGACTGAGCCCAAGATATTAGACCGGGAGACCATGTTAACGAGTGAAGGAAGAAAGACCAGCACTGAATACTTTTCATCCATGCTTGGGGGACGGTCACAGAGCAACCAAAAACTCACAGCCCTGTGCAAGGTGAGCAAGTTACTAAATACAGAATCCAAATATGTCTCTTTCCTTTCATTACATTTCTGCTGTTTGGGCCAATAGGCTTTTCCTGTCCTTTTCCAATTTGCAACCAAGCCATCGCTGATTGTAGAGGTTTTTTACTTATTGGCTTTCACACCCTAGAGTCACTGCAAATTAAAATTCCAGGGGTAAAGCTCATTGGTGAGCTGATGGGTTTTCTGCACCGTGAATGGATGGTGCTTGCTGGCTTGTGTGCCTGTCACACACACACAATATCTGTGGCTTTGTCATTTGAGTGCAAAGATCAGCGTTCCAGATGATCCTGCAATCCTGGATGTAAACAGGACGCAAATCACAATCTTCAAGCTGTGTTCACACCTCATGGTGGGCAGAGACTCACTGAACGCTGGGTGCAGGTGTCACTAGTGTAAAGGACAAAGCATAACCAAGTCACCTGCCGTGTGCTTTCCAAAGAACACAGAGCTCTGAGAAAGACAAATATTTACGTCATGGCACACCAGATGGGAGATACAATAGACGCTGGAAAGAACAATGCTGTGATAGAAATTATGGGCAATGGTGTTTTATCATAAAATAATAGCAGCCCAGGATCCGCCACCTTAGAGTCTTGGGTGTTTAACTCACTTAAATACGCTACAGACAAAGAGCTTGAAGGGCTGGAGAGATGGCTCAGGAGTCAAGGTGCAGCTGCAACCCAGAGGATCTGGATTTGAACCCTGGGACTCACAGGCGGAAGAGAAGAACCAACACCCAAAGGTTGTCCTGTGAACTCCACATGTTTACTGCAGCGTGGGCATCAACACATATTCGCAATAAATCAGGGCAGTTTGAAAGCTTTAAATTCTGGAAGTTGGCAGAAGCTAACTGTTTGGTTTGGCAAAAAACAATTTCCCTCTACTTAAAGAATAACCTGGATGTAGAGCAGAAAAAATATTTCTACTAACATTCTTAATGTGGGGGGGCAGAGAAATTGCCCCAAAGAGTACATTTTCAACCAAATTAAATTCTTTTTGCAACACCAGCAGTGCGTCTTAATCACTGCCAGGAGAACAAGGGTTGATGGCAGCCTTGCGGGAAGTGTTCCGAAGGGCGTCCAGTCAGAACCTGCCGCTTGGCGCTACTCCTGCCTCAGCTGTGTGTGTGGAGGGCAGAGAGGACGACGGTCAACCGTAAGGACTACCAGGCCTCCTCCAGCATGGTTTCCATGGTAAAAAGCTGTGAGGAAAATGGCAAGGTTAGAAAGGAATATCTAATCGACTACTTATTACCCATGGACTCACCCCAGGAATCACCAGCAGAGTGAGGGTGCAGAAAGTCTCGCCATCTGTCACAGATACATATTTCAGTGTTTCATTATCTATTTTTTTGTTGGAAAACAAGTAACAGTTTTTCCTACTGCATTTTCATACATGTGTATAATTGTGGTTTGTTCTTGTTTGTTTCCCTCCCTCTGGCTGCTTTGTTTCCTCTTTAACCTTCCTTTTATTTTAAGATCACGCGTATAGCAATGACTTCTCTTGTTCTCCCTTCTCACCCTCTTTATGTTTTCTCTGTGTGTTTATGTCTTATAAACACAGGCATGTAGATCCCACATACAACACATCTGTCTTCTCAGTACGTCTCCTGACCCAATGGTAGTCCATGGTACCTACTTCTTCAACTTTGTTGTTTCAGAGGTGCCTAGTGAGATTTCTACAAACCAAATGCACGAACATGTTATTTATGCCCCTCCTTCCCATATTCACAACCTCCTTTCTGTAAGCCTCTTTTCATTCCCAATGTCCCCTTCTACTTTCAACTTTCCTGTCATTTTGCCCTGTTTGGGGGGATACCACACGCAACACGAAACATGGAATGCTTGATTTTTTTTTAAGGTTAGTTCAGTTTTATGCAAGTGACCCAGCCAAATGACCAGCGGTACCACTTCTGGTGCGCCCTGTGATGGAGCATCATTCATGTTTCGTGTCTCCCTTGATTTGCCATGCTCTTTACAACAGCTCGGGCTTTGCTTATTGGACCATCCCCTCCTCTGTGCAATATGTTTTCCTTAATAACTTCAATGAGGTCTTTTGATGATTAAGGTTTTCTTTTCTCTGATTATGCCCTTGTTTGTTATAAATTCTGAAAACTGTTTTATAAGGTATGGAATTCTAAGGTGTCACTGTTTTGTTTTGAACATAAAATTTACTCTCTGAATATGCTTCCCTTTTCGTTTGGAAGACTCCATGTATCTTTGAAGATGTTTTTGTCTCCCTGTGATTCATCAGATCTCTGAATAGTGTGACTCTTATCTTAGGCAGGCCAATTCATTAGCACAACCATTTCTCAATTCTTGAAAACTGTGAATGTGTCAGGTGAATTGAAAAAAGTAAACTCAAGTGTCAGATAGAGATGAGGCTGCTGCCCTGCTGACCCTGCAGGATGGAGGTCATCTGTCTGAATTGTCTGGGCCACAGGCTCTGTATAGGGAAGGGGGATTTCAAGACAATCTTTAGTCAGTGTGAAATGTGGTGGCCCACAGAAGTGTGTCCATTCCACCTCTGAAGGTCAGAGAGTTTAAGCCATCTCTTGCTCTTTTGAGGTTATTGGCAAGAGATCTGACTTCAAATGTGACTGCAAACAAGATGTGCTGACTTTGGGTGTGGTCACTTTGTGTTTGGGGTATGGACATGGCCCACAAAAGTGTATCCGTTCCACCTTGACCAAAGGTCAGAGAACTCAAGCCTATTCCTGCTCCTTCAAGGATATGACAGGAGGTTTGACCCAGAGAATTGCTGTCTACAGGCTGCTTGGTCTAAGGTATGGTCGCTGAATGTCCCACATAAACAACAGAATGATTAACTCAGGATATAATTGCTTGATGTTTCAGGTAACGAAGCAGGTAATTGCTTGGTTTGTTCTTTGCATCATGGTAAAGCAGTCTTTTGCCTTCATTCTGCCCCCCCCCCCTTTGTATTGGGGTCTAAAAATATATGGAAAATAAATGCAGGCAAATTCAGTACTCACTGAGTTGCCCTTCCAGTTCTAATCTGCATCTCTGTTCCTTTTCTTTTGTATCTCTGCTCCTCCTATCTAATATTTCTAATCCACGTGCCCTACCCTGGAACGTGTGAATCCTGTTGAGGCTGGAACCCGGCAGTGGAAGATGGAGTAGAAGTCCTGGTCATAGGACTATGGGCACTCCCTAGAAGACAAGAAAGAGAACAGAGTCTTCTCCAGGCCTCCAAGGACCATGCTGTACGTGCAGTAGACAAGCTGCCCACAGTCCAGGGAAGTCCACTGTGAACTACTGATGGCAGAGGTCTGACTTCTTCAGTCATGTTGCTCATTGAGTTAATTTAGAATTTGGTTCATATAACTTTTCTGTCATTATATGTTATAGCTCATGTGATTTAATTAACTTTCCATTTTCTATTGTACTCTTTAAAGTTATCACTCAGATTTAAGTTCAATTTTTCATGTTTACATTTCAAAGCTTTTAATCATTTGTTTCTTTTCCAATACACCTGGCTGTTTTCATTTCCTTCCCTTGTTCTTATTGCTGACAATATTATTCTTTAGTCTTCAAACATGAGAAAAATTTATTCTCTGTCTGTTAAAAAAAAATCAGTTCTTATTCTGTTGTCTCGAAGACTCTTTCTATGGCTTTTTGTTTCACTTGATTTTCCTGTGGTTTCCTGTTTGACGTTTCTTCTCATCTCCCCTTAGACTTTGATTCTTTGAAGCCTCTGATCCTTGAAACTTTGCCCGTGTCAGTGTTGTGAATTCAAGAATGACCCACAGGAGCTGTGCTTGCTTCTTTTTCAATATTTATGAGCACAAAAACATCCAGGAAGGTTTCATGGGCTTGTCTGCCGGAGAGCCTCACAGAATTCTATGTTGAACACTTAAATTCCCACATAAGAGGACTTGACTCGTAGAAGGAATTTTTAGGTCTTTTTCTTCTAGCGCAATAATTGAGAACCCAATCTTTGTCCACTGCCTACAAGGGCAGTGTGACACCACTGTCACGATTGGTGATACTGTTGACTGCCACTCCTGTCAAGGGTCTCCACTCTAGGTGAGATTATCTAGCCAAACTGTCTACTCTGGACTTGGTGAAGACTTTCTCAATAAATGGAGGTTGGGATCATGAGTTTGGAAGATGACACCTCCTACACTCTTCTGGGATGAACCCTCAAGTCTGTGCTTCCTGGAATCTGCTGGAATTGCCTCCAGGTCAGCATGTGGCAACCTCAGACAAAGCTGTCAATGAGAATTCTTAAAGGAAGCTCAGAGTGTTGTCTATGGCCAAGCACATGGCAATGTCTGGGCACCCACAAAATTATTTAATGGGTTTGACAGGTGATTCAGAGAGGAAAATTCAAATGTTTTATCTAAATCCAGAACAGATAATTTTCTTTCTTCCCCTAAACATAAACTTTCCCTTAGGATACTGTAGTGAACTTGATACTGTAGCGAACTTGACTAATGGAGATACCAGCAACAATGGCTGACAGATGTGTGGCATTAAGTACTCATTGACTAACATGGACAGTTGTCTGTGGAATCCTTAATGTTGCCAAGCATCTCTGTTTTTGTTTTTTTGTTTTGTTTTGTTTTTTGAGACAGGGTTTCTCTGTGAAACAGTCCTGGCTATCCTGGAGCTCACTATGTAGACCAGGCTGGCCTTGAACTCACAGAGATCCTACTACCTCTGCCTTTTGAGTGCTGGAATTAAAGGCATGCACCACCACCGCCCAGCTCTAAGCATTTCTTAAACTCTTGTTTTCAAGAGGAACAGTAAATTGTGTTTAACTAAGAATCATTTATTTCCAGTTCAAAGCTTATGTGTTGTGTGCCAGGCAGTACCCACCCACCATTTTTATAAAACCATTAGAAATAAGGAATCTGGCCCATCAGACAGAGTCATACCATCTAGGCACATGTCTGGAGTTCAAACTACAACTACAAGCTGCTGGCATGGCCAAAAGGGATCCCTCCCAAACTCTGTAGATACTGTACTTTATTCTTCTGATACTGACAAAAAGCTCAGTCCCACCCCCACATTTTGTTTATGCTACACAGTTGTTTTTCTGTTTTTTAAATACATAAAAATATATTAAAACACAGAGGCTGTAAAATATTGATAGCAGATGAAAGAACCTTGCCCCCGTGGAAAAACCGAGCCTTCCAAATTACATGTCAAGCATCAAATGCCATCAGTCCAGGACTAGGGAGATTTCTTTGGCCTCTTCCTGCCTTGCTGTTTGACCTTCTCAGGAAGCAGCGGCTTATTTCCCTTCAGCCAGAATGGGCGTCTGCATTTGTGAATTAAACATAAGGAGGGCTTTCTGCTCAGGGGAGATAAAAGCCATGCAAAGGGATGTTGCCAGGTTTCAGCGGTAGGACGTTCACGGACTCCAGTGAGGAGGGAGATGTCTTAGGAAGTTGGCAAAAGGACAGTTTTTCCCTTTGAAACTTTTTTTATGATTTTATTTTCTACTCTCTTCCTAATTAAATGAACCAGTAAACCAAAACAGGAACAAAATGTGTATGCTCGGAGTTTTACATTTATGGAAGACTGAAAACGAAACAGCTGCCAACGGGTCTGTTTTCACTGAGGAAAATGAATCCATTTCCTGGGTTCTTTTATTTGGTTTGTTTGTTTTTCTTTCTGAAAAGCATTGTTGGGTCATTATTTCCTTCATTAATAAGATACATAATAACTTCGCATTTGCTATTATTCTAAAGAATTAGCCGGAAGCGTCACAACTGACTTCCCTAAAGAGGCACGCTGGTGCGCAACCAGCACGCGCCACGGTGGGATCCTGTCAGGGTGGCAGCTTTCACATTTCACCATTCTTTTCTGCAGCGATTTGGGGGCAGCAGACACTGAGGTCTTTAGAGGCGCTTGGTCTGTCAGGCACTGGCTTCTGTTAACTAAAGAGAGGAAGACTGCGGGCAGGGGGATGGGGTGGGGGATAAATACATAAATGCCCCTTCTGACCATGGCAGAAGACAGGGAGGTTCACGTGACATACACCGAAGAGCCATTGCAGATGTCCACTTTTACCCTCCCCGCCTAGGACAGCAGAGGCCTCTGAAGACAGGAAACGCACAAAAGGAGTCCGGTTATCTCATCTCCGTGTGTGTCTGTTTAGAGACTTTCCACGGTGATAAGGCAGGAAGGAGAGAGCAGCAGACACAATAGGTGGAGGAGACAGAATTGAAGCTATGGATGCCAAGGTATAAGGCTTTTATAAAACAAGGAGAGAGAGAGAGAGGGGGGGGGAGCGCTGGCTGCTTGGACAGCATGTTGTGTATACGATCATTTCCTCCCTTGTTTAAAAAGTGCAGCTTGTGTTGGCAGTGCTCTCACTCAGCTCCAAATGGTTTGCATCATGCT
>NW_004949105.1:7896626-7914640 GCF_000317375.1 Microtus ochrogaster | reverse complement strand
ACAAAGAGAGAGGACCTGAGAGATTTGTGGTGTCGCTCTAATCCTCAGATGCTTGTGAGAAACGGACAGGTGAGTGGGGAAACCCTAAGGAATCGGGATGGAGGTGCAACAGCCCTGCAGTTGCGCAGGCTGCGGACAGAGCAGTTCAGAAAAGCCACCCTGGACAATTCATGATGTGTGGGACTGTGGGTTTTGTCTCTGCAGTGAAGAAAGTGGAGGTCATTGGTCAGCCCCTCATGGCTTTGCAGGCCACACTTGGGTCCACCTCTGAAGCTTTCCATCCTACCACACGGAAACTGCATCCTTTGAACCTCCTTCAACCTTCTCCAACATCCACGACCCCACCCTGCAGACACCGGCAACCATTCACACCCTCACCCTGCAGACCCTGGTTCTCTCTCTCTCTCTCTCTCTCTCTCTCTCTCTCTCTCTTTCTCTCTCTCTCTCTCTCTGTCTGTCTGTCTGTCTGTCTGTCTGTCTGTCTCCTCTCTCACTAATATAACTATCCTAGGTACCTTATATACATGCAGCAATGTATTTATCATTTTAAATATACCTTAGCACTTTAACAAAAATGTACATAGTCTTTGAGGGTCATTAGGATTGTGATATTCAAAGGGCTGAACAGAAGACTGGAGAGCCTTGCTCAAGTAGGTTGCTGCTGTATGACAGATAAAATCTTTTGATTTTCACAAGTTGCCTTTCTTTAGAATATTTTGTTAACTTTTCTCACAGCACATATGAATGGCAGAGTCAATATTTTTAATTCTTGCTTCCTGGTTTGGGAAATAAAGACCACTGACTGATTTTCATGTCCTGGTTACAATTCCATTTATATTCCATTGGTAAATGTTGGATTTTGTAGTCAAACTCATTTGACTACAGATATTTGCAGGTAGGGAGAGCTTTTTCCATGTCAAGACCAAAGCAGGCAGGGATCTGTGTCACTGAAAAGCACACCTTTGTTCTGCTGTGTGGTGTTTCACACAATGACACCCCGGAAATACCAAGCCAGGGGAGATAAACTGGAGACCCTCCTCATCGAACACTTTGGGGAAATCTACTTAGAGAGGCTCTGGCTAAGTCCAAAAGGCTTGATGAAGACAGGAAATTTCAGTCTTCGGTTCCTTGAAGAACTATGAGAACCTTTAGACTTAGCCCACAGCATGTTTCTTCTGTATTCCCCATCAACAGCTTCCAACCCTGGTGAGTTCCGGGACCCCTCTAATTAGAGACTGATTAGTATTTGCTGACTTTTTATTGTTGAATAATCCAGAGAGTATAAAGCAGTATAGCTGTTATGGAAATCAATTCAGAGGGTTCTCTGAAGTTAAAACTGCCATATGACCCAGCTCTCCCATGCCCGGGCTTCCGCCCAGAGAACTCTGTATTCTCCCCCAGAGACACTTGCACACCCACGGTCCATTTCCTAGAGAGAGAAAACCAGCCTTGGTGTCCATCAAGAGATGAGTGAGTAATGTTGTGTGACATACACACAACAAAGTTCCATTCAGACCCGATGAAAAATGAAATCGTGACATTTTCAGGAAAATGGATGGATCTTCAAAGTCTGGGAAACCCAGAAAGACAAATAGCATGTTCTCTCTCCTATGTGGACCCTAGCCTTTAACGTGCACATGTGTGTATTTTGTATGTTTACTATACACAAAATTTTACAGTTTAAAGATCCCACAGCACTCTAATGCAGTAGGCAGTGTTGGACTTCTAAAGTTACAATGATAGTCTTTAGTGTCTTGCAATATACTATATATATTTATACACACACACACATATACATATATTCAACTATATAGGGTAGATGGCATCTTTTGATAGAGATGCAGGAGTTCTTTAGCTGTTTTAGAAAATGTCTACTGTATCTAGTTGAAAAACAGTGTAAGATCTGAAGCATCTCTCAGACTATGTGATTAATTTTGCTCCGCTCAAAGGAATTCGTTAGCACTCACTGTTTACCATGACAACGTAAGCACAGCATCCCTGTGAGTTAGCTCATCTTTCATGGTAACTGTTTATTTCACACTGTTCACAAATGCCATCCACGTCCTAGGTGCCGTGTGCTCCTTGACATGTGCCTTCCCCCCTCCCCCCCCCCCCATTAGCCAGAAGGTGGTTGCTGACACCTGGGTTAGAGCAGATGACAGCATTGGAGTGGCCCCACGCTGTTCCTCTGCTCACCAGAGCACGCTGCTCACGGGATCACGCTGCTGGAAGTTATTTCCATTCTTTCTTGTAAGGCCCTTTCACCTGTTGCAAGTACACAACACGCTTCATTCTGTACCACTTGTCAAAACGCCAGCAAAGTTTAGAGAAAATAGAGAATTTTAATGGGAAGCCTCAGGCACCCTGCTGCCACAGCTCCTGGATCCCTGGCTGCCTTGCCAGCTAGCTACTCATCAGACTGGCCTTGGCAGAGTGCACATCAGGGCGGCAGGGCCATTGCTTCTGGGAAAGGGGCCGGTGTGTTCCCAGAGACAGTTCAGTGGCGTGCACCACTCAAAAGACAAACAGCGTGTGCAGATTCCAGCCATGCACTAACACTGCCTGTTTGCACGCCCCCCACAGCCCCCCCACCATAGTGTCTGCCAGGGAAGCTTACTGACAGTGTGAGGACCATGTTTTTGTCACCGTGAGACACAAATTAGTGTGCTGGATAGAGAAAAACAAAATCTTACTTTAGACTCACAGCTTGGGTTTGTTACATTTCAACAAAGTAACAAAAACAGAATGAGCTTTTACCACTGACCAGCTTGTGAACTGAGGAGCAACAACAGTCCCATCCTAGATGTCACATAAACACAGTATGTTCTGATCATCGTTTAATAACCTACTCATGCTGAGCCCTCTGGTTCATTAGTGTTCTTCAATGTATAGTGCTAAACCGATCACAGCAAAGCCTAGGGTGGGAGACAAACGCTGAGCGAGTGCCTTAGGATAAAAAGTAGAAGAAAATGGAAACTTTAACTGAGGGTGTGCACCAAGAAACACTTCACGCTCGCATAATCCCAGGTACGTCTTACATAAGCATTGTGACTAATCTTGAATCTTTGACTTTATGTCAGATAAGCTCCTTTGTGTCATAGTTAATAGAAATAAAGTCTAGAGTAAAAGCCCCACCAACCACTTTCATGTCAGGATATCTAAAATAACCATTTCTCTCTGGAAAGGTCAACCCCATTTCAAACTCATTTTTATAGGTTTCAAGAACGTAATAATAATTACGCTGCCCACGAGATATACTATACAGCTTATGTAGAGAGCATGAGCAGGTGGGATTTTTCTCATGGTTTGTGTGTGTGCATGTGTGTGCGTGTGTGTGTGCGCGTGTGTGTGTATGTGGACAGCCAATAATATTGGAAATATAAAAACCACATGGTTCTGCTAAGAGGTTTTCTGGACTTGAAAATTTGTCTTCACAGTATAAATGACCAGGATGGAAACAACAGGAATATTCTCAAGAACCTTGAGGAACCATGACACCGACGTTATCTAGCAACATGGAACCATTGATCTCGCTTTTTCAGGAGGGAAGAAAAGTCTGCTGCATACATCAGACCACACAGTTGTTAAAGCCAAGTGTCTTGCCTGTTACTAATACCATGGTGGTCTAGATGCTTACTCAACTTCATCCTAAGAAGAAAAATGAATTATCTAAGTTAAAATAAATAATACGCTACATTTTTATGGCCGTTCTTCCTTCAGTGCTCGAGAACTGGTAGAGTCAGTCATGTGAAAGGAGCCACCCGGCACATCACCAAAAGAAATTTCCAGATTAAATGCCATTCCAATAAAAGTCCTCATGATACTCTTTATAAAATAGGTGAAAAAATCTTCAATTCCTATGGAAACTCAGATGGCCCCAGATAGGCAAAGCAACCCCAAGAAGAATAATGCTGAAGGAATCACCATACTTGACCTCAAGTTAAACTTCTGAGACACAGTGACAAATTAAAAAGAAATCATGGTATTTGCCTGAATCCAGATATGCAGATCAATGGAATAGAATAGAATTATATCTACCTGGTTTTCTAAATATAGACCAGGGATTAAAAAATGGCATCTTCAACAAATGATGCTGGGAAGACTGGATGTCTCTGAGTAAAAGAATGACATTAGACCATTGTCTCTCACCCTGAAAAAAAATCAACTCCAAATGGAACAAGACCTCACTATAAAGTCTGGAATTCTGAAACTGTTAGAATCAAAGGTGTGGAGCATGCTACCTGATGTAGGCACAGGAACAAAAGCTTCTGATAAGTCTTCATTCATTCAGGAGTTAATGCCAACAATTGGCAAAGCATGCTACCTGATGTAGGCACAGGAACAAAAGCTTCTGATAAGTCTTCATTCATTCAGGAGTTAATGCCAACAATTGGCAAATGATGCTAAAAGGCGGCTTTGATATACAACAAAAGAAACAACCAGTTCATTCAAAAGAGAAAAATCTTCCACAGCTATATGTCTGATAAAAAATTAATATGTCCAGAATATACAAAGAGATGAGATAAAACAAAAACAAAGAATCAAGAAAGCAAATAATGGGGACTCAGTAATTAATAACACTTGCTCTTCCAGAGGACCTAGACTCATTCCCAGCACCTACATGAAGTGACTTCCAGCTGCCTGTAATGTTAATACCATGGTTTCCAATGCTCTCTGGCCTCCTCTGGCACCAGGCAAGCACATGATAGAAAAAAAAAAAACTTACACAAACACACACATACAAAGAGAGGGGGGGGGAGGGAGAGGAAGAAAGAGGGAGACAGAGACAGAGACACAGTGAAACAGAAAGAGACAGAAGAGACTGGGAAGGGAGAAAACACACAGATAGTAAAGAAAACAAATGATGCAGTTATAGTGGACTACAGGGTGATCACTTAGTATTGGATAACAGAGTGGGTGACTTGCCCCTGAAGATCATTTCTCTTATTCTCAGCTGCAGCGCACAACGCCTGTCTGCGCTCTATGCGCTACCATACAGTTAGCGAGCTTCGGGCAAGGGGCTGGAGGTTGAAACACACAAAGACACACAGAGAGACAGAGACACGGACCTCCAGTCACTGGTAAGAAGCCTCTATTCAATAGCACCACAGAGGCTTATACACCCAACAGTCAGGTGGGCCAACAGGTGAAAACCTTATCCTCTGATCCTCAAGGCCAAGGCAGCTTTTGCTCGTGAAGCAGAGCTGGTAAACAACTTTGACACAGCTTTCAGTAACTCAGATGAGAAGGAAAGTAAAGATCTCTAGCAGGGAAGAGCAGCAGGAGGCCAGGACTCCAAATGGTCCCAACGGTGGGCATTCCCCAGTTGCTGTGAACTCTGTGTCTAGGGTTGAGATCTCTCAGACTTTCTCCTCTCCACGTCAGCACTGACGACTTTGCATAGGTCTTGTTCAGACAGCCTTATGATGAGAGATGTGGCCTCTTTGACATTTCCGGGAGGGAGGCAGAATCTCAAAGCAAACTTTCTATTCCTGAAGCTCTTAAAATCTTCACTACCACTCTTCTGCATGAACCCATGTTGGTCACTTATAGCTTCTGTAGAAGACCCACAGACCAAGCTAGTCAGCATTCCAGCATGGAGACGGAAGAAGAAGCTCATGGGTTGCCATCCCTCCACCCTTGTCTGAAGAGTTACTGGTCGTTGATGGTAGCTGGGGGAAGAGGAGTCCATTTTCTTCCATGATGGGATCCATGGTAGAATTCCCATGCTCAGTAGGTGGTGCTTGCTGCCATTATACACACGGGTAGCACTTATTACACCCTGTGCTTATGGAAAGCAAAGCCGGGTAACTGAGGAGATGGTTGGTCATTAAAGTCCTTGGTGCTCACAATCACCAGGACGGAACTTTGATCCCTAGCACTCACATAAAATCCTTGGTAGGGTGGTGTACCTCTGTAATCAAAGCACTGTGAAGGCAGGGACAGGAGAATTCTAGTGTTCACACTCCAGACAGTCTAGATAAAGCAAGGAGCTCTAGGTTCCGTGGGAGACAGCCTCAGAAGGGAAGGAGAAAAGTGTTTGGATAAGACATCTAATATTGATCTCAGGCTTCCATATATACACATACATGTGCATACACATGTGAACACACACATAAATACATACATACACTATACAAACATGAACAAAAAATAAAGTTTTTTTTAAAAAAAAAAAAGCTAATTTAACCAATATAGGAAACAGGTTGGTGAACTGAGTGTAAAAATGGATTTGCCCTGAAAACAACTGTCATATTAGAAATCTGTGTGATAAGATACACGGATACTCAGGTAAACTCCAGGACCCATAGGGTAGACAGTCTAGTAGAGATTCTGCTCCCATAAGTAGTGTCTGCTTCTTCAGATTAACCATCAATAGAAAAGTGGTATCCATAACCTTCCCCAGGAGAACAAGGAGCATCATTTTAAGGCTATGCAAAAGGATGGCATAGAAACCAAGATGACAGAGCTGCAGTTGTATGCCTTGGGTTCAGTTCAGATCCAATTTGCGTTCTTCAGGAACTGCCTCTGGCCATCTCATCAAAGAAACTCCAATAGACGCAAATTCAGTACTCTATGCAGTGATATCCTTACCCCTAGCCGCTACTGCCTGCATCAATAAGATGTCAAAGCACATATTTGGCCCACACTCAAATATACCTAAATGTAACTAATTTCTTTTCTACAGAAAAGCCATGCCAATTCATATAGAGAAAATCCAAGAACTCTAATAAGATGTTAGGTTTCTTAGAGATAGATATGCCTGAGGAACAGATGAACAAGTTTGAAAATGAATGGGAAGAGGGACTACTTGAAAAATGATAAGCGGAACCTTTGGACATGTTGAAAATAGACACACTAAATTAAAATGTCAATGGACATGTTTCAGGACAATCTGGACCACAGAGGGGACTGACCTTCACTGCCTGCCCTGTCACATGCCACTCCAAGCCCTTGCTGAATCTGAGTGCATCCTAACCATCCCAGGGGGTAGCAGAACTGCCACTAAAGAGGGGAGATGGTGGAGGAGGAGGAAAGAGTGAGGAAGAATAGAACGGATGATGAGAAGGGAAGCGAGCATGGGAGCCGTAGGAACAGGGATGGGAAGGAATCACCCTGCCACAGAGAAGCAGAAGACACTACCAACTACCAAGCAAAGAATACGCTACAGAAAAAGTTAAAAGAACACACTGTTATCTTGTTCTCTGTCTCAGATTCTAAATGTGAGTGTGTGAGTATGAGACAACACAGAGAGTTGCCCACCAGGAAGTTGTGAGATACAGTATTTCCAGATTGTGGTGCCAAGGGGAGGAGGGAATCTCTAAACACATTGGTTCCCTGGTCTGGTATAACAAAGGAGCTCGAAACAATGGTTGTCGTCTGCAGGCCCAATTGAGGCAGGCAAGCATAGGGAATAGTTCAGCCAACTGGGCCTCCCCTTGGCATGGGCTATGTATGAAGCCACACAGATGGCAGTCTAAGACCATTAACTGCATGACTGCCCAAACACACCCCTTCTCTACACAAAGCAACCAACCTGTTAGCAACCTATGATTTCCATTTGCAGAAGGCTGCAGACACACCCATCTCTGAACAATTGGTTGAGTGTCTCCTGTCGTTAATAACCATCAAACTTAGTCTCTATTCAGTCTTATCCCACCTATGTCCAGGTACAAAGGTACAAGGGTAAGAAGGCTCTTTGAGTCCACGTGCAATAAAGGCAACTGTGTCTCAGTGTTTAAGGAGAATCCCCTGTTTACCATCTTGGTAGAAAAGAAGATACCTTGATCTGTCGATCAAGGTAAAGGACCACCCACAAACAAACTCTATCACTTGAATACCATAAAATAAAGCCCCAAATAGCACAGCACCCAAGCCCAGGAGTACCAGTCATGTGACCCAGTGTCAATCTGACCTTCACTTATGTGCCCGTGGTCAATCTGATAGTGCTCGCCTCGCCTTTCTATGCTAGACTATCAATTTCCTTAGAATAAAATTCCCGCGACACTTCACAGATCTGTGTGGGTTTTTTCAGTCTTGAACAAGAAGCCAACAACCTGTCAGCACCTGGCTCAAAGCCTGACCACTGGGTACCATGGGACCTAAACATCTGAACATCAAGGAGAGAATCCTGCATCTTTTCTGACTCTGATTGTTGACAGAAGTCCTTGGGGGCATCATGATGTGTGTTACCATGGTGCTTCTTTCCCCCTGTGCTCCTTGTTCTTAGCACTGTGATACCCCTGTCATTAAAGATGCCTGATACAATGAAATATGACCTAATTTAACAAGAGACCCCATTTCCAAATAAACTCACATATTGGGTTCCTAAATATATGGATTTCAAAACATGATTTTGGAGACTCAAAATCTCAGTTTGCTATTTAACCATACTAGAAACTTTGACAGGATTTTAATTAAAGAAATATATAGAAACCTAAAAATAGAAATATAAGCATAATATCGGATTATGATGGTGTGTTGCTCAGACTTTCTCTTGCTGTGACAAAGCTGTCTGGAAACAACTGTAAAGGCAAATAAGCCAGGATAGACTTCAGCTTCAGGGTTTCAGTCCTTGGTGGGAAGTGTGCAGCCGAGTGCAATGGATCATGTCACGATGGTCAGGAGCAAAGCGGGGAGAAGTCTGTATAATTAAATGTAAATGTAAAATATATATTTAAATGTAAAAACTATATTTTTAGTTGTTTTACCTATTATTGGGTTAAAGCTTTTTTTATATTTTCTTTTTTTTAATTTATTTATTTATTAAAGATCTCCGTCTCTTCCCTGCCACCGCCTCCCATTTCCCTCCCCCTTCCCCAATTAAGTCCCCCTCCCTCCTCAGCCCGAAGAGCAATCAGGGGGGTTAAAGCTTTTTAACTCAAGTCAAAAGTAAAATGGTTTAAAACATTTTCTGTTTGTATAGAGATTGGAGGCTGGCCTTTTCTAGCAAAAATAAAACATTAAAAAAAAAACCAAGGTCCCACTGCCAGGATGACAGGTCACTTCATAGACAGCTATGTCTGGGAAAATGGACAGCTGGCCACTGGAAAACAATGCGTCTCTATGTGTCTACAAAGGTTCCTCTGGAAAAGCTCCATACTTGAGGGAAAGAGCTCTACCTTCACCAACCTGGGTGAACATCACGCATCCACTGAGGCCAGCATAGTTCAAAAGAAGAGTAAATTCACACCCTCTGTCCCCACCACCGCCCCATCATCTCTCTGTGCCACAGAGCATCATCGTCTCCTTGTCCTCAGCTTTTGGAGACAGCTCTCAGGCTCAGTCTCTCTGAGATTCCTGGAGGCAGGATCACCATTTCAGACCGAGGTCGAGGGAAGAGCCAGTGGCTGGCTGCTTTGCTTTTCGGATCTTCAGGTTTTTATTAATGGTGCTTCACCAGCCGAATTATTCTAGCTGATTTCTTGGGTCTCCAGCTTGAACTCAGCCCACCAGTGGCTCATCCTTGCAGTTCTGTGAGCCAATTCCTGCAGTCTTCGCCCATGGACATCCTGCATGGGCCGCATTTCTACCACAACACTGACGGTGTCTAAAGGTTGGGTTTTTTTTTGTTTTTTTTTTTTATGTCAGACATATACAGTAGTAGAAGAAGGTGGTGAGTTTAAACTGGTAAAGGCAAAGGAAGATTTTATCTTAGTGCTGGGTCCCATTGGAAGGTGTGCAACAGTGTTGTTCGACAGTCAACTGGAATTTAAAACAACACAATAAAAAGGTAGAGTTGCCATGGCAGCAAATGCATCTGAGTCTATTATTGAGGACATAGGAAAAGACTGACGGCGTTGGTCAGTGGTGAAGAGCGCCTGCTGCTCTTTCAGAGGAAGCCAGGTCAGGTCCCAGCAGCCACACTGGGCAGCTCACACATGCCTGCAGCAGGTCTGGGAGATCTGCTGCCCTCTTCTGGCCTCTGCAGGCACCTGTACTCATGTGCACATACTCTAATACAGACACACACAAGTGCATATTATTAGAAATGAGCAAATAGGAAACAAATGAGAAGTTGAATGAGGCACTAAAAATGATTGAAGAGTGATCAGACAATGAGAAGCAGTCGAATCCCCGGAACCGAAGAGGTCATGGGGAAAAGTTGAGATTTTGCACCATGAGGAGAAGAACCCAGAAGAGGTTACTGGTGAAAGTGCAGCTCAGCTGAGGCAGAGACCCCAGCGTTTCAGACACCAGTACCATGGGATGAGCACCAAGACTAGCAGCAGCTGTGGAGTGGAGGCAGCTGGAGCCTGGAAGACAAGCTGTGTGTGCTGCAAAGGGCAGAGTCGGAGAAGGGAGCTAAGCCCTTTGAAACAGTCCAGAAGATGATGAATGAATCCCGGATAATTGGACATTGACTTTCTTACACTGTTGGAGTTTGGTTTTGCTTTGTTCAGGTTGTCACTGTGCCCTGGCTCTTCCCTCTTGAAGTAAGAAAATGTTTAGCTTAATTTTGACTTTTATAAGCACTCATAGTTGAGAGATATTGAACTTTTAAAAGAGATTTTGGATTTTTAAAGAGACTGGATTTTTTTTTAACAGAAACTGGTTTCCTTCAATGATGAATGTCACTGTCAAAGTGTAAGGCAAATAAACCCTTTCCCCCCCAAGTGGCTCATGGTCACGTCATGCTGTTCACCCCAAGTGGCTCGTGGTCACGTTGCTCATCATAGCTATAGTCACCCTGCCTAGAACAAACAAGGTCATTATTTTCAGGAATTCAGCTATCACATATAAGGGAGAAACTTTAAGAGTCTCGCATGTCTTTGACGTGTATAAAGTTAATGCTGATCATGTGTCCTACTCAGCCATGTGGATGCGATGCTCGTTATGAAAAGTTAAGCAGCTCAAGAAGTGGTCACCACTTTGTAACTATCCTGCTGATTTTACTGCTTAAGATGGCGTCAGCACCATGGCCCGGTTGCGATGGGATGGAATCGTTTCTATATCCAATCTTCAGTCTTTGCAAGTTTTATTATTGCTTAAAAAAAAAAAAACAGGAGAAGACAGTAATACTTTTTCTCATTGTAAAACTCATTTGCAGGGCTCGGGTAATGGAGCAGTGGGCAAAACACTTGCTAGGTAAGATTACAGACCTGAGTTCATATTTCTTACACCCCCATAAAACACCAGGCAGGAAACCAAGTGACCGTAATCTCAATGCTAGGAAGCAAATACAGGAGGATCCTGGGGCTCTCTGGCCCACCAATCTTGTAAATCAATGAGCCCTAGGCCAAAGGAAAGAAGGTCTTTCATTATGTTAGGTCATAATTCATTGCAACAAATGCCTTTAAATAGAGGGGATGCCATGACACCAAGATAGATGAACACTGGAGGGAAGGCAGCAACATGGGGAACCCATGCCATGTTACCTTCAGGTACCTCAGCATCGGAATCAGAAAGATGCAAGGTTCTCCCCTGAGTTCAGGTGTGCAGTGTCCGTGGTACCCAACGGTCGGGATCTAGGCCAGGTGCTGCCAGGTTCTTGGCATACAGTAAGGTGAAGAGTCATAAAGACGTGTTGGTTTGAATAAGAATGATCCCTGTAGACTCCTATGTTTGGGTGCTGGGCCCCAGGGAGCTGTACTGTTTGAGCATTAAGAGGTGTGGCCTTGTTGAAGTAGGTGTGTCTTGTTGGAAGAAGTGTGTCACTGGGGTGGCCTTTTGGATTTCAAACATCCATGCCAGGTGCAGTCTGCTTTTCTTTCTTCTCTCTCTTTTTCCCCCTCCCCACTGATAAGATCGTAGCTCTCAACTGCTTCTCATCACCATCCCTGCCTGCATGTTGAGGTGACTGCAATGGACTAACTCTGGAACTGGAAACAATCCCCCATTAAATGCACTCTCCTGGAAGAGTTGCCTTGGTCATAGGGCTCTTCACAGCAAAAGAACAGCCACAAAGACACATTGCACTTAATCCTTCACACACACTCAGGCCTGCATGTCTGCACGTGGACACACACATGGACGGACACACACACTTTCCTTCATATATTTTATCTCTTTTCCTTCAGTACAACCCCATCGTGTCATAAAGCAATTATTTTTCCAGCTTTAAAACTTTGTCATCTTATCCTTTTTTCCTGCCCTCCCTTCACAGCTAGCCCACAGATTCGTCCCTTGAAGAACCAGTTCAGAGTCTAATACCCAAGGCTTCTCTTTACAGGGTCCTGCTTGTCTTTTGCTGCCTGTTCCCAGCTCTGCTAACATTTCCCACGCAGCACCTCAGTTCTGCATTTGCTCCCATTTAGTGATGAGCATTTCCTTTGCTGAGGACATTGAGAAGCTACGTTGTCTGCAGAAACTCCACTTCAAACACACACACATTTCCTGTCTTCTCTTGGCATATGCTCTCACTGCTTTTTGTGGCAATATTTTCCCATATATCCCAGTTGGGTTTTTCTCTGTTTACTCAACAACACAAAAAAGACTCTATTTTGATGGCTCAGTCCCCTCCCCTCTCCCCAGAGCTTCTTTTCGGGCAACACCAGCAAGCTATGGAGAGAAAAGCAGAGCCAACATGATGCACAAATATTTTGACTTGTTCACAGTGGCCTGCTGGGACCATTCAGCAAGACTGGTGCTCAAAACGATCTTGAAAATCCTCCAAGTTCAACAAAGTCTATGCCTGCTTATCTGCTTCCCCACAGACACTTTGTTTCTCCACTACGGCCAGCATTTCCCTCTGCCTGAACCCTCCATAACCGCACCCCAGTTGTTCCCTTTCTTGTGGTTGCAGAACTGTACAAACACTATGGAGTGTTCTCTTCCCTCTCACTGTATCATTTTCATGTCTCACAGTGTCTCACTAGGGGAATCTTTTCATACATATCTAATGACTCTGCATTTCTATTTTTACAAAACACAGTACATATTGTAATTGCAAACATATAAGACCAAATGGTGTGTCTCTCACAGACGTATGTCTTGTTTTGTATTTCAACAAAGTGTATAATATCATGAATACCCCTCAAGGGAGGCTTTGCATGTGGAAGGACTAGAAGCATGCATATTCATGGGCCTTTGCAAGTGGATAAAACCTTATGAGATATGAAGGAATCTCTTTGATATAAACTAAATTATTAGTTGAAGAAACTTGAAGGAAAAATTAAATTTGAGAAATATGTTGAAAGAACTATTAAAATAAAAATTATAATTTTCCTAAGTTAAATGGAATATGTATTACATGACTGGGCCATCAGAAATATAGGGTTTGCCTTCCTCTACCTGCCTCAGCTTCTCTAGCCAGCCAGCAGGTGAGTTTCCTGCAGGTAGGCTGCTCCAAAACCCCTGAGACAAAGACAGTGACAGTACAGAGCAGACCAAGAACAGTTCCCCAAACACAGACAGCCACTGCAAGGATTGGACCAAGATGCAAAGACACTGCAGGCCTCATCTGAAGGAAGAGAAGGGTAGGTGTCAATGCAAGACTTCATCCAATAACCTAAAAAGCAACATGGTAACACCAGAACCCAGTGGTCACACAACAGGAAGACTTGATCATCCTAACCCAGAAGAAGCCCAAGAAAACAATCTTAATATAACTTTATGAAGATGATGGAGACCTTTAAAGAGGAAGTGAAAAGCTCCCTTAAAGGAATGAGGATAAGACAAACAAAAACCTTAAAAGAAATTAATAAATCTCTCAAAGGAAATCAAGAAAAAAACAATCAAACAGTTAAAAACTTGAAGTCTGAAAGAGGCAATAGAAAAAAAAACACAAACCACAGGAATTCTGGATATGGAAAATCTGAGTAAATGAACAGGAAATATAGAAACAAGCATAACCAAAAGATTCTGAGAGATGGAAGAGAGAATATCGAGGGTTGAAGATACTACAGAGGAAATGGAGTCACTGGTCAAAGAAAACGTTAAATCCAACAAATTCTTAATCCAAAACATCCAGAAAATCTAGGGCACCATAAAAAGATCAAACCTAAGAATAATAGGGATAGAAGAGGGAGATTGTGTTTGATCATATGCTACAGATATATATGGATAATAACATCAAGCCATCAGATCAAGGCAAGAGACAGTAGCAGCGACAGAAAGCATTGTATGTGGCCCATGAGCTTGAACTGAGACAGTCCTCTGGGAGACAGACTTAGGTGAATTAGCTTAGCTTTATTCCAGAGTGTAAGGAAAATACAGGATTAGAGAGCCTGGGGACAAACCCTAACTAGCTTCAAGAGGCATGCTCCTACCATGAGGCTCTGTATGTGGCAGTGGGGTCCTATCAAAATGGCAAGAGCACTTGCCTAATGACCGTGTGGGTCATGAGGAAAAGGGTGTTTGTAGGGAACTGTGTCAAGGGTCATCCCTGAGATAAGTCAGGCATCCTGACCCTGGTGACATCCTCCAGATAAGGCTGGGTGGAAAGCAGGAAACTCTGCTGGGGAGGGAGGGAGTTTCCATATTGCCGAGCTCGGAGAAAGCTTCCAGGCCATGGTAGTCTGTGACATCTGCCACTACATCCCACACCTTCAATCAGTGTTCTGGTAGCAACATATCATGTGTGCATTCTATAAAATTATGTGATAGTCACATGGTTTAGGCTATTTAGTAAACTATCCCAGTGCCAATAAAATTCATTAACTCCCAGTGTGTGTGTGTGTGTGTGTGTGTGTGTGTGTGCACACGAAGCTCATTAACTCCAATGATTTTATATATGTAATTAATCCACAATGTATATGTTTATGATACACATATTATTGCATACATATATATATAATTCATTAACTCTCAACATTTTATAAACATAAAATTCAGTAGCTCCCAATGTTTGTGTATATCTTCCATTCTAGAGGGAACCCTTTAGATAATTGCATACCTGCTTGCATTGATAGACAGATCTATGCACCAAAACCTACATGTTTATCTGTACATGCTGGACCACGTGCACAGAGAGCCTCCATAGGTCCATAGAGGGGGACTAGCTGCAGATGCTGAGCAAAGAAAGGCACAAAGTTCCCGGAGCATCTCCTTCCTGTGTGTGAGTCCAGGCCTGAACACAGAAGCAGAGAGGGGGAAGCAAAATCCACCAGCACACATTTAATTTTATATCCCAAGCATGGAACTCTGCACATTTACGAGGGGATTTGGCACAGACGCAGAGAGTTCTGCCCTTGCAATAACTGCTATCTGTAAAGCCAAGTATACGATGACTGTTGCACGTCAGAAGACCAAAAGAAAGCAGCGCACCAGCACAATGCTTTCTCTTCCCCATAAGAACTCAGAGGAAGTTTACCATGTCATTCTGCCTGTTTTCTTCATGATTGCAAGCAAGTTCTGCAAGACTCTCTATGCGCACTCCGTTTAGATGGAGTGACACTCGGCATTGTATGTGAGCCTGGTTGTATATCCATCTCCCTTTGGCTTGCACGATTAAAAGACATCTTGCTGTTTTCACAGTAATCAGAACACAAAATGCTACCTGGTGTTCCAAATGCAACCCATGGGGTTGCCTAGCACGTCTCTACCAGACTCTTGGGGGTTCAGCACAAGTGTTGGAGAAACACATGCTGGTAATGTCATTAACAGGGGAAGAAAACAGATGGTTCTCAGGCCTGAATTTATGCAGGCAATTTTATGTGTTCAGGACAAGTTCAATTAAATAACTCTTTCATTATGGTTGTAGCTAACCAGGAGGTGTTCACCCCCACTCTGTTTCAGAGAAGGTGATTCTGGCTCTCTCTCACTCTCCCTAGTATCCTCTCCAAAGCGAGTATATTTGACATTTTTATTCTTAGGACAGTAAAACATGAGAGGAGTTAACTGAGTCCTAATGCCACAAATTACAAGCCCCTCTGGCATGGGAGAGAGACAGTATGACAATTGGAAGTTGATAATCTGGGATAGCCCTGCCAAGTTCAAAACTGTGACAATTCCCCATCACGAGGGAGGACAGAGGTGTATATTCCATGAGCATCCTATGAGGAGCGAGCATTTGGGAAGTCACTGGTATGCTGGTCAGAGAGCAATCAAACGCCCGTTCTCCTCCGGATGAGATGCATGTGTTTGAAGACACAGACATGGGGCATACATGTTGTCGCCGGGCTTAAATAAAAAGACAAGCTTCGTGTCAGTATCTCAGTATCTGCCTGAGTGGTTCTCCGCTCTTGCTTGTCTTTAATCAGAAGCAAATGGCTGCCACACAGAAGAGGACATGGAAATGGATTACATTTCCTTGTTGATCATGAACCACTTAAGGCTTCTCTGCCTTCCCTTTGCACACTGGCGCTTAGACACATATGTTGCCCAATCATATCATTACATATAAGAGGGAGAGGAATAGGAAAAGTAATCATCAATTTGTTGTGGGCAGGGTGACATGTCTCTGGGGCTCTGCTTCGTCCTCTCCGCGCTGTAGTGTCAATGACGATCTCTGAGTGCTTGGTGACTGGTAGAGTTCCTACGACTTGCTCTGAGAAACAGGAACAGCACCACACATGAGCTGCTGAGCTGCTTCCTTCTCATCTGTCAAGGGAACTAGCCTACAGAACTGGAGACTTCTTCCCCAGCTGCCTGTCCTTGCTATGTCCCTCATGACTTCAATTAGAAGGATCAAGTATAAGATCTGTATTACTGTCAAAGCAGTGGCTCTCTGTGGGTCTCTGCTGCATTGGTTTTTTTTAAAAAATCTACATTTTCTGCTGACAAAACAGGACAAGTTCAATACCTTCATATTTTCAATGTCTAACAGCCCGAGAAGGGTTTCAGATACTGACTGACATAGAACACGTTGGCTGTCCATCAACAGCCGAATCTGCGCAGCACAAGGCCCATGCCCAGAGTCTGATTCAATTCTCTCTGTGCACTTCCTCCTTTCTTGACAGATAATGGAATATGTATTCATCATTCGCAGCATGACATTTCCAGGGAGCAACTGCCTAACAAACCACCATCTCACAGGGCCATTTTCTGTTCTGCGTGCATGCTCTCCAGCTCTCAGGAATGGCACCATTGTCCCTGGAGCCTCCTGCGCACCTTACTTCTTAGAAGTATAAATTTATGACCACAGAATCTGGCTTTACTGCATCAAAGTGGGAGTTACATTGGAAGACTTTGCTGAGATCCTTAAGCGTACCTCCGAAACACTCCTGTGCCGATCAGACTCTTGGTATCACAGACAAGGCTCTCTTGTGAGTGTGCTTCCTGGCTTCCTCAGACACTTCCCTGTGTGAGCAGCAGAGCAGGGCAGAGGAGCATCGTGATGCACTGAAACAAGGCTTAAAAAACTATGTTCGTCTCTTCTTCCCAAACTGGGGAAAGGTGCATATTTCTTATAATTATAACGTCTCTCCGTCTTAAAGCCTGGCAATAAAGTGAGCTGTACTGATGAATTTTCAGACGCTGGTCAGTGCTGCAGGACTCAGACAACAGTCACGATTATATGTCTCCCAATTCCCAGGTACAGAGACATCTGAACAGCTGGTCTTTGCAGATAAAAATTTCCTAAAATTATTTTTACATTTTTCACCAGTTTAACGTTCTGCAATCTGCAATGACAATTCTCAAATAAAGAACAATCTTTATGTGAAGGTACACCACTGAGGAATGATGTCCCTTCCAGGTTACCATCTATTGAACTGACAAAGACAGAGCCAACCTCATAAGTCACTTATACTCACAGTCAATTCGCAGCTGCTATTAAATTATTAATGCTTCCATGGAGATTTGGGGATTTCTGATATTCATTTTCATTTGCTCATCTTCAAGACAGAAGTACAGAATTAATATAAATATGTTGAAATGTTTACAGAACTTAAACATGACTGATGTCTGCGCAGATAATGAAAACATGCACCATCATTTTAAACTGTTAGAAACAAGGAACTGACAAAAAGATATCTGTATCATAATTCTATCTGTTCCACTGAGAACATTTCAACAGCACAGATGCTACAGAAGAGACTAGGATGGGAAAAGGAGACAAAATGGATCCATTTTTAAATATTTCTGCATCCATCCATGGTGTACTGTCTACTCCATTTCCAACTCATAGCCCA
>NW_004949105.1:7895085-7895919 GCF_000317375.1 Microtus ochrogaster | reverse complement strand
ACATCTTAACTATGACTTTCTACAGTATCCCAACATTCCCCATCCAGCTACTTCCCTGTTGATTTGACGCTAATCCCTGCCCTTAGACTACCTCACTTCCACTCCTAAACTTTGTAGCTAGTGTCTAAGTACACATCATATCATCCTTACTTCTTTTTCCATCAATAGTTACCCAAATTAAGGGGTAAAGTGATTTCAATGGCCAGGACTGCACAGGCAGAACAATGAGAGATTCTTGCCTCTACTGTCATCCCAAACTATTGTCTGAGCCACAAAACCATCATCTCCGGGAAGTCATCTGTGCCTGCTCCTACAGCATCACTCCAGCTGGGCTTCTCAACTGTTGCCATTCCCTCTTAGGAGACATGGATCACTATAGGACCCTCACTTGGGCATTAGTCAATCCCTTTTCCCACCCAGATAACCACTAATCATGCCCCATACCAGACTCTTGCTCACACATAGCTACCCCTGCCCTCAAAGGAAACATTCTAGAGGGCAGAAAGAGCCCTTTCTTCACCCATCACAAAGATATGGCTGACACTCTACAGCAAAGATAGAGTGATAGAAGACAGTCATAACTAATAATTTGTGTGCTGCTGGGGTAACCTTCTGAGATGAATCCCTAAACACCCTTGTCAGAATGCATATTATAAAGAAAACATCAAGAAATGCTGATGAGGTCAATGGGGCAGCATTGGTGACAAACCAGGGGGCAAACACTGGTGACCAGGGGGCAGACACTGGTGACAATGGGACAAACATTGGTGACAAGGGGCAGACACTGGTGAGGCAGACACTGGTGACAAGGGGGCAGACACTGGTGACAAGGGG
>NW_004949105.1:7878932-7894985 GCF_000317375.1 Microtus ochrogaster | reverse complement strand
GGCAGACACTGGTGACAAGGGGGCAGACACTGGTGACAAGGGGACAGACACAAGTGCAGGCAAGTGTGCTGGATTCCAGAGCTCACATCAGAGGACCACAGTAGCAAAATTGATAGTGTTGGATATTTTTTCTGATACAACAAAGCAAGTGGTAATTTCCTTTAACAGTCCTGGTCTCCTGTGTCAGAGATAATAACAAACACAGGTCCATGAATAACATATATGACAGGCAGAGTGCTGCCTGCCCCGCACTATACACTGTACTCTACACATAATGAACTGATATCCACAGACACAGTACTCTTTCCTAGCCTCTGGCATTCAGCAGAACCTGAGTTCTCAGCTTGCCCTGGCGGACTGCCCCGTGGACTCTCATGACACATGTTAGAAGCACCTCTCTATGAAACAGACGCTAAAGGTCTAATACTTGTTTCCTTTTGTAAAATGCAGGTGATGGCCTCTAAAAACAGACATATAAATAATTTGATGAACAGAATATACATTGCAATTTTAAAAAATCAGTTCCAGGTGAGCTTTAAATTGTAGAAAAGTTTTGAAAGAAAACCTATTTCCATTGTTAAATATTTACAAAGTATAAATTTAATTTTCATGTATCAGAGACATACAGTAGTCCCAAGTCACCAACAGGCCCATGAAGGAGATGCAGACAGCTAGCCACAGGAAACTCTCGCTGCCTTGTGGCAGATACAATGTGACAATGCAGGAGAGTTGAGTCTAACTTCTCCTTTGGCTCCCAAGGACAGGACTGAGAAGTCCATCACTACCTACCTAAGGCCTCTCATGATGATGACCGTCTTGGGTCCAGGTCCTGGAGCTGAAAATCTAAGGAAGAACCCAGCACTGTCTCAGTGCCTCCTCCCTGTCCAGTAGACTCCCAAAGAAATACTTGTTAAATGGTTTTAATTTTCATCTTAAATTTCCCACCAGCTACTCAGATTCAATTTAGTCTGAACTGAACTGTTTTTCTTTCTCAGGGTTTGTTTTGACACCCACTTTTCCTGTCTTAATCTCATTTTCATCCTCCCAGACACAGAACCAGGGATTTCTACATCAAATCTACTTTTCCTTGCTTTTATTCACTCATAAATAATTCATTAATTCTACAAATATTGCTGCTAAGAACTAAAATTAATGCAGAAGACACGCAGTCAAAGAAAACACCGCCTTTACATCTAATGTTAATTGTATCTGGGACTAACGGGGGCGATTGGTATCAACAGGAGCCTTGCAGGACGGCCTGAGGAGCACGGTGGAGGAACAAGGAAGAACTCTGGGACCTTCCGGGAAAGGAAGACATCCTCTCTGTAAAGAGGTGCTAATCCATTTGCAGGGAGCGGGAAATGGCGAAGAGAAATTGGAGAAGCTCAGAGGAGCTGATGTCCACAAATGAAGAGAGGTTTGGCATGAGCACACCCTGTCAGGGTGTGAGCAGCTCACACCAGCAGGCAGGCCTTCCTGACAGGCACCCATGCAGGCCAGGGGGAGGAGCCAGGCAGAGGACTCCAGTGGTTCAGACTGGCAGGTAAGTCTTCTTCCTGATGGCTCTGGGGAGCAGTTATCGGACTTTATTCAGGCTTTGACTGTGTGTGTGTGTGTGTGTGTGTGTGTGTGTATACGTGCATGTGCTCAAGTGTGCTATATGCTACTAAGACTGTTTTCTCATTGTACATAAGGATCTTTGCCAGTTCTTTCTATGATTCACTGTACTGTGTCCACAGTAATCTCCACATGTTTTAAACACACTCACAATGGGAGGATCTCATTTGTTCTGGGTACTGAGTACTCAGAGCTAGTCCCTACCCCTGGATCTTCCAAATCACAATAAATACCTGCATGTGTGGTGTGATGTGGGAAGCATCATCAAAGAGATGAAAGCAAGCAGCCTCCCAGAGGAGGGAGGACTCGGGAACAGGTACAGGCCTCTAAGATCTCAGTGCCGCTAAGATCATTCAGCAAAAAGGACAGCAATCTCTCTGTCTGTGGACAGCAGATTCTCTTTCTTTGATGTAGTTCTAATGAAAACTCATTTTTGAGATACTTTGAATGTAACCCTTCCTTGACTATATATACAAAGCCAGAAACCACTTTGATGATAATCCCCAGCGCCAGTGGATTGGCACCATGCATTCGTCTCCTGGCAGAGATAAGAGCAAATCACGTCCTCTGAGCAACCATCTGAGGTCACAGTTCTCTATCATCGACGTAATTGTTGTGCATCCAGTATCGTTAGGATAGTATGCGGAACTATTCATGCCGTTATCTTCCTTTTCGCTATGGCAACGAAACTCCTAACAAAACAATCTTCACATTATAACTACTTAGAAGGCTCAATTGTTTATGTTACCAAAGTCTCCAGAAACATCCATTGTATACCTGACATCTGATAATTCTGATTCAAAAGCAATTTACATTTTTTCCTTCTGAGTGTTAGTGCAAATCTTTTTTTACAAAAAAGAAGGCAAACTAATAATTAGCTAAAAAGCACTTGAAAACACACTCAACTAGCTGTCAGTCAAATAAATACAGGGAAGATCTACAGTGACACATTTCCTCCCCATTAAGATGGCTGCAATTTAAAAGATGGACAGGAAGTCTAGCAAGGACATGGAGAGGCTGAAGTCATCAGACAGGCAAAAATCTAAGCTTCAAAACTGTCCAGATGAGCTTGTAGAGTGACCTCCATCTTTGTCACCATGAGCTCTTCATCACTGCGACTATCAAAATATTGGCATATGTCAGCCATGGAAGTGGGATCAAAATCTCGTGAGTTGAAAAGACAGGTAACTAGAATCCATAAAATACACACAACTACATTTTCAGTTAATTGTCATAGTTACAACAATATTCACAGTGATCAAAAAATGTGTATGTCTTTCTGACTTTGGGTGCTGGGGATGTGTGTCTGAGAGACTTGTGACAATTATTTTAAGCCAGTGTTAGTGGGGGCGTCAGTATGGTCAGGAGAAACAAAGTATCTGCCACGGTTTATCAGTGAACACCTGGCATGGAACTCAGCAGCAAAGACGAACGCCTGAAGGTCCCAGCACACTAGAAATTCTCCTAACACCTTTGCTGCCACAGTCGCTGCGCAAAGTGCTGGGTTCTGGGCCACACAAGCTCTCATCCGCTGTCTCATTTGGCAAGATAGGAAGAAAGGGTGGGGAAGCTGTGGAGAAAACAAGAGAGCCACGGACTTCAAATATATTACAGGTATTGGGCACAGGGATTCAAACTCTGCTTTTAAAAGGCAGGGCTGTTTGTTTGTTTGCTTATCTTGACAGGATGCCAAGCAGAAAAAATTAACCAACTCTAAAATTATTAGACAAGCTGTTTATAATCATAAATATTAAGAGTACTTTCAAAATAGAGTTTCATATCTGATCTATAAAGCTCTGGGAAGAATATTATTCATGTTCTTCTGCAACAAGAAAAAAGAGAAAAACGTAAATTCATCACTTCCTCTGAATGCGCAAGAGAACCGATGCCACAAGTCATTTACCAGGAAAGCCGAAGGAAAGGCAGGGTCTAGAGACTTGCCATAAGCAGGGGACAGACAATGCATGAGTTATCATCTGGGAGGAATCTAATTGGATGATTGTTACAAACTAAAAAGAGCTGAATGTGGACAGACATTAGTGTGAACTCCAAGGGGGCTGCTACCACAGAGATTCTGAGCCTTCAAGTCTGCCCTCCAAGGCTCCCTCCTTGACACCAGAGAAGAGGGTAAAACAGAACTGGGCTAGAACTGAGACCAGCCACAACCTCATTTGGTCCCACCAGCCTACAGGGGACTGACAAGACCACAGCCTAAGGACACAGACTGGAAGAAAGGGCAGTCGAGAATATTCCACAAGCTAAGATGAAAGGTACCTTCAGAAGGCCTCAGGCCAAACATGTTCTAAGTTTGGAATCTATCATAGCAAATTATAATTTGCTGTTATAATAACATGCTATAGTAACCGCCTTCTCCAACCATGCTTATAAGGCTTCTGCAGTACAAAACTAAGTATGACCAGAGCCACCCAAGTGCCTGGTGTTCACAGTCACAAGCCCTACACTGGATACTAGAGTAACCCACTGGAATCCAAATCTAGTGGTGTCCACATCAAATAAAACCCCATGGTAAGTACCCGGCAGAAGAGATGTAAGACCCCAGTGCCCAGGGTCCTGTTGGCAAACACAGCACGGCATCACGAGGGACACCAACAGGTAGGAGATCAGCCTTGACAGCCAAAGGCAGCCAAGACCAGTTCGGTGCAGGTACCAGCAAGCGGAAAAGTCCAGAGAGATGAGCCGTAGATTGTACGCTGAACAGTGAAATGAAAATATTAAGATTAAAATGGTACCATAACAAAAACTGCAGATCCCATCAGTGGGATGAAGACATGACACACCATGTACCCTGTAAGAAATAAAATCTAGTCTGTTGGGAGCAGTGAGACCCCAGATCCTGAATTTCTTGTAAACAACTTGTTTTTCCCTGATCCGAGTGCCTACAGCTGCTCTGAGCACAAGACCTTCAGGAGTTCCTGGATTGCAGGAGAGTAGTTTCTGGTAGCTGGGGCGTGGCTATCTCTATAGAATCTGCCCCTGAACACAATAAAGGGGGTATTCGTGAGAAATTCAAGGATGACCCGTGTCGCTGTCTCTCGTTTGTGTGTGTCTCTGTATTTTAACATCCAGCCCCTTGCCCAAAGATCGCGAACTGGGTGCCAGGGCACCGAGCGCAGACACGGGGGCGCGGTGCGCGGCACTAGTCCTTCATTTTCAAGGGACCTCAAGACAGCCTAGGTCCAGACAGATAAACAGAAAATGTGGGACCTCTGCTAGAGTGGTCTGGTCTAGCTATCAGATATCCAGACCAAGAGAGCAGAAAACTGCTCGCACCCAGGCTTGCCTGCAAAGCCGTGCATCTGACACGCTTTGAATAAACAAAATGTAAAACGCAGGGATGAACCTGCAGGCAGTGTTTGTTGATAAAAGAACAAAGGTAAACAGCAGAGGGGACGATAAGAGCCAGGTGCCCAGTGAGGCTGGCACCTCCCCTCTGGTTACTTGCCAGGTGAGGAAAGGCGGGGAGGGGCTTGCTGGGCCCCAGCTCTGAGAGCAGCTCTCTGTGTCCCACGCACACACCTGCCATTCTGAGCTCATGGCCCAGTTTGCAAAGTTATAAAAATAACTGTCTCGCTTTCACTACTCTTGAGTGTCCAGAGTTGTGTTTCTCATGGACTCCCAAGACCTTCTCCTACTAGGACTTCATGACTCCAGCGGCTATATCTAGGTGACAAGGGCCAAGAAAAGCAGGCTGAAAAGAGACCCTGGGTACGTGATATCTGTAGAGACAGTACACACACACACACACACACACACACACGCACGCACACACACACACACGGGGGGGGGGGGGGGGAGAGAGAGAGAGAGAGAGAGAGAGAGAGAGAGAGAGAGAGAGAGAGAGAGAGAGCGCAAACAGAGCTATCTTGCCTAGAAGAGGACCTGCTGGCTTGTGTTATGCATATAAAAGCAAACTGGGTATCAAAATAGGCACAGTCAACAGGAAGGTGGGCTCAGGGATCCACAGCCCTGCCTGCACCTCCATTCCCTGTGGGACAGTAGGGCAGGTACTGGGCTTCTCTCCTTTGCCTCCTGAAATCCAAGCACGTTGTTCTTAGAGCAGATCAGAATGTGCGTTTCTCTACAGTAGCTGTTATTCTCCCAGGAAAGCATTGCCTGGGGAGCCAGGGCAGGCCCAGCTCCTATGCACCGACTGCCCCTCAGTTTTGTCTGAGGCGACTGTATTATTTCATCACCAGCTTAGTTCATACACTTCTTTCATGCAATATCTTTGCAACTGCAAGCATTCTCAAATGTCTCCCCGGTTTGCTTTGCTGACTAGTATAGCTTTATCGATGAGCCGGTTCGTTATGGGAAGAAACAAATAACGCAGAATCATTGTTCTGCCCGTCCGACCTTTTGGTCTAATGCCACCTGGAGACAATGGGGATTCTTCACTGTGCCTCCTTCCCAGTGCTGCCAGGTCTCCCCCCAGAGGGCCTCTGCAGGGAGCATTGACAACCAGATGCAGCTGGTTTCTGCGGAGCCTATGGCTCCTCTGAGTGCTGTCAACCAGGGAAGGACCCAGTGTGGGGGAGAGATGATGCCCAGAGAGTCCACACAGCTACGTCTTTCCCAGAGCTCGGGGGAGAAGGGGGTCTGACATCCCCCTTTGACCTTGCTCATCACCCACTCGTCCTTGCTCCCTGGCTGTGTCATGCTTTGCATTCTCCTTATTCTTCTTCCAGTCTCTCTGCACATCTGATATCACAGCGACACCTCCTCTGCAGAGGGCTCGATGGGACACACTACCCTGAGTGAAGCACTTAGTATTCACTAAAGTGCACTTGCACAAGCACTGCTCTACATCCTATAGTGATTAAAAATTACTCAGGTTTGAAGAGCCTGAATCCTTACCTTGAGTCATAGCTCGGCAGTTAGGAGCCCTAGCTAGGGTTTCCTAGGGCCACAGTTAGATTTCCAGCACCCGTGTCAGGCAACTCACATCTGCCTGCAAACTTGTTCCAGGGGATCCAGCACCCTCTTCTGGCCTCTGTGAGTACCTGCATGCAACACACAGATACACACATACACACACACATACACACATTCATAAAGATACACACATACACACACATAAACACGCATACACACACATACACACACACACACACACACACACACACACACACGTAATAAATCTTTATTTAAAAAAGAACCTGAATCTGGGACTTGGTTCTGCTTGGTTCCAGATTCCATACTCTTTCAAAGTTGCTTCCACAGATGAGGTCGGCCCTAACCAAATAAATCAAATGAATCACAATGATATGTAAAAATTAATCCATTTGTATTGTATTTCCAGATCCCAAATGATGCCACATGTCAAGTCTCCTTTGATCCGCTGTGTCGTTTGTCTCAATATCATCTTCGCGCTTAACCTCACTGGACAAACAGAGCACTGGGAAATCCTGAGCAATTCCACAAAGTAAAAATCCCTGCTATCTTGTCTTGAGAAAGGACATTTAATCCCTTTTTATCAAGACTTGATTTGAAATTCTGTATAATAATCCCCGCATCAAGAACACTAAGATATCTAAATATAGGAGTGAGAAAGAATGACTTTTAACAACAACCCGAAGGCTTGGAATTAAATCCTGAAGCCAAAGTGCTCTGTGATGGAGATGTGTGAGGGGCTGCACTGGGCAGCAAGAAACTGTGAGACTCTAAGTGGTGACTTGGGGTGGCATTTCGTGCCCAGAATTCATGGTGTTAGCGTGGAGAAAATATTCCATCCTCTAAAATCTGTCAAACTTTCTGACAGACAGCAGGCTCTGCTACATGTTTCAGGAGTTATTTTATAGGAGAGAGACTGTTCTCTATTTCACATAACACAATAGATTGGTTATGGTTCATATGTAGCCTGTTTACGGCTAATAATGGAGGAAACTTGATCCAACTCATTCCATATTCATGGGCGCCGTTTTGAAGAAGGCATGAAGAAAATGAGCAAGCCACACGTGTCTGTACAGAAGGTCATCTTTGAGGGTAAGAGGATTGCTGACGTTCCTCAGTTTTTCCATCGGGAGCGAGAAGAGGAGATGTTCGACTCCTGGTTCTCTTCTAAGGATACATGTGCACATTTCTTCTCTTCTAAGGGTACATGTGCACATTTCTGGATCTAGCAAGCGTTGAGGTTCCTTTCAGCACCGCCATGAGTCTACTAACTCAATCTCGTAGAGATATTTAGAAAGTGAAACTGTATGGACCATTAAAGAGGATGCTAATCTTAGCACTTGAAAGAATGCTAACCCCAAGAGAGGTAAGTAGATCTCTGTGAGTTTACGCCATTGTTTTAGAGGCAGTCACCCATTTTCTGGTTGGGTTTGAGACCCATAGGAAGAAATGGAACCTGGTATTGCAAGCCCAGGGAAGCACCTCTGATGGGGATGGCCACAAGCCCGAGGGCAGCACCTATCACTGATACTAAGCTAAATAAATAAGCAGTCAACATGTCTGCTTAATATTTATATCTAATAATAACATTTATATTATAAATATAAGTACTTATACCCTTAGACCAGCCTGTTATCTGCCCTGGTCAACAGAGCTTCATTTTGTAAATGGTGGCTGATACAGAGGCTAATAAACTGGTCAACACTGAGAATAAATGGGATATTTGTGCCACCCACTCCAAGATGCAGGGAACATTGCAGAAAAGGGGGAAGGAAGAATGTAAAAGCTGCAGGGTGGGAAGGAGTGCTGTGCAGTTCTACCCTCCAGATGTGACAGGGTTAATGCAGCTGTGCCTACACACAAAATACACACATGCTCATGCGTGCACACAGACACATAAACACATGCATGTGTACACACAAACTGTCACAGGCAATACATAAATGAACACACACGTATGCATGTGCACATACACTCAAGTGAGAACATACATACAAATGAACACACAGAAAACACACAAACACATGTGCACATACAGACATGCACATACTTATGCATGTGTACACACGCGGGCACCCACATTCATGTGCACACACACACACACGAATGCACACACACGTACACACACATGCATACACATGAGCATGTATGTACACAGAGACATGAAAGGAGATGGACGAATTGGGAAGATGATGAGGATCTGTAGAAGGCAGAGAGGATAAGAGAGGGCAACAGGATAAGCATGCTCGTAATAATTCTACACCTACAAAACTTTCAGAAAGGTCTGCAGCCAGTGGTCCCCAGCCTAATTCTGCATGTACAGCACTCTGCATGCGGCAGACCCTTCTGCAGGAGGCTGATTATTCAGTGCAAAGAGAGGATGATACACAGGGTATTTGAGTTGGTTCGCTAATTAACTTATTTTGAGATGAAAGTTAGAAATTCCCTTTCAAAATAGTTACCCGCTGGCAAATACTTTAGTCTATAATAGCTAACCCCCAAAATGAGAAAGAGAGCAAGGACTGGCCCTCAAATGTCCCAAGGAACGGGCATTCTGAGGGAAAGATGCTCGACACAGAGGTAAGCCAAAGGAGCTTGGCAAAGCGAGTTTAGCAACATGGCTAGCTTTTCCCGTGGAGAGAGGTGAGATGGACTGACAGCTGAAGAGTGTGATGGCTCAGTAAGTCCAGTGACTCTATTCCAGTGAGCATGCACGTGAAGTTGCAAGTACAGATTGAGGATGAGAGGGAGAGCACACTCGTTCTGGCAGGACCAGCACTTCATGCATGTGTGTGCACATGCCTGTGAGTCCACAAGTACATACCACACATGTGCACGCACTCACAGTATGCATGCACACACTCACATACATATGCATTTCTGTGCACATAAACACTCGTGCACGTGCACACACACACACACAGACACAGACACACACACACACACACACACACTGCAATAACCCAATTAGATGAACGTGCCCCTCTTCTAATTCTGTGGTTACATATTATAGTTGTAACAATCTATTTTAAGCATGAAAGAAAATTTTATTTTCAGTCTTTCCCACCATTGCCCCTTACGTTTCTGAGGTCATAATTCATGGAGACGTTGAATCTTTCAATTCAGCCACCCACAATGTGTATGTGGGGAGATGGGTGTGTGTGTCAAAAACATGTAACAGCATAACATGCGGTTACTTAAAAATACATTTTAAAATATGCTAGCTAGTTATACGTAGTTAAATAAATGATTCAAACTTATATTTTTGATTTACACTGGTGGAAAAGCCATGTGCATTGGGTGGAATCCACACTTTTTGAATGCAGATCTTTTCCTGAGGTTGTAATAAGAGGTATGAGAGCCTCTGGTGCTGCCGGGCAGGAGCTCCCAGTCAGCCTCATGATCACCATGGAAACCAGATGCTCTCCAGTGCACTCTGCTGCCAAGCTGGGATGTGCTTTCAATAAGGTGTAATAAACGCATTTTCTGCTTACTCGTTTGCACCTTTCTGATGGGTTTCTCAGGATATAATCCATCATAGCCCAAAGGACACTAGTAAACAGTTATCCTGTCTATCATGTCACCTGTGCCCAGGTGAGGTGTGTATATGTGTGTGCTGTCTGTGTCTATATGTGTGGACATGTGTTTGTGTGTGTCTATGTGTGTCTATATTCATGTGTTAATTGTGTGTGTCTATATGTGTGGACATGTGTTTGTGTGTGTCTATATTCATGTGTTAATTGTGTGTGTCTATATGTGTTTGTGTGTGTCTATATTCATGTGTTAATTTTCCTCCTAATGATTAAATTCTATGCTGATTTTTCACACTTGCACATTTTTCCATTTTTATTTTCTGTTAAAAGAAGTTGTGGGTTCCACGTGTTTCAAATACCATCTTGAGGTGGAGATACTCACACAGATCCTCACAAGTATCAGAAATAAAAAGAATGTACATGGACCCTAAGAACAATGAGACCCCAAGAGCCAGGTACTCTGGCCAAACTTCAACAGTCCTCCTGTTGATACCATGCATCCCGGACAAAGGGACTCAGAAGAAGTTACAAAGACAAAGTTAGATGGGACCTTCTTGGATGGAGATGATAGTCCAGGGTACCCCTCAATGTGTGGGCACATATAACAGTCATGACATTAGCATACAGAGTAGCCTCTCGGCTAAATTCAGGGTTTCTTATGTATAGAAGTTTCATGTGTGTTGTTCACACTTACATGGCACACCTGAAGCAATGCCTTGCGAATAGTGATCAGTCACATGTGTAGATCTGAATGCAGCATACCAAGACAAAGGGGAAAATCAGGAAGGAAGCACCATTGTGCCATTCGCTTGCTCAAAATCCCTAGTCATCACGGGGTCTAAATAAAGTCCTGAAGGCCTCGCAGATTCCCCATAAATACCTCATGAAATTAAGTTACAGATTCCACCAACAATGGCCCTGATTAGCAATGGTGACTAGAAATGATTAAGGCCAAGGACATCGTGACTGATGCACATCCTGTCCCAGCTCATCAGGTGGACTTCCTCAGGCTAAACTGGTTCTGCTTTGTGAATCATTTCATTCAAGGTGTGATTTTGACACTGGCAGGGTCTGGCTTCATGGTCCCACATCTCATAGGGGGCTGGATTATCATCTGTGTGCCGTTGTTTCTAAGATGAGTCAAAGTGAGAAACTGACCAGCACTGCTCAGTTCTTACATTTAGACCCCTGAAGTCTGCCTTCTGTGGGTATCTCTCTTCCCTTTTACCTTTAAATATATCAAAAATAAAAGAATCTATTCTCCCTATGCCCTTGTGCTTAAAGTGGCTCTTGCTGCTAAAACCCTGTTGCATTCATTTGCAGGAGGTAAAATGTATCTCTTCCTGCCTTTGTAGCATCTCTGCATGATGTGGGATGTCTCTCTGTAGGCTGTGAACTGTGAATATGTTTTATTACCATTGGTTAATAAAGAAACTTATTTGATCTATAGCCAGGCAGAAAAAGAGCCAGGTGGGAAATTCAAACAGAGATACAAGGAGAAAAGGGGCAGAGTCATGGAGGTGTCAGCAGCCACCGGGGAAGCATGATGTGAGGTAACGAGCCACAAGCCTCATGGTAAAATTTAGACTAACAGAAATGGGTTAATTTAAGTTGCAAGAGCTAGTTAATAACAAGCCTGAGCTAATAGGCCAAAGAGTTTGTAATTAATATTAAGCCCCAGAGTGGTTATTTGGGAACTGGCGAGTGGGAGAGAAACATCCAGTCACACCTGTGACTTTGCTAGGGTCTCATGGGACGGTACTTAGATGCCCTCATCATTTTTCCTGATGATGCTCTCAGTGGTGCGCTATGCCTTCCTATGCAAAGGGAGCAAACACGTATGAAGACAGCAGCATGCCGTGTGTACATGCAAGACACCTGCAAGCACTTTGGTCACGGTATCAGAGTCTCCCTCTGGTATGTGAATTCATTCATTCCTCGATGGCTTAAGCATCCTTAGGAAACATAACACTTCTCATACAGGCTTAGTGATAAAACATGAGGCAGAGCTGGTAGAAATAGCTTATCCAGAAAACAGGAAGCAGAAACTCGTCTTCAAAACTACAACAAACTACTCAAGAGGATAGGAAGGGCAGGAAGTGTGGGGGTCAATATGAAAATCACACGGCCACTATGATTAAGACCGCTGATTTTTTTTATGCCAGAGTTTTCTTAAAGTGACACAAATCTAATACCAAGCAACCAACACAGTGATTCAGACTTACCAGGACATGGCTGAGCAGTCCTGCCACACCCGAAGTTAGACAGTCCCCTCCTGGTAGGCTGCCTTCCTGGGGTGGCGATGGTGCAGAGCCTGGCCAGGCCTTGGTGGCACTCACTCCGGCGGAGTGTTCCGTGCATGTTCTGAAGAGGTGTGGTTTCTCAGGGCTTGCCAGGCTGTCAAAAGAGCTCGCGAGATCTTCCCCAGTGCTCACAAATACCAGAGAACTTCACTCGAGAACGCCCGATGTGGTTCTGCTGTCCTTGGGAACAGTGCATCACCTGCAGCAACTTCAAGTTTCTGATTTTTCTGAGCCCCACAGGCACCACCGGGCACTACTGATGCCTGCCCCAGGGCCTGCTGGGAAGTTGCTCCCAGGCAGATAGTGACTTAGAAAGCTGTTCCCCTTCAGAGCCAGGACCCCAGGACTCTGCCGTGAGCAAAACGGTCAAGAGTGTTTCTGAGGACACAGAGGGCATCTGAACTGAGCTCCGCTATCTTTACATCATTACCTACATTTGAGTCAGAGAATTCTGGGATAAAACACAACTCATAAGGCAAGGACTTGTTTTCTTTCCAAATTAGCAGTACAGGCTTAAGTTCAATAAATTGTATATGATCATGATTCAAAGAAGGCCTCCATTATGTTTAGTTAATAAACTAATTGAAAACTCCAGACATTTGAAGCCCCCTTAATAGAGAGCAACAACCAAACAGGCTAAGATACCATGAGGCTCTCTGGAAACAACCTGTAGGCAGGATGAAGTGTACTCAGCTTGATTGACAGACAGCGATCCAGCCTTGACTCAGAGGCCACTGATAGCCCACAATCACTGAAGGTACGGTGTAGGTGTATATCTGCGGGCTGCATCTCAGCTTTGTCACTAGAATTTTCTAAGTGGTTCTGTTGGCACAAAGACGGAAACCTTTTCTGAATCTCCTGGTGCCCGCTCCCTGGCAGGCAAGTTGTTGGGAGCTCAACCCTGGGCTTTCTGTACTGAAGCGCAGATAAAGAAAAACACAAGCCTTTCCTATAACAGGAGACATTCTGAAGAGGCCATCCTCTAAAGACTGGTCTCTACTCAGGAAACGCCTGGAACTGAGCTGACCACCGCAGCAGCTTCCGATGCCACATGACTTCGTGTGATGGTGTCAGGTTGAGGTCATGCTTCTGAGAACCGCCAGAAGGGAAGCTGCCACACTGATGTCCCAACATTCCTAGGAGGAGAGGGAGTAGCAAGACAGCATTTGACGCTAGCTTCTTCCAAAACCCCATTCTGTTTCCTTCCCCACCTAGTTCTCTGTAGAAAACTGGATGCGGGGATCGCATTTAACTTCGGCAAGTGAAGCAAGTTGACCTTACACCCTTGGGATGTAATTGACAGGTGTCAGGATCTGGGCCTGGTAAATCCAGCAGTAGCTGCCTCATTATCACAGAAAACAATTACAGCACTGTCCTTGTCACCCACATTCTGACTCCCGGAGCCCTGAACAATGGAGGAACACTGAAGCGTCAACAGAGAGAATGAGTTGGTACACGATACTACGAATTTCAGTTTTCTGTGCCAAAGGGAAGGGAGCCATTAAGAAGGAAATAAAATCCATGTAACAGCTGAAATGACACGTTTAGAACGACTGTCTTGTTCTCAAAGCACAACCGTTCTGTGAAGTTTGCCGGAGCATTTAAGAACGTTAAGGGCAGGGTGTACATGACAACCGCCGCCCAGAACCTTGGAACAAGACTTTATCCTAAATAAAGGACTCTAGAGGCACACTTGAAGGAAAGTTCTAGCAATGACTTCAGCCTTACTATCTCTAATAAAGATAGTAAACAAGAGATCCCAGGCGAAGGCTCTACGAGTAAGGTGTCCCACCGGCAGGGACAAGGGACTCTGCCCTGGAGCGAGGCATCCCTGCAACACACAGAGCTCATGTGACAGAAGTCACTACTGCCTGGGGACCTTTATCAGAGCAGTCCTGGAAAGGGAAGGGACGTCCTTAGGCAGAAGATCTGTCTTCAGTGGGACAGCCCAAGGAACCTGTAAAGTCACCCCTGCCAATAGCAGATGTTTGTAGGAAGCCTGACTAAGATTTACCGGATGCATAATTGTGCAATTCCTTTCTATGGATGGAAAATCTAAGGCACAAAAACAGATAGAATGCACAGATATTTAAAAGTGGCTGACTAAAAAAAATAACCATCACTACCATGGTCACCGTGGCTTCTCGTTTATGACTGAAGTGAGCAATGTTGACTCCAGCTGCTGCATAAATGTGGCAAGGAGGGGAAATTGAATGTGTGAAATGTATCATGTGCTCGTTATATGATGGTTAATGATATTAATTTTAAATTAACTATGCATGTTAAAATACCCATGATAAGCATCTAAAATATAATAGAGAAAATATAACTTCCCTGAAAACATGAATTGTAAGGGAAAAAAGCAAATAATAAAAGTTCAGATGATTCAAAAGATAAAATGAGGTAAGGGGACAGGGGACAAAAAGCACAGGATGTGAAATGAAGTATTTGAAGGCTTCACACAAACCATTCTTTTGCAGTGGTGTGATGCACGTTTTTAATCCCAGCACTCGGGAGGCAAAGGCAAGAGGATCTCTGTGAGCGCAAGGCCAGCTTGGTCTACAACAGCTAGTTCCAGGACAGTCGGAGCTGTTTCGCAGAGAAACCCTGTCTCAGAAAAACAAACAAACAAACAAAAAAAAAAACATCTAATGTGGTCATTTCAGCAGACAGAACAGAAAATGGAAGCTGCCCATTCAGAGTTCAATGTTTTGAGTTGTCCTGGAGCCAGAAGGACACTCAGAGGTCGGCTGCCCGGGGAGTGCCAGATGGTTCCTGCCCAGGTCAGGTGCCCACCTCACATTGCAGGAGATCTCCTACTGCACTAGTTTAATTACCACCCCCAACTAGCCCCAGATGCTAATTACAGTGTAAGTGCTTCTAAGTCGTATTCTTCTGAGAAATAAAAGACTTGTCTAAGCTATGTAAAGACTATGTTTCCAGGGGACATAATCAAACTTTAGGTTCTGTGTGCATGAAAACAAAGCATAAACTTAAAAAAAAAATCCTTAGACTTCAGTTTACAGTAAACAAAAGTTTCTCATACAACACTCACCTTTCTTGCATAAAAAGGACTGGGCATCTGAATGCATTGACAGCTTCAGAGAAGAGAGTTCCCTTTCTAAAGATTGGAGCCGGTTACCTGAGGGATCCATTTGCAAATTGTCTCCACTTACTTTCCAAATTTCTCTGTGGATTCTCTCGGCTATTCCTGCATATCCGTGGGGACTGAGGCCCACCTATGACCTTGGGTAGGGGCAAAACAAAGCTGCAGTAGGAGAATCCATGGCCCTAGGCTGCACTGCTCAAGCACAAACAAAGGAAGCAAATGTTACCCTGTCAACTGCAGCCACAGGAGAGGTAAGTGCGATTGGGGGGAAATTTTAAATTAAAATGTCAGCAGTAGAGAAACTTTTATGTGGTTTACAGTAAATGAGAAGATTCTGTTGGCAAATAACTCTGGAGAAGAGGACGAATACAGATAGGGGGGCTGAGAGATGGAAAGAGAACAAAATGGAAACGAAGAGATGGATAGATAGATGATAGGTAGATTATAGATAGATAGATAGATAGATAGATAGATAGATAGATAGATAGATAGATGATAGGTAGATGATAGATAGATAGATAGATAGATAGATAGATAGATGATAGATAGATAGATAGATAGATAGATAGATAGATAGATA
>NW_004949105.1:7851365-7878717 GCF_000317375.1 Microtus ochrogaster | reverse complement strand
ATAGATAGATAGATAGATAGATAGATAGATAGATAGATAGATAGATAGATGATAGATAGATAGATGATAGATAGATGATAGATAGATAGATAGATAGATATTTAGATAGATATTTAGATAGATATTTAGATAGATATTTAGATGACATAGATATGAGTATCCTTTAAATGTATCTTTAGAGGTCAGGTTATCTTAACAGGGAAATTAGCTTACAATGGTGATGCATTGTACATATTCAAGAAAATATTTCTTAAGCCTGAGTTACCTTAAAGCAAGCAGCACTAAGGTGAGCTTTGTTGTAACGTAATTCTAGGGTCAAGAGAGACTGAAATCTGATTCTGTTTGGATACAGGAGGTGAAGCAAAGAGGAAGGCGATTTAGATGCCTGCTCCTCATGGAGGAGTCATGAGCAGCATCTCAAGGAGAATCTTCCTTCAAAGCTGCGTTTCATGACCTGAAGTAAGGATGAGAAGCCCTTGAGGGGGCAGGACAGTTGGCAGCTTTCATGACAAATGCAAATGTATCATATTGCAGATTATAGGTAACACTCACTACCCATTTTCATATCTAATATAGAGAATTTAATAAAGCATGTTACTGGTAATTCAAGGTCCTAGGTAGCTGGACCTTATATAAAAATATCACTTACAAGTATGTATAGGCTCACAAGAAAAAGATAGGCCATAAAGTCCAACAAACACTACCAACATCACAAGGGAAAGTCCAAGAGGCAACAGTCCTATACAAAGACCTACAGGGAACCGAGCAAAGCTGGGAGCAGGAGAGGCGGCCCTCCCCAGGGAGCAAGAGAGGCTGTCCTCCCCAGGGAGCAGGAGAGGCTGTCCTCCCCAGGGAGCAGGAGAGGCGGCCCTTCCCAGGGAGCAGGAGAGGCGGCCCTCCCCAGGGAGCAGGAGAAGCTGTCCTCCCCAGGGAGCAGGAGAGGTGGTCCTCCCCAGAGAGTAGCGTACCCATTAGTTGTTCAGTGATTTGTCAACTTTTACAAATGAAATTTAGTTGAGAGTCAATTGTCTCTCAGACATAGCATGAACTTTTTCAAGTCTGGATTTCCCCTTGACTTAATTATAGCAAACTTTCAACAGCTTCTAACTTGCTCCCTGCACAGTTTAACATCCGTGGTGGCTGGATGTGTCCCACCACAGGCTCACCCCAGGTTAACTGACAGTGCATCCTTACAGAAGGGGCTAAAACAACACGGTATAAATTTTAAATAAAGGCATCTTAGTTTCCATGACAGGGATGCTGTCAAGGTCCTTTGCTTCCATGACTTCACATAGTTTATAAAGAAATAATAAAAACATAAGTAAGTATTCAGATTTTATTTCTTCTACTTAGAACTATAAAATTGGGAATATCGGCAGAATAAACTAAGTATGTAATTGAAATTCAAAACTCTTTCAGGTATGTTCTGATCTTCTAAGAAACCATAACCTGTAAAAATAAATAATAAAGCTAATATTCAGCTATCAAGTCTACAACGGATGCAGGTGAAAAGCAGAAAAGCTAAAAACGCTGTCTGCTTCTCCAGACCCTTGTTTCAGCTGTTCGTTTGTCCAGTCTGCTGCCTGGATGCTGGCAGAAGAAAATGCCCTTGCCCTGTTGCCCTCCTGCCTGGGCAGCCCCCGTGCTAATGAGCAGATTCAAAGGGAAAGCAAGACCGAGCCACAGAAACAGAAAGGCAGAAAGCGAACTACCTCAGTAGCTTGCCTCCTGGCAGAGCAACCCAGCTGTCCTTCTGAAATAACAAGGTAGAATATATTAATCATCGTACATTTATGCTATTTCCCAAAAGATCAATGTTTGTCAGCATGATGCTCGTTCTGTGTAAGAAGAAAATGATAGGGACAGCATCCTTTCAATTAAAAGCAAGTAAAAATGCTAATGGTCCATGCCTAGAGCCCCACTGGTGGGCCAGGGCCAGAACAGCATGCCTGTGTTCCTTCTGACCGTGGAAAATCTCTTTTGGACCCTAGGAAAAAAATTTTTAATTGCATGCAAAGATTGTAGACCAGTCACTGTATCATGTAGGGAGGGAAAAAAAAGAGTCTATCTTTTTAAGAACACCGGGTTACCTGTGTTAAAATGTGGGGTTAGCACTGGCTTACAAAGGCATGAGTTGGGATCCAACCACAGATTGCTAAGTTTTGAAGGAAACTGACTCACGGACTAGGACCATCTACCCATCCTAACACTGAGCCTGACTGTGAGAACACAGCTCCGTCCATAAGGGTGGGGATTTCCTAATAGATTCAGCGCAGGCTAGGGTGCTAGCTCTGCGTTTAGACGTAGGTGGGATGGATGGAGGGCCAGATGTACTCATGTACATCATGTACTCATGTATTCAACCGATGGGTGAAGTGTCTATCAACAGGTGTGCTGCTGTGAATCCTATCATTTTCTCAAGATGAAGATGTAAGAGAGAGTCCCATGCATCCTTGGAGAACCTTCCAATGCATAGAGTCGTCATCATGGCTCGTCTAACACCATGCCCAGCACCCTTCACCGTATGTATAGAAGGTGAAGAGGCTCCACCTCTACCATGTTTATACAGGGTAAAGAGAGGCTCCACCTCCACCATGTTTATATGAGGGGAAGAGTGGTTACACCTCCACCATGTTTATACAAGGGGAAGAGAGGTTCCACCTCTGCCATGTTTATACAAGGTGAAGAGAGGCTCCACCTTCACCATATTTATATAAGGTGAAGAGGCTCCACTTCAGTGAACACCAGGTGGGATCCAGTAAGGGACAGAGCCGAGAATGTGGCTTTGCTATTCTGTAACAAAAAATTATCATAAATGATTCTATAAGTCAAGGGGAGAGGTACTGGGTGAGAGCTGGATTTTGAGACGTAAGCCATAGATAAAGAATGCATCCAATTCTGTCCAAACCTGGGCACAGCCTAGTGCCTAAATTCTTGTAAAATATCTGAACGAAAGGAAATGATCTAGAACCTTCATTTTAAAAGTGGGGAAGATGTGGTGTGATAAAATCTCAGCACACGCAGGAAGAGGCTTATGACAGCCAATAGCTCAAGGGAATGGTGTATTAGGACAGAGAAGTTGTGGCAGACACTGCATTTTGAGTCAGGAGGCAGAGAGCTGAGAATGCTGATCCTCAGCTTGGTTTCAGTCCAAGACCCTCGCCAGGGGAAAGGCAATATCTATAGTTAATATAGGGCTTCGCTTCTCAATTAACCCAACCGGTACCGTCCATCACAGGTCACCAGCATGGCAGAGGGCTGCCCTCCTGGGTGGGTCTCTATCCTGCTGAGCTGACGACTATCAAGCTTGGCACTGGAGAACTAAGGAGACAAGAGTGCTTCCTCCTCTTGGTCTGTGCCCAGCTCACTGCAGAGCCATTGTTCTTGGACTATAGCCTCAGCCGCTGGATTTGTCTGCACATCCCACCGCTCAGTGAGATCTAGAGAATGAATGTTTCTGTGCCAGAATGTGGGAGAGAAGTACAGGTACAGTCTGTAAGAAATCATCCCATCCTCAGTGAGGTTTGACTCCTCCTCGATCCTTAAATTAGACAGAAAATCCATACCAATTCTGTTCCTGGGGTTCTGACTCTTCTTGTCTTCTGTGAGAAGAGGTTTGGGGTCACCACTCATGATCAGATTTGGGGACAACTGAGGTTCTCCCACACAGATTGACTCCAGCCTCTCAACCATTTAAGTGATGTTTATGATTCCATTAGCACAGGCAGAGAGAGATCAGTAAAATTGGGGAGGGGGCATGGATATTCTTTCATTCATTAATAAAATATGGAATGACCCTTCGTTTCATGGCCATGAGGAAGGTCTTTGTGATACTAGAGCGATGAGAGTTCTGTGTTCAAATCCTACTGACACGCCATTACATAGGAAATACGAAACACAGAAAACATACTCTGATGTTGTCTAGAAGGGTCTTCTGAGATTAAAAATAAAAGGTCCAACCCAATTTCTCCACAGTGAGTTTTTAAGCAAATTTCCAGTTGCTGCCATTACTCTTTAGAATGTGCTGACTGCAGAGATGTCTAGCATATACGCATGTTACTCAATGACCTCCCAAGCAAATTTAGGTTTTTATTTTAAAATCCTTTAAATAGGCCAGACATGGTCTTGTTCAACTCTAATTTCAGCCCTGGGGAGGCAGATGGATCTCTGAGTTTGAGGCCAGTCTGTTCTACAGAGCAAGGACCAGGATAGCCAAGGCTACACAGAGAAACCCTATCTTGAAAAACCAAAAATAAATAAAGGAATAAATAAATAAATAAAAATACAATAAAAATCCCTTCAATCTGTCTATCCTATAAAAGTGAAATATTTAAAATTTTCCAAATTAATCTTAACATTTACTATTTACTTTTTCAAATGTAAATTTTGCAATGTCTTTATTTGTTTATATGGACTCTCTTCCCAGCTGATAAGGGCTCTGTGAGAAAATCTCTCTCTCTCTTTCTGTTTGTGTCTGTCTCTGTTTCTCTGTATGTGTCTGTCTCTCTCTCTGTATGTTTGTCCTCTGTCTCTCTGTCTCTGTGTGTCTGTCTGTCTCTGTTTTTCTCTCTCTCTCTGTTTTTCTCTCTCTCTCTCTGTGTGTGTGTCTGTTTCTCTGTGTGTGTCTCTCTCTGTGTCTGTTCTCTGTCTCTCTGTGTGTCTGTCTGTCTCTGTTTCTCTCTCTCTCTCTCTGTTTTTCTCTCTGTTTTTCTCTCTCTCTCTCTCTCTGTGTGTCTCTCTGTCTGTTCTCTGTCTCTCTGTCTGTGTGTCTGTCTGTCTGTCTGCCCGTCTGTCTGTCTCTCTCACTCTCACTAGCTCACTCACCTGCTCTCTCCCTTCCACACCCACCATTCAGCCACGGCTCTTCCTTCTCTGGGCACAGGCTCTCTCCATAGCAGTGTCTTTGCATGCGCCGCTGGCATGTGTCACAAATGCGCCTTCATTTTCTGTGATACCAGGACAGTCCCTATTCACTGTTTAAAACCTTCCCCACCGCTCTGTTCTATCCCCAAATGGCTGCAACGGCTGTCTACTAAAGCCCTGACAGACATTGTCCCCCATTGTCTGTCTAACCTAACTGGGCCATGAGGCTTCAAAGCCAAGGTGAATTCTTCGTTTTTGTATTCACAGTGATTTAGGTTGAGCCAAGTGGATGGAAAACCGTCAGGGATTTTCTGAACTTCAGAGAACCGTTGTAGGTATCTCCCAGCAGCGGGAGACATTAAAGCAGGAAGTGACTCAAAATCCATCAGAAGTTTTCGTAATAAAATTGTACAGTCATTCTAACCTGACCTTGAAAAAATACCTAGTGGGAGTTTATGCAATAGTACAAACTGTTCTCTCATGAGTTTAGATGACAACATGCATGGAAGACGGAAGAATAACAAAAACAGAGACAGGAGAGAACCCCAGAGTAAGGTGACTCATGCCGGGACACCAAACTGTTCACATCGTCTCTCTGTGAGGAAGCAGGACAGGAAGTGATACCATCTTGTCCACCATGGCATCCGTCACTACCCAAGGAAGAGCACTGAATGGAGCATCAGTCAGATAACAAGAGCATCCGCTTTTCATGGCTGTTGGTGGTCTTCAGTAGAGGTTGAGCTCCATCTGGCATGGAGAAAGAGGTCAATAAAAGATAGTAACACTGTTGATAGCCAAGTGGCTGATGGGTTCTAGAGTACACTGGCCACCATCTGAGATCACCAAGGAAGGGAGTCTGAAGGAGTGCTTGCCCAAGTCAGGTGACCCTGGGCATGTCTATGAGGGGTCATCATGATTGCCTTGATTGGTGAGAAGGGCTCATCCTCAGTATGAGCAGCAGCATTTCATAGGCTAGGCCCTGAACTTTGCAAGTGGAGTAATCTAGTTGAGCAGCAGGCCAACGAGCAAGGACACACTCACCCTCTCTGCCTTCTCCAGAACGATAGAGTGTAACCTGAAATTGGCATCCAAACAAATCCTCTCCTCCTCTGAGCTGTTCTGAACAGGATGTTTGATCACAACATCCATGAAACCGGCACATAAAGCCCCAGCAAAACGGAAGTGGGAGCCCTTCTCCAGCCTGGCATGAAAATGTAGCCAGAGTCCGGGGAGCTCAGTTAATAACCTGAAGCTTGCTGAGGGAGGCAGTGAGGACAGGCAGTCATGAGCCGGCTGTAGATACATAGAAGTGAAAGACAAGAGGAGAAGTCACCACTGAAACTAGAAGACAGTAAATTCAAGCAGGATTGACTCTGTCACTAAGGGCTTAGAGGAAGCTAGGACATGATCAGAATAGGTCACCATCATGTCAGCATGGCTACTATGTTGTCGTTGACCCTAATCATCATCAGCAAGAGAAACGAGTGCCAGTGTATCATCTGAAACAAAATACGGATGGGGAACTTTCACAAGGACCCCACCCAGGTGAAGAGCTGCAAACAGTCAACAGCCATGAGGGAAGGAGAATCGGTTTTCTCCAGGGATGACACCCTTTCCCCAATAGGTTAGCCCATCCCAGTGGTCAGCCCTCAACACATGCACATATGAGCAACACTAAATGGACTCAGCAGGGTGTGTGCATGTGCGCCTATGTGTGTGTGTGCATATGAGTGTGTGTGCGCGCATGCGTGTGTGTGTGTGCGCACACGCATGTGTGTGTGTGAAGCAATAAAAATTAAAGAAGAGGTCATGAATCTGAGAACGGGGTCAGGGAGGGAGACACAGGAAGAATTAGAGGAAAGGGTAGAAGTGAAACTCTCAAAAAACTAAAACTTTTAATTAAAAAACATACATTTTTAAAAATGTTTAAATCATTTGGTCTGTGCCCTGAGGGGGAAAAGTCTCAACCTGCTTAATATCATCAATTCTTTAGTTATCTGCAGCTCAGTCTTGCTCAATTAGCATTGACTTCTCCTTCTTGAAACTCAGCCCATGGCTGAGAAGCAGAGAACTGGGAGGTAGCTGGAATCCGGAAGCCGCCATGTCTGCTGGCTTACCCTGCTGAGAGACTTCTGTGCCCTCTGCCCCAGGCTCTTCCAGCTTTTCTTTCCCGGGCTTTCTCATCTTGCATCCCAGGGTCCACAGTGACATCATTCCTCTCTCTCTTGTTCTCTAACGAGGTCGAGGGCTGTTACAGTTTTCTGTTCCTTCTATCTGGTATTAGCAGGCTGATGACTAAGGACCAACAATGATTGGGCTAAAAATAACTCTCTTCCTCCAAACCACCTTTACCATAGATTTCCACAAGAACACAACTGAACTCTGCCTTCCTCTCGTCTAGGTCACAGATATCACCAGATATTCTTAACAGCTGAAACAACTTGTACTTTCAAACAATCCCAAGTCATTCTGAGATGAGCGTGAAAGCATTAGAGCCCCGGAAACGAGAAATCAGTCAAAACTTGCTCCTGTACGGTCTTTCCCCATAGAGTTCTAGCCACATCTCTTCAGCAAGGCAGAGACACAGACACAAGGACCCCTGGACTTGAGGGAACTCCAACCAAGGCTGGAAACAGATGCTAAAATGAAAGCCTTAATTGGTAATTACGGAATCAGCTACTGTTAATAGTGTGACATGCACTGCTCAGTGAATTTTAAGAATAAAATGTATAGCTCTCTGGAAGAGGAGGAAAAATCATGCTTTATGTTCATATAACCCATAATTCTTATCTATGCTTAGCCACGTGGCATGGTAACTTTTCTAGGCGCAGCATTCTCATTTTGTTTCCTCGGTGTCTGTTTTGCAGCTATGTCTCTGCCTTTCCTCTTCCCAGGATTCTCCTAGTCTGGTCACCCTGCCTACACTTCTTGCCTGGATACTGGCTAATCAATATTTTATTAAACCAATATGAGTGTCAAATCTTTACATGTACCCAATCATTATCCCACAGCATGAGTGCGGGGGTTGTGGACCCCCAGACCCTGAATTTCCTGTAAACACTTGTTATGCTTGCAGCTGCTCTGAGCAAAACAATTTGTTTTCCTGTGTTTGCAGCTGCTCTGAGCACGAGACCCTCGGGAGTTCCTGACGGCAGGGGAGTGGTTTCCGGTGGGTTTGACTGGGGTGTGGATATCAGTTAAGGATCCCTATATAAGCTGCCCTGAAACACAATAAAGGGGGCATTCTTGGAGAATTTAAGTATGACCCATGTCCCCCATGTCTCTGTCTCTGTGTGTGTCAATCTCCAGGCCCTTGTCTGAGACTCACAAACTGTCACTTAGTACAGGTGTGTACCGTACAGTAGCTTGTAGTGAAGAGCAGACGAGGTATTGTGCTTTACACATGAGCAAATGGAAGACACTTCATACCCAAATCATAACATTTACTAAATATGAAAATAACAAAAGTACTAGATAACATGGTAATCAGAAAAATCTGTCACAGTGCCAATTAGGGTTGCAACAAACATGGTGGCCTTTTACTGACATCTGTGCATTGAGCCATGATCATCACCACCTCTGCTCATCGTGACCTGTGACAGAGTCAGGTTGTGAGAAATTAGAATTTATGAACTGTGGGTAGGCTGTGCATATTGTCCTTTGATTTTAATTTTGTGTTGGACAGCATCATCTGTGCACTGAGCCATGATCATCACCACCTCTGCTCATCGTGACCTGTGACAGAGTCAGGTTGTGAGAAATTAGAATTTATGAACTGTGGGTAGGCTGTGCATATTGTCCTTTGATTTTAATTTTGTGTTGGACAGCATCTTGCCTGGTTACAGTGGACAGTGGACACTTAATATATTAACAGACCTGACATGAGTAATGAGCTGTGTTATAATAGGGTGAAACTATATGAATGATTAAAGCTTCAGTCAAAGTCTATAATAGAGAACAAGCTTAATTCAACTTAGAAAGGGCACAGAGTCCTTGCTAACGACAAGCTTGAAGGCTTGCTAATACTCTAGGAAAAAGTGTGGTCATGAACACTTGTCTACTTTGCCTCCCAGTGTAGGGCTGTGTCCCCTGGGCCTTAACATGTTGGTTCGTGAAATTCAAATCTCTTATTTTGTGTTTGTTTATCAGATGCTCATTAGTACTCGTAGCCACAAACTCCTAGTTTAGGATACGCAACAGTAGGGGACAGCATTCCGTCTCTAAGACCATAGATTCTCAGGGAGAATGAGGGAGAATGAGCATGTCTGAAACAGATGATGTCCGCACAGGAAGGATGATGGCCGAGGTGAGGACCGACACTTGAGCTCCATTAGAGAGCAGTTATCTAATGGTTGGGGAGAATGTCTCCTAAAAATAAATGTCTAACATAATGATCATTACGAGAGAGGTCCTAAGACCATAAAACATCATCGATGTGGGAAATGGGTTTGAGTAAGGTCACTGAAGCAGAGCCCTGCCTGTCAACACATTATCCTTGTGCTATCTGCAACTTGACACAAAAGGATGATCTCCGCTCCTATGAGTGAATAAAATATGATTTATAGACCTCAAAATCCACTTATAGAAACTCTATGAGGATGGAGTTCCATCCAGATCACAGAGACAGATTCTTGACAGCCCAGGGGACGTCTTCCCCTCTGACCTCTCAGGGCACAATTTCTTCCCATCGTCTTCTCCGAGGACATGCTTCTCTTAGAGCTGACAAGAGGAAGCCCCTCACTCAAACCCACCCATCAGTCAGATCTCAGGGCACACTGCTCATGTCAAAGGAAAACCAGAGGCTTAAGAATATAATATCCCTACCCACCCTGGGACATTGATCCTGGGACAGGTGGAGGGGCTGGCCCTGGGGTCATGGAGGCAAGAAGACTGTCCGTGTCCCTCATCAGCTGCAGTGCTCAGGAGAGTGGCTCCCACACCTCACCTGGGAAACACAGTAGAGTTAGCCCTGATGGTTGGAACTGGAGACTGTTTTTTGCGTTTTATGGCTGCCCTGACCCAAATAATTACACAGACACTATATCAATCCCAACATTGTTTAGCCGATGGCTTAGGCATATTTATAGCTAGCTCTTACATCTTAAATTACTAACCCATTTTTATTAATCTATGTATCACCATGAGACCGTGGCCTACTGGGAAGGTTTCAGCATCTGTCTCTTTTGGCAACTACATGGCGTCTCCCTGATTCCACCTACTTTCTCTATATATCTCTACTTGGATTCACCACTTGGATGCACTCTGCTAAGCCATTGGCCAAAACAGCTTTATTCATCAACCAATAAAAGCGACACATATACAGAAGGACATCCCACATCAGATGGTGTGGGTGGGGGGAGAGTTGACGCTGAAGGCATCAAAGCAGGAGAACTGGCCCTGCCCCTCGCTCGTCGCTGCAAGGGATGAATCAGCTGGTGCGGTGCTGAGAGCCCACCTTGGTGGTGCGCTGGCAGGCTGCCAGCCCTGCAGGTGCCCAGGTTCAGAACCACGGTTATGACTTTGCCCTCCCCAACATCTGTGATCTGCTGAAGCACATGAACGACCTGACCCGCAGACCCAAAGCCGCAGGATCTCCACGATGCAGGGAAACCACAGGATATCCAGAATGAATCCTGATGAAAACCCAGCATTGATAGTGTAATAGAAACCAGAGGCCTCGAACCAGACCAGTGACTCTTTGCAATGAACACTTGTAAGAAAAGACATGTGGACAAAAGGGTTTAGTGAGTGACTCACTGTGTCTGTCACACCGCAGCTTCCATGGTGAGACTTTTAATTATTTCCCTTAGTTTTGTTTTATTTGGGTGCATTGCAAGGGTCAGAAGGTGGATATGAAGGGACAGAGAGATGAATGGGTCGAGATGCATGATGTGAAAGACATACAATAAATAAAAAGTAAAAAAGACGTGCGCCACCACTGCCCAGCAGAGGCAGGCGGATTCTCTGTGAGTTAGAGAACAGCCTGGTCTACAAGAGCTAGTTCCAGGACAGGCTCCAAAACCACAGAGAAACCCTGTCTTGAAAAACCAAAAAAAAAAAAAAAAAAAAAAAAAAAAAAAAAAAAAAAAAAAAAAAAGTAAAAAAGAAATTTAGTCTTAAACTGGAATCACTTTGATTTCCCATCCACAGGGAGGTCTCCTGCGTGTCCTGTCCTCAGGCATCATCTTACTGGAAACCCTGTGCTTTCAGGAGAATCTTTTATGGGACAATAGCCTTGTAGACATTCATAACACAATTAGGGCCTAATTTCTACTTTGAAATAGCAGACATTCTCAAATATCTGGAGTTTAGGGACATTTGCTTAGGACAGTGCGTTGTTTTGAAGTATTATGACAATTCATCATGATTATCTCTGACTTGTCTATATGTGGCCTTGAGCTAGGTACCCTGTATCTGAGCCCATTGCCTGAGTTCTCTAAAAGCCCCACAGTCAGGACCCTGGTTAAAAAGTATCAGCATACAAGAATCTGAATGTATCTACTTGAGACAGAACTCATTGAGGACACACAGAACCAACACACACATAAATAAACTGACCTAACCAAACCATTAGAATTTAAGCTGACATTTTATGTAATCCTCCGGGATAAATAATGGAACTAAATGTTTCTGAGAATAAACAACTTGGGGGTAACAGAAAAGACAGACATCTCAAGAATACTCCTCCTCTCTTACTTCAGCGTTTGAGAAAGCAAACCCCATAAACACATATTCCCAATGGAATGATGGTGGCAAAGTCCACATGACAGAACTTCACTCTCTTTTTAGGTAGCCTACGATCGAATTATTCTGATTCAAATGAAACTTCGCTAGATGTGATTATGGTTTATGAAGGTTTAACTTTCAAATAGAAGGGTTACCTTAGAGAGAGGCAATGAAGAGAATCCTGTGGAATCCAAAGACCTTGATGAGTATACATACCTACAGTGCTGCTGTGTGGGTCTGGGGTGCAGGAGAGAGGAAGAGGGGGAGGTGTGTGTGTGTGTTTCCTCTGGGGGTAGCCGTACGTTCAGGAGAGGAATCTCTCAGAAGTGTGATGTTGTTCTTACTGTTCCTATCACAGGACCCTCCTCTCAACACAGGTTATGATTCTTTATTACGCGGCAATATTTTCTGAAACCCATCACGGCCAAATGGTATATCAGCAGAGAGATGGGCTCTCAGTAATGAAAGGCTCACAGAAGAACCATCAGAAGGGGTCACAGTAATGAAAAAGTGAGAAGCATAGGCCTGGGCCTCTGTGATGCGCTGTCTCCCCAATAGAAAGCTATTTCCCCCCTTTAATAGACATGCCTGCTATTGTCATGCGAAAGATGGAGGGAGGGCCGCTCACTCACAGCGGAGAGCAACCAGCTGTCTGTTGGTGTGGGGGGGAGGGGCTTCTGAAATTCTTGCCTTTGTGGGATTTCGTGCTGCCCCCTGGTGGAGAGACAGCCATGTGTGTCTGCTGCGGAGGTGATCCGCATTAAAACCTCACAAAATAAAGCAAGCCGCTGCGTCGGTCACGGCACTGGGCTCACAGAATGGGCGCCGCTGGGTGTCTTTATTAATAACTACATAAAACGTGAAATCCTTGCTGTGGCTGCAACCTAGTGGTTGCAGTCTGTGGTTCTTCCCACGGTTTTGGCGACCCGCAGTGAACCACAATCTAAGAATTTGTTAAATGTCAGGTATATAAGGACATTCCGAGTACCGTGAGGAAATGCTGTACTCCTGTCCTGGGCTCCTGACTCAGCTCGGGGGCCATCGCACACTCGGGCACTGTATCCAGGCTGTGTGTGCCGTCTTCCCATCGGTCGTCCGCTCAGCAGCCATCTTGAGAATCAGAGCGACCGTCACAGGTTGCACCGTGTTTGCGTCCCAAGCATCTTTATTCTACTCAACAACGGTCTCAAAGTGCAGGGAGCAGGACCCCAGAGATTTCCCAGTGCATCACGACAGCGTCCATTTTTGCTTTATTATTTTGTGTAGGCTTTACTGATCTGAATATGGCTGTGCCTGCCATCAGGAAACGGAGGGGGAGCAAGTGCTGGTGTCGCTACAGTCCATTACCAGGCCTATAATCCGCAAGAGCGGTAGAACGAAACGTAATATAGATGTACGTGACATTGGGAAACAGGGTTTTCCTTTAAATTAGAAAAAAGTTAAATGGTTGATATCGTGAAATGGCTTAAAACTTTAAACGTATGAAATAGCAAAACAAAGATTGAAAAGCCAGTAATCTCCTCCCAGAACACTAAGGGAAAATACCAACTATATTTTTAGATTTTTATCAGCTTTTTTTTTGTCAGAATATTGGATTCTATAGTGAGAACCATCTTTTTTTTTGATATATTCTATTTCTGAGTTTAGATCCCAAGCCAAGGACAAATTTATATGAAATCCCAGAATATGATATGGCATATTTCATAAATAAAGTTTAGAAAAAAATAACACTTCAGGATTCCAAAGTACTCACCCCAAATAGAACCTGAGAACACATGGGATCCATGAAGACAGGAGATCTAAGGACACAAGATCGAGGTGCCCGTTTTCAGGGGTGACAGAAGCCCCGCAGTGGGAGCTGCTGAGAGATAGATACATAGTGGTGACAAGCGCACGTCCTAGAATAGCCCCTGGATCCGTGACCACTCTGTCTAGACGGAACATCAATGAGGGCCAAGATGCCCAGGGAAGAAAATTGTTCCCTTCCTAGTTTACTGTGGAAGAGCACATTTCTGCCTCCCAACATCCTTCACAACCCTACGCTGTGATCACTGGACACCACGCTGTCTGTGGGCTGGGTGCTGAGGGGCAAACTGACAGTAAGATGCCTTGACTTTCCTAGACCCAGTCTTCATGAATATCTTCCCCAAATTCTGACGAACACACACACTCTCACACAGAAACACGGAGGGACACACACACAGAGGAACACACACACAGACACACACCCATACACACAGACAAATACACACACACACACAGAGAGAGAGAGAGAGAGGCAGGCATGTACACACATGCCAAGCCCTTCTGGATCCCTTTATTGGGCCTCTAAGGATAAATTATCTGTACCCTTTTCACAACCAAGAAAACTGTAATACTAAACTCCAGGTGGTAAATATTGAAACGAATTATTGAAAATCTTTAGTCTGTTCAAAGAGACCCATGTCACCACTGACATGCACTGCCTGGTAGTCATAAAATCTATCCATTTGGTGGAAGGGTTGAGGATGAAATATTCAAGAACAACGTTCAGATTTATGTTTTATATATTGCTGGACAGTCTAGCCAATCCAGGTCTAATCGAGAAGTGGCCTTATTCATGAGTTTCTTTGTAAACTATAATCATTGCAGAATACTACTTTGACAACACCTGGTTTGTAAAGAAACCCCTCAGATTTACAGACATGATACCACATTTGTTTCCAGACTTAAGCAGATAGTTAATCAGTCAAAATTAACATAGCTATCCGACAAGTCTTAAATCCAAACAGAAATGTTTCAGCTTCATCGTAGGGTGTGAGGCGAGTAGATAGGTTGCGACCATAGTGAGTGGAAAAGAAGAAGATTACAGTGAATTTGCCAGGGAGTGTCTTGCAGAACGGCTAAGAGCCTGTGAAGTCTGACCATGAGTCTGAAACAGGCTGCCATGGCGGCTGTGGGAACAAAGCATATGAGAGAGCAATAGAGCATGTAACAATGTAACAATGTAACAATGTAACAGCGGGGAGCACGGAACATAAGGGACCCACCAGTCCCTGCACTAAGGGGCTGGAAGTCTGACAGCTCACACCAGTGGCCTGTGCTTCTCCCAGCAGGGGGGGGGCAACCTCCTGTGGGACGGTATCACAACAGGAGCAAGCTTCCTCTTTGTCAGTGCTTTGAGCGTACCCAGTTGGAATGAATGCACAGAGCGTGGGAGGTGAAAGTGTCACCTGTAGGTGTTAGTGCCATCAAGTTGACAGGATCTAGAATCACCAGGAAACAGCACCCTGTGCATGCCTGTGAAGGAACGTCTCCACAAGGCTGACTGGGGTGGGAAGAACCACTCTAAGTGCTGTGGTACCGTTCCCTGGGCTCAGCTGATCTCAGTACTGCTGCATCCCTGTCTGCCTCCAGCTGGCAGGTGCCATGTGTCTGACCATGACAGACAGTAGCTCAATGGGGAACCAGAGTAAACTTCCCTTGTTTACATTGATCTTACCAGTACCTTTGTCATGGGAAGGGGAAAAGCAATCAATACACAATGTGTGCATAAAATAATAGAGATCTGGGTGTGACTTCGTTTTTGGAACTCACTGATCTCCGTCCATGTTTCTGCTGTGCCATTCACGATAGCCAAGATATGGAACCTGCCTAGACGTCCCTCCTCACATGGCTGGAGAAGCAAATTCTCGAATATAGATACTATGGAATTTTATTCATCATACAGAAAGTGAAATCAAGACAAGTGCAAGAAAATGAACGGTAAGGAAGACTATTACATCCAGCAAAATATGTCAGGTTCAGAAAGACAAATATTGCATCTTTCTCTTGTAAGCAAAATCTGAATTGGGGTATATGTTCATGTGAGATATATGTGTGTGTGTGTGTGTGTGTGTTGGTATACATATGTATGTGGAATATATATATTATATATATATATACACACACACACACATAAAAGCAGAAATGAGAACATTGGAGGGAAAGATAGGGGTCAGCAATTAATGGGAGAGCTGTGGACAACATATAAATATGAAAAATATAATGACATGCAGGTGGGAAACCTTCCCAAAGAAACCCATTTCTCTGTAAGCTGCACACAGAGAATGGTGGAGGAGACACCCACACTCAGTAGCACTCCTTTCTCAGACACAGAACACTGCTATTCTCATAGTCCTGGGTTTCTGTGGCGCCTTCTCACCCTCTCTGTTCTCACCGTTCTACAAAACTGCAGGTCAACAGAACGGAAGCAGAGCTCAGCCACTCGACACCCTGCATCCCCCACCGAGGAGTATGGCTGATGAGTAAGAGTCTAGGCTTGAATCCAGTCAGCGTGAGTTGCTTACCTAGAACTTGTGACCCTCAGTCTCCTTAGCCATGAGCATTGTTAGGAATTGTGCAGACATAAAGACTCCACACACGTGGCTCTGCCTGACTACTTCCAGACATTCAGATTTCCTGATTGCTGAGTTCACTTCCTAGAGGAAGAGGAAGCAGAGTATGGTGCTGGGGCTTCACAGCTCATGGAGAGGAAGAGATTGCACAACGCCAAAAGAGACAGCCAGAACGGGATTGAAGGAAGGGAGCCGACTCAAGGATCCTTCCCACCTACACCATGTGTCTCCTGAAACCCGGGACTATCGGAGTGAGGGGAGCCTTGAGCAAAAAGAGAAAACTAAGGACAAGTGACCCACAATGTGTCTCCTGAACCCCAGAACTATCAGAGTGAGGGGAGCCTTGAACAAAAAGAGAAGACTAAGGACAAGTGACCCACAATGCCTTTCATTATGATTCCAGTCACCTCTAGTAGACAGAAATTCTAACAGTTACAGAAACTCACATTTTCCCAATTAGAATGGGGATGGATGTAAGACCTGGCAGCACATTCTTCTTCTAGATCACAGGAGAAAGAAGGAGTCCAGTGTTCTGGGGGTTAAAAGGAAAGAGAGACAGACAAGCAATCTTACCCTCCATTGTGTGGCTTCTGCTGTGGGATAACGCTCTTGTACACTGTCAAAAATGTCATGTACATTTTTCACTTATATTGGTTTAATAAAGCACTGACTGGCAGTAGCCAGGCAGGAAGTACAGGTGGGGTAACCAGACTAGGAGAATTCTGGGAAGAGGAAAGGCAGAGAGTCAGTTGCCACCCAGACACAGAGGAAGCAAGATGAGAATTCCTTACTGAGAAAAATGGGTCAATTTAAGTGGTAAGAGGTAGCTAGTAATAAGCCTGAACAATAGACCAAACAGTTTATAATTAATATAAGCCTCTGTGGGTTTGTTTGGGACTGAATGGCTGCAGGACCAGGCAGGACAGAAGTTTTTATCTACAGGCTTTTCTTTGGGAGATCTGAACAAATGTCTCCTGACCCCAGATAAGGTATTAAAACATAGCAAGGAAACAATCCCATCCAAACTGAGCTTGGTCAGCCAATAAACTTATTGGGTTACTTACAGCATTGGGAGTGAATTGTGTCCACATGGCCCATCCCCACCTGGCACAAAGCAATGACTCATGATCCACAGTTTCTTAGCCACCCTGTGGACAGCCCCACCAGTCTCTTCTTGCTCTGGGAAGAGCTCATTCGTGAGTCTTGTAATTTTCTCTTGAGTTTTATGAGCCTCCTCTCTTTCCCTCCATGGGAAAATGCTTCATTCTGGTGAAAATGGCTCTATTATGCCCACCCCTTTTTCACAGAGGGTGGTGTATAACACAGCTGGTACTCATACAAAGACGTCTTCTTATACCTTAGGAAGCCCAGGACTCTACTTGGAATTTCCATGCAAATGGTAGCACAGGTTTGCCCAAAACGGGTCCTCCTGGCTCTTGAGTTTGCTTTCACCTACGCCATCGAGCAGTGGTTTCTGCTCATTTTCAGAATGGCAGCCTGATTCACCCCTAACGTCCTCTCAGCAATCTGCTGTGAACGGAAACACCACTGACAGTTTACCAGCCCCTACTGGGTCATTTGGGGACAGCAAAGGTGACGCCTAGGTCGCAGGGTCCACTGTATAAAAGCCTGTTTGCCTGTATCTGGCCCCATCCAAATCCGGAGTCATGCCTGCTCAGGTACAGTTACTCACCATGAAGACAGGAGTGGGAGGTGGCAGGCAGACAGGGCCTGAAGCTCTCGGCAATGAACACAGCAGCTCACAGAAGCATAGGGAAGCATAACATGGCTAAATTCAATGTTTTCATCATAACGAACTCACCTTTAATATATCAAATGCATCAGTTACACATGAACAAAACTACACAGACTTAAAACCTTAAGATCCAACCGTGACCCTCCTAAGACGGTACAGTAAGTGAACAGAGCGAGACTCTGCATTGAATATGAGTCTCAATGTGAGGGTACTTACATGGCTGACAGACCAGTGATCCTGGGGTATCTGGAACAGACAGTATCCCAAATTACAGCTGAAACACTGAAGGCAGGTGAAGCTCCCCGCCTCACTCATTTTGCGAGTATTTAGTGCCATAGAACAACAGAACCTAATGTTATAAGCCAAACGATCGCATTCATCAGGAAAAAGACACAAATACCAAACAGGATTTCTTACAATAAACTTGATTTGTTTCTGTCAGACGCTGTGTCCTTGTACTTGCTTTTCTATTTTTACAAAATAATTTGGGAAGACATCTAAAAAAATGCCAAATGTCTCTTCATTCTGGCTCGCTAATAGTGGTAATCAGTGTTCTCAAAAGCGCAGATTCAATCACCATGGCTGCTTCCAGGTTGAAAACTGCTGAGTCACATTGTGGGGGTGGCTCCTGAGAGTACCTGTCTGGAGACACTCCTGCCTGACCTTCCTCCCAGTGCCCTGGGCCAAAGAGGGCCGTGCGCGTGGGCTCCGGTCTTGCTGCACCACAGCTATCGGTGCATTTTGTTCTAATGAAATGGAACTTCATGCGTCTGCCTTCCCTGCCTTAAAGGCAAAATGGGGGTCAAATCTCTCTGAGGAAAACAACTTTAAAATTCAAAGCAAGGAAGCACATGCCAGCACACTTGGCATGGAGTTCTCTCGAGGCCTCCCTGTCTTTATTGTCCGACAAACGGCACATTTCTGATCATAAAGGTCTTTTGTTGTAATGCCTGACTGTGGCCTGTGTGGCCCTGAGATAGGGGTAGAGGGTGCTGCTGACCTGTCTCTCAGGGAGCCGGGGCTTGTGATCTTTACAAGGCCCCTGGCAATGGCAGCAGCACTGCGAAGTCTGAGCTCCTAAGGGATGTGGAACCCAGCCTTTTGCAAGCAGACTGTAGACAAGAAATGCTTTTTGTGTGACCCCATCAAGCTTGTGTCTTCATAAAGGAATAGAGAGTAAGCCTAATAAATAATAACATAGAAATAGGCCAATATACAGAATACATTCCACTATAATAGTGCAATATTAGAGTGAAATGCAATGTTCTATTAACTTTTATATGAAAATTAGAGACATGAATCAAAGAAAAATAGCATTACCTGTGGTCAAGTTCTAACCATGATGTTAACTGTCATAAAGCTGGAAAAAAACATTTTTGAAATTAAATTTTTATATAAACATGTCGTTTTCTTTGCTTCACTTTCCTCCTCTTTTTAACCCCTAAAATCTCTAAATGTTTCCATTTCAAACTCTCTCTAGGATCACACCCAGAGCTGACATTACAAACACTGCCTTACATGCAGCTGACTCCACAATTCTTTCTGACCTCTTTTTAGGATCTTGCTAAGCATCTGTGCCTTAATATACGTGAGGCAAAATGTCAGACCTGGTGAAATGATTGTGCTGGATGTGAATGTCGTATGTCTGACAATGTTAAGAAATTAGATTAAACTTCTTAGTGAAGATGACAGTGTTTGGGTCATCGCAAAATGGATTTTTTTTTAACAATAGAAAAAAAACAGAAATATGAGCTCTGAGATATGGGATTTGCATCACTAACCTGGTGGTGCCACTGTGGAGCTGGACAGGGAGGGTCAGAATGAAGAGAAGATGGGAGGACAGAGGCCTCCGTGAGCTGATAGATACAGCCACTGGCTGATGCCTCTGGAGTTCCTAACTCTCATTGAGGACACTTCGTGAAGAAGCCCTCCACTTCCCACCTGGAAGCAGGCCATGCCCTGGTGCTGCACAGCTCTCTGATGACCTGTGCCCTGCACCTCCTACATCCCGCCTGTCAGCTGGACCTCTGGCTGGAGTGACCCAGGCATGCCAGTGAGTCAGTACCAGGACTGGGGTGCTGGGCCTTGGGAAACTGCCAGGAGCAGGATTGGGGAAGAGACCCAGCAGCTCTGGGAGACCCACGGGGCAATTGTTATTGGTTGTTTTTCACTCTTTGAGCTCTTTACACATTTGGGGGCCCCCACCCAGCTCCCAAATAAATCCACATGAAGTCTTATTATTACTTATAAATGTCTGGTCTTTGCTTGGCTTGTTTCTAGCCAGCTTTTCTTAACTTAACTTACCCTACCTCCCCTTTGACGCTGGGCTCTCCCTTTCCTACACGTGTAATCTTACTTTCACTCTTACTCCATGGCTGACCGTGTAGCTCGGCCGCTGGCCCCTTCTCTTCTTGTTCCTTGATCTCTCTTGTTTCTTTCTCTTTTTATGATCTGTCTGCCAGACCTGCCTATCCTTTCTTCTGCCTTGCTACTGGCCGGCCAACTCTTTATTAGACCAATCAATAAGGTGTTTTAAGCAGGCAACGTAACACAGCTTCACAGAGTTAAATAGATGCAACATAAAAGAATGCAGTACATCTTTGCATCATTAAACAAATGTTTCACAGCATAAACAGATGTAACGCATCTTCAGTTAATAATAATAGTCTAGAGCAGCCAATGGGCATTTGCCTCTTGCTTTCCATCTTGCTCTGATTAGAACGAGAAACTGATCAGCTCTACGTTTTACGAAACAAACCCCACAATACAGTGTGTGAGCAGCAGTCAGGGGCCAAGGGAGGGACAGGGACACCAGTGAAAGAGTTCCTCAATAGCTCAGCATCTTTACTGTAATGCGCCACCACCTCAGCTATCAGTGCACAGACCCTGCTCACACAGACGACAGCCTGTGGACACAGTTTTCTGTGTATAAAATCACTAAACTAAGTCATCTAGTTAGCCCGTTCTTTAATGACACAGTTTTCTGTGGATAAAATCACTAAACTAAGTCATCTAGTTAGCCCGTTCTTTAATGACACAGTTTTCTGTGGATAAAATCACTAACCTAAGTCATCTAGTTAGCCCATTCTTTTTAAGATGCCATCATGCTGACAGTTCTCTAAAATATGGCGGTATGGCATATACCCCTGCTGAATAGCCTGGTGGGGGTACAACAGGAATGTGGGCGTCCTGAAAGTGCATCTCCTCTCCCATTCTCCTGCAGGTGAAACGGGCTTCCCCTGAGCCCATCAGTACACTCACTGTACTGACAGTGCACAAGGCTGAGGAGCCAAGTGAGAGCTCACGGGGAGGCACCATTTAAGTCCTTCTTAGGAGAAGGTTTGAAATCCTAGGTCCCTGTGGTCTGAGCCATCCCATCTAGGCCAGGGTTACTCGTTACTGTCAGCCTCAGCTGTACTCTTGATTTTACTGAGACCCCAGGTGATGTCAGTGAGCATGGCTGGCCCAGCACACAGGGAGGAACAGGGTGGAGCTTGCTCAGGAGAGCGGACCCTGTTTCTCTTTGGTTGTAAAATAATGGCTTCCGGGTTAGTAAGGCCTTGCAGTGCGTTGGGAAAGGGGCTAAGAGGTCACCGGCTAAGATTCCTACTCTCTACAAGGAGAAAGGAAGAGAGCCACGTTAGCACAAGTTCCACCCACACAGCGGGTTCTTATTTCTTCACAGCCAATCTTTAAGGTAAACCCAAGATGAAGCAGAGGCCAAGCACCAACTGTCTGTTCTGCCTCTAGCACTGACTTCTCATTCCCAGCACCCTCCCAGGCCTCCACTCTCTCCCTACTACAAGCTCACTGAGTTGGCTGAGACCATGGACTAATGGAACTGGGGAGGTCAGTGTGTGCATCTCAGTACCCCCAGGCTTTTCCAGACGCCAATTCCCCAAGGCCTCAGATTTCCTCGCTGAGACAGTGGTGGCACCTATTTCAAAATTCTGTCAATAACAGCACAGCAGAGCTTGGTGTCTCCCCAAAGCGGTGCTCCGCAGGTGTGAGATGTGTTTCCATTGAAGACCAGAGAAGAGCTACATTCCACATTCAACTATAAGCTGCTGTCTGGGACCTGAGGTATCAGGGAGAACACTGTTCTCATCAAGACAGCCAGAGTGGGGAGGTTTGCCCCCCCCCCGTTGGGGTTCACATCTGTTACATAGCATCCTGAGATGGTCTGTGCACCCCCTTCTCGCGGGGAGTGATTTGGTGCCTGCTCCCTTCTCATAGTTTTGTCAGAGACCCGCCTGCCCACAGTAAACTGCCTTCACCAGAGTCTGTGCAAGAGACTGCACCATTTCCAGAACTATCCAAGACGATGCCTGCCACTGCTGAAGTGTTGGGAAAGAAAAGTGAAACCAGCACAGGCACAAGGAGACAGCTAACCCTTCACCACAAGGGGGAAGCAGCGGCCTACTGTGAGGAGAGCCACCTTTGGAGGCTGGGCACTTGGGGGAGCAGCTCACTGCCTTGCCTGAGGAGTTTCTCTTTGGCGTTGATAAATCCCATTCCACTGGTCTCCATGTCATCACTCAGCACCGAAACCAAACCAGCTTAATAATTGTCATAAGCAATATTTGCATTGAATCTTTATTCTATTTACCCCAATTTTAAAAGGTATGTTTCCAAAGAACAAGTAAAATTGATTTATAGATTTTACTTGTCTAATTAGCCTGTGATTTCAGCGCATGCATGGCACATGTCCAAGCTGGAACACACACTTTCCTCTTGTGGCATATTTGTGGTTCAAAACAGTCTGTCTATACAACAACTAAAGTTATTCCAACAAAGTTTATTAATCCTGAACAAGGAAGAGGGGGCTGAGTGCTGACAACGCTCTATCAAGATTTAACCACAGACCATATAGTGCAGAAGACAAAAAGATAGACAGCAATAATGTGAAGACTGCCTGCCCACATTTACTGTGCAAAACCCACACCTACCGTGTCCCTCAAATGCGTCCTGCTCTGGTGAACCACCAGGGCCTGGTTATACCGTGGCGGCTGCATGTATCCTCCTTTCTACCCAGCTCCTAGGGTGCTGAGACTCGGCCACATAGGTCATGATGCCCACTCTAGAACATTAAAGACGAAGATAACCTGTGCCTTTGAGTTACTAGGGTCGGGTGGTCACTGATTTAATCTTAAAGGTACAGTAAGTTACTATTCATTAAAAAAAAGCATCATTATCCCAGCACTCGGGAGGCAGAGGCAGGCAGATCTCTGTGAGTTCGAGACCAGCCTAGTCTACAGAGCTAGTTCCAGGACAGGCTCCAAAGCCACAGCGAAACCCTGTCTCGAAAAACCAAAAATAAATAAATAAATAAATAAATAATAAAAATAAAAAAGCATCATTTTCAGAAACCCAATCTACACCTCTTCCTAAGAATAGTTTTTCGACAGCCTACAGAATGGAAAAAGACCTTCACCAACCTCACATCAGACAGAGAGGTCTGATCTCCAAAATATACAAAGAACTCAAGAAATTGGTCATCAAAAGAACAAATAACTCAATTTAAGAAATGGAGTACAGACCTAAATAGAGAACTCTCAACAGAGGAATCTAAAATGGCTGAAAGACACTTACGGACATGCTCAACATCCTTAGTCATCAGAGAAATGCTTCTTTCTGTTTATAGGGAATTTCCTTTCGAAGAGCTGCACTGCCTGGGGAGATCATGAACACTGAAACATCCCATTCTCACAGAATTTGGGAAGGTGAATTTGATTAAAATCTACGTGTCGTCCCCACCTCTTCCGTCAGGCATTTGATGGTAAGTGAAACTAGCAATTGCCCATGCTGTGATCTCATTTGTACTGATTGACAGAGTCAGGTAAGACTGAAACACATTGTCCTGTCCAGGGAATCTTGAGTCTGGCAGCTGTCAGGACCAAGGCTGGCATTCGTGCTTGGCTCTGAATGCATTGTCTGCAAAGGTGTTTGGCTGATTCCCTCTGATGAACGATACAATAAAGGCCATGCCGCTAAATTTCTCTGGTGACAAGAACTTAAACTGACTTCACATTAGGGTTTCCCACATTGAGGAGACTTCTTGAATGAATAAATTCATGTAAGTGGAGACAAGGACACCACAGGTAACATCTGTCTAGGCCCTGTGGAGTAGAGGTATCCTATGTACCTGTGTTCTGGCGACACGGGGCAGAGAACAGGGACACTGAGGACACAACAGTGCTCTGTAGTGCCCCATCTCACCGTTCATGCAGACCAACGCCTGCGTTAGACACAGTTGCCTTTGGCGGCTGCTGAAACAAGGCAGTGGAGGTTTGTTAACTTTTAGATATCCATCTTTTTTTTTTTTTAAAGGAACAGTAAGTTTGAAGAGTCCATCAGCCAGTAACCTCTAGAGCAGCAGAACTGAAGGACGAACACAGTAAAGGGGATTTATGGGGTTGACTTATCTGGTATGGTCTGGGGAGCCCAACAATGGTTCTTTATTCTCCAAGACTGAATATGAGGTAGCTGCTGTCAAGACGTGGGGTGTCTGAAGCCCCAGGATGGCACAGGAGGCCAGGAGTGCTCACGGAGCCACTGGTCCTCATGCTGCCTTGGAAGGATGAGGAAGCAGGTTCTGGTGTCAGGAAAGATAGAGGAGGTGGTGATGGTGGTGGTGGTGATGGGCAGCAGCCATCAAGTATTTCACCAAGAAGCGAAGGAAAGAAGGCACAGAGCAAGCACTTTTCCCTCAGAGCCCCTCATAGCAGGGGTTGCCATATCCAGGGTGGATCTTCTGACTTCTAATTAACGAATCAAGATCTCTCACAGGCATGCCCAGAAGCTAGGCTAATCTACACAGCCCCCGACAGGGTTTCCTAGAAGTGTGCCTCAAGATGATTCTAGATCCTGCCAAGTTGGCTATCTATGAGCCGTCACAGGAGGCCTGTCCGACTTCACACTGAGGGGTTGTATGACAAACTGGAGCTGTTGTGATTCTTAAAGTCAGGGTACAGAGTACCCCAAGTCAATAAAATCAGAGTAGGCCTGGCTGGGAGCAACCAAGCAGCGAGGCCTGTCCGACTTCACACTGAGGGGTTGTATGACAAACTGGAGCTGTTGTGATACTTAAAGTCAGGGTACAGAGTACCCCAAGTCAATAAAATCAGAGTAGGCCTGGCTGGGAGCAACCAAGCAGCAAGCACGGAGACTTGGTCAAGAGGAACCAAAGAAAGCATTTCACTAAGGGTTTTTCAACACTCTGCAAGTCACTGACCAAAAAGTGTGACTGGAGCCAGTTCTAGGACTCAGGGGACCAGTTAGTGTGACAGGGAGCTAGCTCTAGGACTCAGGGCACAGTTAGAGTGACTCAGAGCCAGTTCTAGGACTCAGGGCACCAGTTAGGGTTCTCCAAGGAACAGAACAGACAAGAAAACCCCACGTATTGAAAAGAGATTTACAGGACATTTTTCAGATGGGCAAATGATGGCCACCTCGTACAGGAGGCTGCGAATCTAGAAGTCATTTGATCCGTGAAGCTGCATGTCTCAGCAGTCCCTGTTTGGCCCTGGGGACCTGGAGGATTCCTGAATGCTGGTCTTCAGCCTCCGCGAGGATCCTGAAGAAGCAGGTTCCGACACAGGCAAGGACCAGATGAGCTTCTCAGCCACAGTGAGGGAAGAGCTGTCTCCACCTTCCATGTCCTTTCATCTGACTGCCACTAGGTGTCACCCACACTCAGGGGAGTCTTCCTGTTTTGAAAACCCTTCACACCCCTCACAGGTGTGCCCAGCAGCCTGTGTTTTAGTTGCTTCCTGAGGTAGTCAAACTGACAACCAAGCTTAGAGCTATCACACAAGCACGCCAACCTCGTAACAGATCCACTGCACCGCTTGACAGGAATGTGAGGAGCTAACTCAACGCTGGCCCAGGTTAAGAAGGTCCATGTGATGTGTCCAGGGCAGTGCTAGCCTGCAGTGAGACTGTGAGGCAACTTTTATGGCCTGCAAATATTCTCACAACTTACTGAGGAAATAATAAGCGTAGTAAGTTTCAGCATTGCTACCTGAACAGTGGCTTCATGGCTCCCTTACCATGGACACCATAAACAAACGTTACCTTTGGTAGGAAAATTATCAACTTTTAACTATACTTGCCCTTTGGAATATGCCTCTATAAACACGAAGAAGTACACTATTAAATTGTCAAAGTTCATTTGGTATGTGAAACCCAATGATTCCAGAAGGAACACGACGAAGCTAGTCTGAAAGTATACAGACAGAGCGATGGCTCGCGTCTGTAATTTCAATACTTGGGAGCTTACAGTCACATGACTGTAAGTGCAAGGTCACCTGACACCCATCTCACACAAAGACATAAAGTATAATAGCACTATAAAATCTGAATAAAAGAACTATGATGAATTACTTTAAAATAAATGAACATTAATTATTTTGGTATTACATTAAATATTTAATAATTTTATTTAAATTACAAAAACCACAAACATTTATTCAATTGCTTCAAAAAGAAGTCTAATTGCTTCAGATACTGATACCCATTGCCTCAGGTCCCACACTTCTCCATTTCAGGGCTGCCATGGAGGTACATTTCTGAGTACAGATATAATGCACAAGATTGTGACTTCAATTAACTATAAAAGCCACCTCTAAAAGTCAAAGCTTTCTCTACTGACGTCACAGCTTGCTCTGTGTATGCGCAGCTCCTCAGAGGGTCACCAACAGGAGACAAGCTCTGTGAACTCCGTTAATGCTAGAATGTACATTTATGAAAAGCCTTTCTCTATGAAACATGTCCCATTTAAGAAAGACTAAACCTAAGATAACTTAAAACTGCAAAGGTTTTTATTTTGTAATCAAGTCAATTAACTTTCATGTCTGGTGTTTAGGTGATTCTTTTAACTTCCCCCACATTATCAAAAAAATCTTATTAATTCATTTGACCATAACCATAAAAAACTGTTTATTAAAATAGTTCATGATTCCAGGAGGCATTTGAGCTCTTGAATAAAAAGACTTAACTTTTATAAGTCTAACTGTAGTAACTCTGATTAAAAATTTGAATAATTCTTTTACAGCTAAAAACAATTACAATTTTTAACTCGGTAAAATTCTGTTTAGAAAGCCAAAAGCTGTGATGGTTCTAAAAGCTCCCAAATGTACTTTACTGATACTGAATCAGAATTCTAGTCTCTGCAAGGATGCCACACAAGCGCCTCTTGAAACTGTCGTTGTGCGTCATGGTTATCAGCCAAGTTAGAAACTTTGTTTTTAGCGTTGGCTCTTTTCTTTCGTCTTTTCTACCTAAAAATTACTGTCTTCGGGTAACGAATGCTTTTGAAGTATTTAAGAGATAAAATGAACATCGCTGGCTGTTCTCCCCGGTGAGCTAGCTCTAGAGCAAATGCTGACACAGCCCACGGGGAGAGCTAGCTCTAGAGCAAATGCTGATACAGCCCACGGGGAGAGCTAGCTCTAGAGCAAATACAGATGCAGCCAATGTTCTCCCTGGAGCTAGCTCTAGAGCAAATACTGACGCAGCCCATGCTCTTCCTGGACAGCTAGCTCTAGAGCAAATGCTGATGCAGCCCATGCTCTCCCTGGAGAGCTAGCTCTAGAGCAAATGCTGATGCAGCCCATGCTCTCCCTGGAGA
>NW_004949105.1:7828567-7851265 GCF_000317375.1 Microtus ochrogaster | reverse complement strand
AGAGCAAATGCTGATGCAGCCCATGCTCTCCCTGGAGAGCTAGCTCTAGAGCAAATGCTGATGCAGCCCATGCTCTCCCTGGAGAGCTAGCTCTAAAGCAAATACCGACTTTCATCCTGAAGCTCACACTTGTCTACTGAATCGGTCACCCAATGTTCTTGCAGGATTTTAAACTTTTTCTTAAGAGTCCTCCTGAAAGCTTTGAAGTCTGCAACTCGGCTTGGATCTTCCCCAACGATCACATGAGACACCCCCTCAGATAAGCAGGACACTATCCTGGCTCCATGAAACCGCAGCTCGAGCGCTGTCACACCTAATCTCGTTGCTTCGATTTTGGAGCTCAAGTCGTTGACAACAGCATATAAGTCCAGATACACGGTGCAATGCCGAAACATACTGAGAGGAGAGTGATGCCAAGAATAGCGGTATTCTAGGTCGGCGATCACGGGGGCCATTTCTTCAGGAGTCTGCCGCTCCCTGGGTTTAATTCCTGAAAACACTTCTTTCAGTTGATCCAAATCTGTATCAACAAAATAGCTATCGCCATAGCAATCATATTCGCGGGCAAAGTGCTGCTTTGTTGATGGGCACATGTGAACCATGAAGCGAGGTTGCCATGGCACACACGTTTTTGTTTTAAAACACTCCAGCAGCCACTCAGGCATGACGACATCGTGTTCGTCCGAGGAGATAATGTTCCTCACTCTGATGTTCATGCATCCTGCGATCACACAGTACGTTTCTGGACCTGGATTCTGCACAACGCAGCCACCAAGTTCTGCAATTCTGTTCTCCAGGTCAGGCTTGGGGTAACCCTCCATCCCAGTCATAACGCAAAACTCAACGTCCTCAAATACGTTAGAAACCTTACTTACGTTAGAGAGGTTAGGTGCTTTCAAGTGTTCGATAATTCCGATGGTTTTCTTCATTTTGGAGACGGGTTTCCGCCTCTTTTCTTTAGGTTCGTCATCATCGCGGACACGAAGGTGCTTTGTGGCAAGCTTCCCGGATGCTCTCCCCCTCAGCTCTTCCAGGTCACCCAGGGTCATACCCTCATGCCACTCCTTGTCGTCTCTGATCTTCTCGATGCGTGGGAAGCGCAGTGTGGTCCCGGTCTTGTACATGTCACTGGGGACAATCTCTGCCGCCTTGATCTGGACAATCACGGAGTGATGGGGCTCGATGTACACTTCCGGCTTCTCTGTGCCGCATAAAATGCTACTCGGTGGAGATTTCTTATGGTAAGGCTTCCAATGTTTGGCCAATTTCAGGCCAAGGTCATAGAGCTCCTTCATGGTGTATCCTGACCCAACACGGCACAGAGTATGGAACACAGATGGCCTCTCACCGTGAGGCGGCGCCTCTGCCACCGCACACAAAAAGTGAGACATCATGCCGCCTCGAGAACCTTTACCCCAGTAGCCCCCCACAATTAAGAGGTCTAATTCATCCATTAATCCAGTGACATACTCTGGTTTAATTTTTAGCCACCCTTCACCTCTTTTGTCTGGCTTGTAAATTGACAGAGGGTGTTTAACCATGATGCCCTCCTCTCTGTTATCAATGGCTTCATTTAAGGCATCCACCACCTCATTCTTCGTGTGAGCTAGCTTTTTCTGCACGATCTCTATTCGACCCTGGATGGGTGTCAAAGTACTGCTAAGGATCTCATATCTCTTCCTCAGGGTCTCACGCCCTAGCTTCTTATTATTAACCATCAACACGTCGAAGACACAGTAACACGTCTGCAGGTCGGAATCCTCCACCATCCTCTTGATGTCAAACTTGACCCCCTTCTGCATAAACGTCTGCGTGGCCGGGTTGTAGGCCATCATCTCGCCATCAAGGATGCACTCTTGCACATCTGTCCGGAAGGCGTCGTGGATGAAGGGGGTGAGGGAGCCTTCCTGGGGGGATGCGCCAAACTGATCGGTGTAGTTATAGCCATTTCTGGAGAAGTACTGATACACGTTCCCATCTTTGTGCATCTGCATGCGTTCGCCATCCAGCTTGGTCTCAATGTAGAAACTCTGCTGCTTCATGTCCTTTTCCACACGCTCCACATCGGCTATGGCGGCTAGCATCGGCTTAAAGGCAGAAAAGAGGCTGATAGAGATATCACTGAGCCCCACTAAGGGGTCATGGAGTTGCTGGCAGACCTTCTGCAGATCCGTGGTGACGTTGTGCAACTCAACTGCGTCGTTATGAAAAACGTTAAGTATCGTTTGCTGACTGACACCAAGCTTTAAGTCTTTAATGATCATGCGGATCAGCCACTTTTGCTCCAGGGCTGAACTCTGTGATATCAACTGGAGAAGGCTCTTCTTTACTAGGTCTTTTCTTTTGCCAGAATTGTTGCTGGCGACTAAGTCCAAGAGTTCATTCACCTGCTGTATGGTTAAGCTTCCTTTCTGTAAGCACCGCGGCTTCAACACGAAGTACGCAATCATCGCAAAGTCCCCAGCATCCGTGCGAGCACCACTCGGTGTTCGATAATTGAGGAGCTTCTGGGCGTCCTTGCCTTCCCTTGGTAAGTTCAGTAACTCGATGTAAAGCTTGGCAAGCATGGTTTCTTTGATACCATAAGCCATCCTCTCTCTCTCTAACTGAGGAAGAATAAGTCTCATGGCTGGGTAAAAGGAGTCCAGAACATCCGTCTTGTTCTTATGAAGGGCATCGTGAAATTTCCTCCAAGAATCTAAAAATTCCTTGAAGTGCCTGATCTTCTCTGCACGGTCTTTACTTTTATGTATCCGCTCCAATGTGGAACATAAATCTGCAAAGGGGACATGAGCTGCGACGGTTTGTGAAGACAGTGAGGTAGCCATAGAAGGGCAGCAAGTCCTCTGATTCGAACTGATAAAGCAAAGAGAGAGAGTAACTTTAAGTGGCAGTTGCAGTCTATAACTATTTAAACAATGAGCATAGAGGGGCGATTTGGATCCCAATACCTATTCATAGTTGTCAAGGAAAGCAGGTCAATGCAGTAAATGACGGACCCACACGCAGCGGCGTTTCCTGCTGCTCTGACCGGCATTTCCCATCCGGTCTCAACAGCTTCAAGTCCTGTAACTGAGCCCCATTTATCTTACATGTTAACATCACTGGCATTCTATCGCCTAAGTATTTAGCACAGAACACAAGAATACTCTTTCTAATAATGAAAAGTCAAGTGAGATGAGGTAAACTTTATTTCCCAGTCTCTGAGGAAAGTCTGTTATGCTTCGTCTTTCTTGGACAATCATACAGCATTCAAAAGAAACGACATGCTGCCAGTGCCTTTAAGGAATCACTTGCTTGCTGAACTGGAACCTGATTTCTCAGGCATTCTGAAATCCAAATCATTGCTGACAAGACAAACCAACGTCTGCATCCATCTTCATTCCTTCACTGACGTCTAAGACAGATCCTCTGCCACTCAAAACCAGCTGGAATCCTGTGGCCATAACAGCCTCATTTTCACCTGTTTCTATCACAGTTACACAAATATCAATTCATTATTATAGCTCTTTTTGATTCTATCTTTGCGCTTGCTATTTCCCAAATGTTTGGTGATGACATACAAGCCAGACATTATGCTATGGCCAATACAATTCTGCTTTGTGATAGCATATGTTCTATACGGAATAAAGAGTACAATAAGAGAAAGCTGTTAACACATTAAATGCTTAACCAAAAAGAAAATTAAAACCCTAACAATCACCGCCCTTTCACCAAAGACATCTAAAATCAAGGAAGTAACTGAGTAGGGTCTAGAATGATTCCTAATATGGTTACACACATATGGAATTTGTCTGACATTTTAAATATCCCTGAAAGTTCTCTAGGGATCTATGTCAGTCACTTTAACATACTTTTTTAGTTTTAGCTTTGGGGCCTGTCCTGGAACTAGCTCTTGTAGACCAGGCTGGCCTCAAACTCACAAAGATCCGCCTGCCTCTGCCTCCCGAGTGCTGGGATTAAAGGAGTGTGCCACCACTGCCCGGCTTTAACACGGTTTATATTGCATAACAATCTAGCAAGTTTTCTAAAAGTGATTTCAAGCAAAAGGTAAGTTCCAGGAATCAAATCATGCCTCATCACGTAACTTCAGACAACAGCATCTGGGTGGGCAATGGTGATTATGAAAGATCCCACCCTCCACTTCTCCGCCCCACAAAGAAAAGCCTTGCACCAAGTGCTAATTTGTGCTATCCATGAGTTTAATGCAGATTTGCTTGCAGAACTAATTACTAAATGCTTACAAGTGATTTGTGGGAAAGCACACAGGACGGGGACTGGGCTGGTTAAACACCAACACCAGCACAACTGGCTGCGGTTCGGCCAGCACCGGCAATAATTCACAGCTAGTACTTGTGGCCCATGGGAGACGACAACAAACCTCCCTTCTCGGTCTTATTTTTCACAGAGAAAACCCAGTTACCCGGTCGGTGAGATCAAGAGAAGCCCAGCTGGGGCTGTAGCTCCTGATGTTTCTAACTGCATTTTCGTTAACTGCATCCCCTCCTGCAGCTGGCTCGCATAACTGACTGCACCACCTGCTTCTGTCAAAGGGAAACACGATGGTGCACAATCCCAGACGCCATTCTAACTCTAACTTCTACCCAACTCACATAAAACAAAGCATATTAAGAAATTCGTTCTGAATGCTCAAGTATAGGCACATTGTCTATAGGTCTATCTGCAGAATGCATGTGGTCTCTAACGTTTCCTCAACAAACCGGAGCAAGCGATTCAGGTGAGTTTATGCTGCTGGAAACAGAGAATACACGCGCATCTTAAAATAACTATACTCGCAGATAACAGGTTGCAAATTTCTCTAAGAACACACAACTTTTGCTCAATACAACTGCAAGGGAAGTAATATAGCTGAATCTCTGCTTTTAACCGATCTCCAATTTTATTTTACTCTTTTTTTTTTGCATTCTGAGGTTTGAGATAATGCTTTCCATTTGCAATAAGAAAAAAATTATGATCGTTGTAGATAGGCTTCAGGCGCTTAAGTTCAAACGCACTCTTAGACTTTCTAACACTCGATAAAATCGACTACCACAAGCTCTCGAAGGTGCTCAAGCCGGTGCCGCAAAAGTCAGAAAGAATGACACTTGTTACTTCAACGTCTGCTAACCTAAGCAACCTGGGCGGCTGGGGTGGGAAGGGGGAGCTGTGTGCAGAGGATCACCGCCACTGTCAGAAGGCATGTAAGCAATTGGAACGAACATGATGCCATCCCTCGGTGGCTGCCAAGTGCAGGGAGGATGCCAGCCTCACCAGGACCTCGCCCGCCCACCCTCTCCCAGCCAGCCATACCTCCAGCCTTGCAGTACGCCAAGCTTCGCTCCGACCGGAAGCGGCTCTCACAGCAAGCCGGTTCTGCGTTTCCGCCAGCTGCTTGCCGAGCAGACGCAGTAGGGGCAGAGCGCCTGTTAACTGCTTAAGGCCCAGGGAGAGTGGGATGCGCAGGCGCGTTGATGAGCAGGTCGTTGGGCACGGCGACTCAGAGCACTGCGCACAGGGCCTCCCCGGTCTCGGGCTGTAGCCGAGCAAGTTCCTTTCCACGCCGCTGAGTGTCAACGTTGAGCCGAACTTGAGCAAGGGGGTTGCTGCCCGGATGTGCTCGGTTTGCAGCCTTCTAGGGGACGAGCGCATCCTCCCTCCCAAAGTGTCCAGGGCTGCGGAAAACGACTTTTGCAAAATTATCTCAGGTTCTGTTTGTAGCGTTTTCACTTTGCAGAAACTACATACAACTGATATTCATAATTCATGGCACAGAAATATACCTTCACGGACCACAGGCTTCCCAAATGTGGTCGGTGACTGGAAATAAAGTTAGCCGATAGTTTTGTTGAACTCCCACTTCACTCAAAATAGACGGGAATATAGACTCAATGTCCTACATCCAAGGAACTCTTGCCTTCCACTGGAAATGTGGCTGTGACCTGCCCTATTCCTCCAATCAGAATTCAGAAATTACGGGCAAAAGGTGAGAACGCCTGGGATCATTGCCTTTGAAAGTGAAGCTTTGCTGCACGGGTGAGACGCTAGAGGATTTAGGGGCTTTAGGGGTGGTCTAAGTGCAGAAACTGAATTAGACACCAACAACAGTTCAGGGTTAGTCCAAAGTGGGGCAGGTCCTAAGGTTCCTTGTGGTCAGTTATTTTCTGTTTAGTTCGCCCTCATCTCCCGCCTGTTCCTGGTGATGTAAAGCCACAGGTAGGAGACAGCTCTTGTGCCTGATTCAACCGCTCCTGGGTATGGTGGAAAAGTAAGTGTATTGCAGATAAAAGGGAGGGCAAAACCAGAGGCAGAGATGTCTGGGAGAGTTCGGAGAGACGGTAAGAGTAAGACGTTATCTGTCTTGACAGGTCCGCTTCAGTGACGGTAAAAAAATAAATAAAATAAAATAAAATAAAAAAACAGGGCAGCGTTTGGCCTCTGGAATTCGAGTCCCGGCTTCCTGCAGTGGGTGCAGACGGCGCGAACTGCAAACTCCTAGCAGTTATCTTGCCCCTGGCGGGCCACCGTAGCGCGAGGGCGGAGCCTGGCGCCCTGCGCATGCCCAGAAGGGAAGCCCGGCTTCCGACTCCGGGGAGGAAGCCGGAGAGCAGGTTATGTGGGGGCCGGCGGGGGCATTTGCCAGCGACACCACGCGCGAGCCGGAAGTGCGGGAGCCCCGGGCTAGACGGTGGCGACGGCGGCCCCTCGGCGGGAGGAGGACGATGAGGAGCGGCGGGGGCGGCGCGGGGCCTTGCTGCTGCGCGGAGCCGGGTTCCGAGCCCGCGGCCGACTGCGCAGTCCGCCCGCGAGCCTGAGTGAGTGCGGCGGGGACGGGCGGGCGGGATGTCGGGCGGCCTCCCCGACCTTCGCACCCCGGCGCCTCGGAGCCCGAGTCCGTGTCGCCCTCGGTCCCCTCCCCTCCTCCCGGAGCAGTCGGTCCCCAAAGCCCCGGCTTGGGATTCTCTGTAACAGGTGCAGACCTGCGAACCCCGCGGCTGCAAGCCACGGGGCCTTCAGATCAAGAGTTTCCGTACGCTTGAAGTCACTTGGCCAGGGCTAGACTTGTGCCACCATCGATGTGAAGCCAGAAGGCGTCAGGGAGTGTGCTTGGCTGAGCTGTCAACCTTAAATTGACCCCCATCATCTGTTTTGCACTTTTTACTAGGCGGAGTGGCCCACTGGCTTTAAGTTTGACGTTTGGTTTTGTGGGGGTTTTGTTTGTTTGTCGATCCACCTTGTCTTCTGACTTGAGTTAGTACGTATGTGTTTGTTTAGGTGTGTTCTTTTCTAAAGCACTGTTCTATCTTTCTGAGAATTAGTGACGGTCCCTGTAGAGTTAATGCCGTAACTGTACTGCCTGAGACATCACCCAGCTGAGCTGTGATTGAGTTGGACTTATTTGTTGCACACCTTGGGTCTTGCTGTGTATTGAAAGTGTACAGTGGAGTAGCATAAGGTCACTGCCATCCAGGAACTCCCAGCCTGGGTCAGCAGGCCCGTCACCACATAGGTAAATACCGGCACCTAAGTTGGCACGAACTACAGCGTGGAACTGGTGGCAGGAGAGGAAGGTCCAAGGGAAGCGTTCTGGAGGCTCTGTAGTCTGAGCTGGGTTCCCACAGAAAAATGAAGCCTTACCCCAATAACTTTTCCACATGCAAATGTCGTTAACTACCCGTGAGTCATTGCTGTGATTTAGCTGGGATTCCACCTGCTTGCTGAGACTTCTTGGCTGTGGCGTGTAATAAAACGCTGGAGGGGCAGCGCTTATTGCCGCATCTTAGCCATGTTTCAAGTAAATGCTTCACCCGGCCGTTGTATATTAAGAAATAGTCAAAAAGACCAAGCATTTGATGACAGGTTGCGCCTACAGGTAGTGCTTGGCTTGCTGCCTTTCCCCAGAGCACTGGTGGCAGCTTATCTTCTGAATGGTTTCCTGGTCAGACTCTGCTGGACCGACTGCGGTACATAGTGCAGAACCCAGGTGCTACTGGGCTGTCGGGCTCTGTTACCTCCGGAGAATTGTTTATGTTCTCTGGGTGGTTCATCTGTGAGCTCCTGATACCTTCCTAATGGCTGTTGCTCTGCCTCAGAAAAACCTCAGGCCCTTAAACACCCACTTTCAAATAGAATAGAACTAGGCCAAGCCCTGGTTCTTGTAATTACGATGTTTGGTGAGTGGCAAAGCTTCCAAACACCTTATTACATTTTATGCCACTGAGTCTCATAAGTCTTAGATCCCAAAGCAATGCATCCTGCTAAGTTTGCTTACCAGGGGTGCAGGTTTTCCACAGTTTGGAGTGACCCTGGGAGCCTAGAGCCTAGGTACTCCTATGAAGTCTGCTTCATATAAGAAAATAAATGTCAGCTTAATACCTAAAATTTGGCTGTTTACAATAGCTTACCATTCAACAGTGTAGCGTCAGTGTTGACATTTTAGACTTGAGAGTTTCTTTTTGTCGTTTACCATTTTCTTACTTGTAGATAAAATCTCAGAACAACTTGTTACTTGCTTTCATCGTGACAGTAATGTATCATCCAAGTTTTTTCTATGATTGCTTTTGCTCATCCTTGGGGTTTTTGAGGGGAGAAGCACAGAGATGATCCTAAATTCCTAGCTGGTGTGATTTGGAGGCGTCTGCTTCAGGTTTGAATGCTCCCAGTACCCGACAGTCCCTCCAGCGTCTCTGTAGGCAGATCTGCTCATCTGTCCCCTAGGATTGTTATAACACACTTTCTCATTATTGATGGCATGTGGGCAACCATCAGGGCCACAGCTAGCTCATGCCGCGGTGTCTTCAGCACACCGAGAGTAGCGATTTGTGTTTGCGCGTCAGCTGTGAGGCTGGCACAGTGTCAGAACTTCCTGGCACTCACCAGCAGACGAGAAACATTGATACGAGAATGGAGTTCTGTGTTCCTTGAAAGGTGACTGGGATCTGTGAATTCCCCCGGAGTACTAATGAACATCTTGAGGTTTTTCCCTGGTGACACAGTTATCAGCAGGGACCTGTGCTCACCGCTCTTGACGGTTTACAGCCAGCTAAACATTGTGATTCACAGAGGTTTTCAAAGATCTCTTGATGTCGGTAGCATCAGTTAACAAATATAAACTACGCTCTTTTCCACTTTAAAAATAATTAAAGTAGAGAAAGATTGTATCTGTGAGGCAGTTTTGACCTTTATTAAAAAATATACTTGTCTATGGTAAGGAAATAGATTTGACCAGTTTACTGTCTAATTTATTACCATACCGACAACTAAAACACTTCTATTCCTATAGCTGCATTTCAATTACTCTTACACTTGTTACTCTTTAGGTGTGATGTTACTGGGTAAAGAACTATTGCTTGAAGGATTTAAATAGTATACTGCTCTTAGTTCCAGGACTCATGGGGAGGCCATAGAGTTACTTGTCTTAAAGAGTGGCGCTCAGACCTTGGTTTCAGGACCGTGTTATTTTTTAACACACATGCACTCTCGTGTTTGTATGTGTGCACACATTGAGTTTGTACATGCACACCTGAGGCAGTGCCCTCACAGTTCAGAGGAGAGTGCTGGATCTCCTGGAGCTGTGCAGAGGTGTCCAGGTGTCAAGAGCTGAACTCAGGTTCTCCGTAAGAGTAGTGTTTCCTCTTAACCACAGAACCACCTCTCCAACCTTCAGGACCTCTTTATGTTTTGAGTAATTATTGAGGACTCAAGAGAAATTTGGGTTGTATAGTATTTTATTGTGTAAGAAATTAAAAGTGAGAGTTTGTGAATTAGTAATAAATCCATGACAAAATAGCAAGCGACATTTCTTGTAAACCTCCTGTAATTGCAGAAATAAGGCTATGGTACTGTTTAACATTTTCAGCTTCACTTTAGTCTCTGCTTAGTGAGGCTTCTGCACCCGAGCTCCTGCAGGTACAGCATGCAGAAGTCGACCTGCATCCGAGCTCCTGCAGGTACAGCATGCAGAAGTCGACCTGCATCCAAGCTCCTGTAGGTACAGCATGCAAAAGTCGACCCACACACAGTTGTGGCTGTAGGTGGAGGAACACGGTGTTCGCTGCTGCTGCTGCTGCACATTTAGGGGAAATTTACTTAAAGGTCCATTACACTGTGGCATTGGGAACCTGTGAAGGAAGTCTTGATGCTCAGGCAGTGAGATCCAGGCCCACTGGATCTGTCTTAGATCTGAAATGAGTGTGTCACGTTACCCTCCTGTCAACCTAAACTTGTGCACAGTGTCTGGCCACTTAGAGTGTGTTCACTGAATTCAGTATTTCCTGCAGATGGTAACACATGTAATCACTTGCCAGAAATCATACTTGCTGGTACCACTACCACGAAGAGTATTAGAAATTTTGTTGTAATAATAGGGGCGGCGGGCCGTTCCCTGCCACCCGGCCGCCCGCACAGCTAGCTTTACCAGAAATAATTACACGGAACCTGTATTCTTTTAAACACTGCCTGGCCCATTAGTTTCAGCCTCTTAACCCATTTCTAATAATCTATGTAGCACCATGAGGTACGCTTACCAGGAAAGATCTTAACCTGTGTCTGTCTGGAGTGGGAGAAGCATGGCGACTCCCTGACTCAGTTTCTTTCTCCCAGCCTTCTGTTCTGTTTACTCCACCCACCTAAGGGTTGGCCTATCAAATGGGCCTAGGCAGTTTCTTTATTAATTAACCAATGAAAGCAACAGATTAGAAAGAAATCACTCCCACATCATTTCCCCTTTTTCTGTTTAAACAAAAAAGAAGGCTTTCATTTTAACATAGTAAAATTACATATAGCAAAACAGTTATCAAGAAAGAATTACAGTTACAATATTTATATCTATTTTATCTTTTATCATAACTAAGGAAAACTAGAACTATCTATTCATTCTTCAACTCCATCAAAGACTCCAGAAGGATATAATACTACCTAAGTAAACAAGAAATAAGAAAACTCTAGAAATGACAGAGACATCTCGCTGCCTGGACAGTCACCCAAAGTTCTTTTGTACCGTTGGGGCATCCATCTTCAGCCTTCAGGCCCATAGTATCCAGAGACATTTTCATCAAGCAGGATATTTCAAAGATAATTTAGTCGTTTTCTGCTGTGTCCTGCAGAATGTCTCGCAGACTCTTTCATGAGTCAGGAACCCTGAAAGACCATCTCACCTTTAGGCAAGTTCAGCAGTCCTCTCTCTGCGGGTTCTTTGTGTCCAGTTTATGCATCAGTCCAGGCAAGAGCAGTTTCTTGCCCAAATGGCTATCAAACTCCATAACGAGCCTCTTCGATGCCCATCTTCCTCTTGAAATAGATTGGTGCTGCCAGTAGCAGATGTGTCTCATTGTCATGAAAAGCCCTAAGTTATTAAAACATTTAAAATGCCATATTCTGCAGTCTTTGAAAGATATGAAGAATGACTATCTAACTGAAATATATCTCTATATATCTAGAAAATCTAACTAACATGACTACAAGCTTTACTATCATCGATGATTATCCATTAGCAACCTATATTTCCTAAAAAATATGGAACGCTTCACGCACAAATTTGTGTGTCATCCTTGCGCAGGGGCCATGCTAATCTTCTCTGTATCGTTCCAGTTTTAGTATGGTGCCGCCATGGAAATGCAGACTTTAAAGAGTGAAGAGGGAAGAGATGGCGATGAAAAAGACAAAAAGAAAGCAAATTTGCCAAAAAAAGAAAAGTCTGTTTTACAGGGGAAACTTACGAAACTGGCTGTTCAGATTGGCAAAGCAGGTCTGCTGATGTCTGCCATCACAGTTATCATCCTAGTATTATATTTTGTGATCGATACCTTCTGGGTCCAGAAGAGACCGTGGCTTGCTGAGTACACACCAATCTACATACAGTACTTTGTGAAGTTCTTCATTATTGGAGTTACCGTTCTAGTAGTTTCTGTGCCCGAAGGCCTTCCACTGGCAGTCACAATCTCACTGGCTTATTCAGTCAAGAAAATGATGAAGGATAATAACCTCGTGAGGCACCTGGATGCTTGTGAAACCATGGGGAACACGACAGCTATTTGTTCAGATAAAACGGGGACGCAGCCCACCGCTCTTATTACAACAAAATTTGAGCTTCATTCATTTCCCCCCAAAAAGGCTTTGTAAACACATATGTTTGCATAAATGTAATACTGACCATGGTTTGTCAGTTGCCTATTAAAGTAAAACTGTCACTGTGAGACAGCAGCCAGTGTAACCTGCACTTCATGTGTGTCCATGCTTAGCACAAGAGCTTCATGTGTGCTTCTGATACCATGCATCCCATGCAAGCCTTAAAGGTGTTAGCACAGAAAACAGTTTTTACTGCGGCTTCATTGCTGTCACATGACTCCTGCCTTTCCACTTCTCCCTGAGCTCACGGTTCGGATGGGAGGAAAGTCTTGCCTGTTAGCTCTGTACCTGTTAGCTCTGTACTTGCACAGGCATGAGTCTCAGCCATCATTGCATCCACACAGCAGATGTCAAACACTGGAAAGGTAGGCAGCACCGTGTGTTGCTATGAAGACGGTGCTGATCTTGTGGGCCCTGCACAGGCTCTGGAGCAGCTCCAGAAGTTGGCCATCTTTCCCGAACTTGGGGCATAAAACCATCCCTCTCAGCTGGGGCCTCAGCTCACAGCTCCTAGCTGCTCTAATTTCCTCTCTGCTGTCCTTGCCAAGTATCTATTTAGATTATTTTGAATCCTTTGTGTTTCCATGAATAATTGTGCTAAGTGATTAAAAATAAGTGGCACCGACAGCTGCTTAATGGAAAGGAAAGAATCCTAGCTCTGCAAATGTGCTCCGTCCTTCTCTAAAAAGAGCTCGAGTTTTCCCCCTTTGTGATGACAGCCGTGAAGGTTGATGCCTGCTTTAGTCTCCTCTGTAACTGCATGAACGTGAATGAGGCAGGTACAGTCATGAGTGTGTCTGCCACGTGAGCAGCTCGGAGGCTGTTTAAAAGGACTCAGAAGATCACGGGCCACACAACATCAAAACTGGCATATTGATCATATTCAAAAGTGCAGAATTTAAGCAGCAGGGGTCAGAGTGGCATCTTTGTCTGTGACTTTCCCTCTAGCGTTAAGTGGTATCGCATAGTGTCCTAACTAGTAGGCCATGCTTCCTGCAGCTCCATGTCTTCTGAGGGTTTTGGGGGACAGCCACATCTGGACTGTCCCAGCAGTGAGCAGACATTGGACAGAGCCTGCTGAGGAGTCCACTGGAGAGGAGAGGGTCTGATGGTGATGGGAGTTGTTGGCAGTGGTTGCCACCGTCAGGTGGAGATGGTGGCCAGTAAGCTTTTCCTCATGTCATTCTAGGGGTTTTCTGGCAGGGGGTGAGCCCAGAGTGATAACATGGTAAGGACAGGATTGAGAATCATGACATCAGGTATTCTCCTTGACACAGGCTGAAACCACAGCAATAATGTGGAAGAATGCTGTGGAAGAGGTTAATGCTTAGTGAATCTACGTTCTTTATAAGCTAGTCTGCTTCTTACTGCACAACCCATCTATTGGGAAAAGTCTCAGCTTTGAGTAAACCCATTACTTCTGATTGTGATGCTAAGATGTCAGTATAAAATGCATTCTGGCATGCAAAATCATTTGACAAATATTTATTCTTTTCTGGTGATAACTCATAAATATTTTGCCATTGGTACATACTTTGAGGTACAGTTGATTACCTGAGCCATGGTACATGACCAGGTCGTGGAGTGAGCTGGACATTTCAGACTCGGAAGACCTAAGTATTGCACAAGGCACCAGCCAAGCTCTGTACTATTCATGGCGACTTCTCGAGAGCCATGTTGGCATCAAGTATATCTTTCCCGTTGGTAGCTCAGGTACAGTGGGAAGACAGCACAAGAGGGGGAGTAGGTCCCACACAGTGCAGCTGTTCCCTGCTTCTCACAACCCTGTCTTGTTGACAGTCCATGGGCGTAGACTCCAACACCCAGCAGAGGACACGCTGTTCCATATGGCATCCAGCTCAGAGGCGCCCTCTCTGAAACTTGCCTGTAGCCCTTCACTGTTCTCAGCCATGATGGAGCTCGCCAACAGCTCACAGTGCTGCACAGAAGCTCAGCTGTCCAGGGAAATAGGCCTGAAGCCTAAATGCTGGTTACTTTTATATGCCAAAGGAGGAGCTCTTATGAACCCTTTATCTGATTAGCAGACTAGAACCAGAGTCCTTATCGGTGCTGCCCCTAGCTCTGTGCGGCTGACTCCTTTTCTTTGTCAGAACACCTGGCCTGCATGTAGTTGATAGTGCATCTCGGTGGATAGCTCAGGGTTGAGTGGTTTGATGACTGTTCGACTGAATTAGCAGACTCAAGGTCCTTGAAATTACGTTCGCACGTTGCCAATTCCCCTTAGAGTATCCTTGAGGTGGATGGTGGAATGAGGCAGACAGACTGGGTTATGTGGTTTCATTCTGAACCATAGTCTGTCAGTATGAAGGAAACATACATGTTTATTAATCTATTCTAAAAACTCAGGTTCAATTGGTATTCTTCAAAATGAGCTCATAATTATTCCTGCATTGTCATGGAATCACCCATTGTAAATTATGTTTATCATTGTTGTCAAAATTTTATTATCCTTTAAGGTGGCTTTGAGGAGTGGTTTTTTTTTTTTTTGAAACTCCAAAGTATATTACTTATTGCCAATCAGTTACACATTCAGACAAATGGTGTAAGTACCCTCTGCTCAGAATATCCTGTTTTAGCAAGCTGATCATTTTCTTAGACACTTCGGTTCTGAGTGCATAGCTTTGAGGGATACGGTACTTAGACAAGAAAAGGTACTGGGGCTGTAGTAATGAGGATTGTAGCTGTAGAGCAGTCTGAGCAGACCTAAATGTAGGTTTGAATTCAGAATGTGCTTCCTCTGTGTGTGTGTTGGGCTTTCTAGTTCCCCTTATACTTTCTCTTTTTTCTTTTATTTGAAAACTAAATAAAGTTACTTTGTCGCTACTTACCCAATTACAGGCACACTTTCCATAGTCACAGGTTTCTAGCGGGGTTTCAGCTTGCTTTTTTCTGTTTTAGAGTGGAGTTAGATGATAGATTGGGAGCTGTGGAACCGAGGCGTAAGGGCAGTGGGGTTTCTGTGTGATTTTTGTCTAGCGAGTCACTAAAATGAGCCTTGAGTTCCTTATTGTTGGCCGCTCATCATTGACAGCTCTGTCAGATAACTAAGTGGGCTATGAAAAGAGCAATAAGGATTTTGACTTGCTTCTTAAATGAAATCTTAAATGGTATCTTACCATATTTTGCAATACTCCAATGTGTATGCAGGCTCAATATGTGTGTATTATTCCAAACCTTTTAAATCTGTTTTTGGGTTATAATTAAAGTCATTGTCATTGTTCCTGTTACTTTGCAGAGCTGGGGATGAAATCCCAGGCTTGACATGTGCTAGCAGATGTTCTCTCATTGACCTATATATGCTGCCTCCACGGCCTTTTGTATTTTATATCAAGTTGGAGCCACTTTCTTTCAGTTTTCCTTAATCCAATTCAAAAATACGTCCAAGCTTTACATGGGAAGCTGCATGCCATGCGCCATCAGGGTCGGTGGCCCCAAGGGATAAAGCAGCCCTGTGTGGACTATTGACAGGCGACAGGGAGCATGCGGTAAGCAAGCAGCGACTGCAGTGCTCTGTTGAGTGTGCCTTGACTGCATCCTGTAGTTCTGTTTTAGCCACATTTAATACCTGCAGTGCTTGGGTATTTTTTCTTTAAGTTGTGTTTTTATTTGACCTTCAGTGTTTCTTTTCCTATAACAAAGCTTGCTAAATGGATGGCATTGTTTACTTCAGAAATTATGTTCAACATGATTGCTTTGAATAAAAATCCAAGCAAGAAGACGGGGGGGCGTGGTTTCAGTTGCCTGTCATGCTGGAGCCTCTGGTTTAGTTCCAGCACCATATAAAACTGAACATAATGGTGTAATGCTGTAATCCTAACACTGGAGATGCTGAGGCAGGATCAGAAGTTGTTCAAAGTTGTCTGTATATAGAATTGACTGTATATAGACTCTTTAAAGAAAAAAAGCTGAGTGTAGCAACAAAGGAAGCAATAGTAAAAACTCCTTTATGAGTAACAGCCTCTCGACCAGTGTATAAGGGTTGACAGAAGTGAGGGAGAGAGGGGCTCTAAGAAGCGTGCTGCCTCATGAGTTATTGTAGAGTGAGGACAGCAGCCACATCCAAGTCTCCATCTCCTCATGGATAAAAATGGGAATGGTCTTAATTTTTTTTTTTTTAAATCAAATCATTGAAAACACATGACTGGTACCTGGAAGCAGAGAAGCGCCTTTTCACGGTGTGACTGTGTTCTGTGACTGCGGGTTGGGAAGACAGAATGGAGCTAGGAAGGAATGTGAGGACGTAGTCTAGAGTACTGAGTACTTTTCATGAAGTACCTCTGAAGTCAAGATGCTGCTGAGTCACTGGTTCTCTCTGTGTCTCCTAGGATACCTACGTGGAGCTACCATGGAAAAATCCTGGATGCTGTGGAACTTTATTGAAAGATGGCTACTAGCCTTGGCATCCTGGTCTTGGGCTCTCTGCCGCATCTCGCTTTTGCCTTTGATAGTGACTTTTCATCTGTACGGAGGCATTATCCTACTTCTGCTAATATTCGTGTCCATCGCAGGTATCTTGTATAAATTCCAGGATGTCTTGCTCTACTTTCCAGAACAGCCGTCCTCCTCCCGCCTGTATGTTCCCATGCCCACGGGGATTCCACATGAGAATATTTTCATCAGAACCAAAGATGGAGTGCGCCTGAATCTGATCTTGGTGAGATACACGGGAGACAATTCCCCCTACTCCCCAACTATAATTTATTTTCACGGGAATGCGGGCAACATAGGCCACAGATTACCAAACGCACTGCTTATGCTGGTGAACCTCAAAGTGAATCTTGTGCTGGTCGACTATCGGGGGTATGGGAAGAGCGAAGGAGAAGCCAGCGAAGAAGGACTGTACTTGGATTCTGAAGCTGTGCTAGACTATGTGATGACTAGACCTGACCTCGATAAAACAAAGGTTTTCCTTTTTGGCCGCTCCCTAGGAGGAGCGGTGGCCATTCACTTGGCTTCTGAGAATTCTCACAGGATTTCAGCCATCATGGTGGAGAACACATTCCTGAGCATCCCACACATGGCCAGCACACTATTTTCCTTCTTCCCAATGCGGTATCTTCCTCTATGGTGCTATAAAAATAAGTTTCTGTCCTACAGGAAGATCTCCCAGTGCAGGATGCCTTCTCTCTTCATCTCTGGCCTCTCTGACCAGTTGATTCCGCCCGTGATGATGAAGCAGCTGTACGAGCTGTCCCCATCCCGGACTAAGAGACTAGCCATTTTCCCAGACGGGACGCACAACGACACATGGCAGTGCCAAGGCTACTTCACTGCGCTCGAACAGTTCATCAAGGAAGTGATCAAGAGCCACTCTCCCGAGGAGATGACGAAAACATCATCCAACGTCACCATCATCTAATGCCACCTCTCGATGGGTGCCCTGGGTTTCGGCTTGTGTAGAGTGCCGTCCTCTCTGGGTGTGTGCTCACGGGGTCTGCACAGTGGCTGAGCGTTGACGGGCCTCAGCACTCCGTCCCGATGATCCTATAACTCTCCGTATTTTCAGAACTGGTCTTCTTGAGATTCTTTCATAGTTCCACCAGAACTTCTAGCCTGGTTAACACCCTTGTCTTTAGTTTAAGATGCCGGTGTGCTAGAGCTCATCCAAAAGTTTCCTGTTGGTTAAGTGGTAAAATCTATGTTGTAATCAGATGGAGACGCAAACAAGAAACCTTCAGGTGTCATTCCTTTAGTAAATATTGGGACAATCACGGTAAGCAAGCCTAGTGCTACTGCGTTGTCACCTTAAACATTAAGATGAAGTGCATGGTGGTGTTTTATTCTTGACTTATGCAATGCGATATTTTTAATGTAAATAACTCTGGTCACATGCCAATGTATATGGTTTCCTGGGTTATATCTATTTTTATGTAAACTCTATTTTGTTTGTGGTGAGGAATGAGTGTGAGGCCTGTGAGCAGATTCTATGCTCTGCTGCTGAGATCCGGCTTTTTCCTAATAATAAACAGGACCATTTTCCAATGTAGATGTACTGTGTTTCTGTTAGGTACTGTCTGCATCATGGCTCGTGGGCTAGGAAGTTAGCATTTTACTGTAGCTTTCTTTGCACATTGAACTTGTAACACTCGTGATTTTAGTTAAACAGAATTTTAGCCTCTGCCAGTTTATGAATCTCTAGCTAAAACAGTAACAGCCACAGCAAGGGCTAAAACTAGCCCATAGTTGAGGTAGACTGTCTCAACTAATGTGTACGGATGTGCCTGACCTGACAGAGACGAGCATCATTTATTGTACTTTCTGCAAGTCAATTACATCATGAAAGAAAACCACAAAAGCAAATAACCAAGTATGACTTAATATCTCAGTCTGTGTAACGGGGCTCCATACAAAGTGACAGTCTCGGCGGTCTCAGTTTCCCCAGCTGGGTCTGAAGGGCCCCAAAGCTTTGGCCAGCCTGTCACACAGGTAGCGTTGAGGAGTTGTGGGCAGGAGGTTGTGCTTGACCAAGTAGCAAGCCTCTGAGGACTGCAAACATGCACTAGCATGCAGCCATGGGGTGGGACCTGCCGAGTACTTCCCCACAGTCCTCACCAGATAGACACGCTTGAGCCCTGCACAGTAGGTCAGCTCCTACACGACTGCAGATCACTTAGCTATAATTACTGACCTTCCACAAGCAGCTAGAGCAGAGTAATAATCAGTCAATAATCTTGACCTTAATTTAAAACTTTCCATGAACATAGGGCTAGAAATACTTTTGCCAAGTAGCATTCTTAGCCTTCATTTTATGCCAATGTTTAGAAAATAATAATGTATAGCAAGTATAATTTCTAAAGAATAATGATTTTCTATAAATTATTAATTGTAAAGAGTCTTGTTTTTTAAAGAGTTGGTACTCATCATGGAGGGTGTATTTTGTATGTGTAAATTCACTACACAATTAAAGGCTGCTTTTCATCCTGTCGGTCTTTGCTATGTAGAATGACTGTCCCGAATGCTCATCTACTGGAAGGACCAAAAGAGTAACAGGCGGAATGTAGTTTCTGCAGAAACCAGCTCTCATGCATACTTGGTCACTTCTGACACTTGCAGAGTGCTGCATCTGTGGTCACTTGGTCTGGAGGGGTGAGTGACCAGCCAGCTTGGATTATACATGTTCTCCTGATGAAATAGGACAGCAACCCCTTCCGCTTCCCGTTCCCGTTCCCCTTCCCGGCTGTTTTCCCTGCTGCTCCTTCTGTTCAGATTCGCAGGCTGGGACTTGAGGGGTGGAAGATCATTCTACTGCACCTACCGCCTTTGCTCTACTCGAGGCAGCGAAGACAGCTGTGTTTAGAGTTGTAGGGCATCACCTGTTACCAGCTTTGTGTTTGATGCAGTTCCTTTGACGAGTAGGGATAGAAAACAAACCCATACATTCAGGGGCCGTGACACCCCAGCATCGGTTCTAAAACTTTCTCACTTGGCCTCAGTGAACCATGACTACACCTGAGTCAGTCATCGCTGGGGGGTGGTCATGGTCTTCCTGTCGATTTCTAGCATTGTTCAATAGCAGTGAGAGAAGTGGATAAAGAATCTTAAATTATTCAGCTACTATGAATTTATAAACACCAAAATTATCCTAAACATGGCAAATTGGTTTACTTGGAAAAAAATCTAAAATTCCTTGTTTTAAAGAATAATAGAGAAAACCAGATTTTTTTTTTTTAAAAGAGGATCCTACAGAGAATACTGCAAGCTAAGGGAAGAAAGTATTTGTTACAAACAAAGGGTGTCAGTAGTCTAGAAACCACTTGACAGCAGTTGGTGACTCTGCTCTTACACAAAGAGGCAGGGATACTTAATTGCTGAGATGAATAGCAGAGAACTGTAGAATGCCATTTTCAGTCAAAGTCCTAATACAACATGGCCCTTGCCTGATGAAACTAAGTGTTTCACAACATTTATTTGACCATGATGACACCCATTAAATGCTGCAATAAAATGGGTTGATCACACAACAGCTTAAATCACAGGTGGGCTGCAGACACTTGAAATGAGACAGGTCATGGCTCTGCTGACATTACAGGTGATGGCGTGTGTGTAGCTGAGGGTTCCTGCCTGCTTGGCTTGGGTGGGAATAGGTCTGGTAGAGATGATTAAATATTATGTAAACTATCATGGAAGCTGCTCTTAGTAGTGGTTTGTGTTAACGTGTCTTCCCTCCTTAGGATCAGGAGTTAGTAAGGTGATCCATTGAAAGAAGTCACCTTTTCATCTAGGCCAGTGGTTCCCAACCGTGGGTGGCAACCCCTTTGGATCGAATGATGCTTTCACAGGGGTGGCCTAAAACCATCAGAAGACACTGATAATTACATTAGGGTTCATAACAGTAGCAAATTACAGTTACGAAGTAACCACGAAAATAATGTTGTGGTTGAGGATCACCACAACATGGGGGACTGTGTTAAAGGGTCACAGCGTTAGGAAGGTTGAGAACCACGAATCGAGGCCATCATTGCCATATTTGAGTCCTTTGGTCATCCCCTGAGCCTTTTTCCCATCATGTTTGATAATTACATATTTTTTAAAAACTGAAAGGAAAAGAATTAGTCTTAAGTACCTCCTTTGGATAGTTGACTTGAGCTTCGGTATCTTCATGTGACTCAGGTAGAGTTGGAGTTGACCGTTGGAGCACTTGTTCAGCTTGCTGGCTAGGAAATGCAAGGCTCTTGGTGTTCTCACTGCACATGCACCTCCTCTCCCCAATCAGAAGCACTGCTCGCTCGTGTGGCAGAGCCCGTCAGTCATCCTATGCCAGTCAGTGTTGGCCAAGGGCACAGATATACCTCCATTTATATTTTGTATTAAAAAGTATAGATTAAAGACAGGACTGTATAACCCATACTTTTTGACATAAAGTGCAATATATACATGTATCTCGGGTGTGTGCAGCATAATTTATAACCGTTTCTGTCAGTACAGCGTATGCTGAAGTGTCAGCTCCCATAGCGAGGTGCATTCAGTATGAAGTAAGTTAGTCCAGTTTCATAATCTGAGCCATAATTTTGTTATTGCCGTATTTCCTTTGAAATAGTAATAAAGTTTTATAGCTCATATTTGAATGTCCTCATACCTCTGCACTAACCATGGCAAGGAAAGTGAGTTTTATTTTTTAATTTGGTTTTGTTTTTTTGTTTTTACATTTAAGGTATACTTTTTATTTTTCTGTACTGACATGCAATAAATTGATACATGAACAATTTGATTAATGTTAGATAGTTTGTATTCAGTCTTTTTAAAAATTCTATTCATGTATTGTAGAACATTAAGGTAACTAATTGTTCAATAAACCTGTTTGAAAGCAATGAATCTTACTCTAATGGTGTGGAAGAACATGCTTGCATTTCCTTCTCCCAAGAACATGACAGTCATCCTGTGTGCATTTAATTTCGGCTGATGTCAGCAATATTTCCTACATATGAACTGCTGTGAGTGCCTAAGCCCCAGACATCTCTTCAGTCTCGTGGATGCTGTCAGCTGTTTGCCATTGTCTCCTTATCTTCGATTTCATAAAGCACCTTTCTAAGAAGTCTTGGTTTCTTTTCCCCCATTCGTGTTTACCACAGCTGATTAAAGTGGTCTTAGAGTTGGTCTTTATGGGTCTGTAACTTCCTTTCCCTAAAAAGACACTCTGGATTGAGTAGTGCCCACCCAAGGAGGATGATGGAGGCGCGGGGCTTGCCTGAAAGCATCCTGGAAGCCTCCCGGCCAGTCACTGTTGCAAACTGTCTGCTGTGAGATGTGCTGGGAAGCAGGCACTCAGGTGCTGTCGAAGACCCCCAGCCTGGATTCGAACTGGAGATGACTTCCGCTCTTCCTTAACTTCCCGCAACGTTCTAGAAAGTAATGAAGTTTGACCTGATAGAACTGATTTACTGAGGGATGGGCATGGAGGAGGTGGTGTTTGGGTACTTAGAAGCAGGGCCTGGGGGTTAATGGGTTTGTCACACTAAGTCACCAAGTCTCCATCTCAGAATTCTGTAACAGGTGAGTAATGTGACCGAAAGATGCCCCTCCTCCATCTCTCAGTCTGAGCCTAGAAGACATTTTTTAATTTTACTCAATGAAAGAGCTTGAAAAATTATGTCCATCTTGGAATAGATTAGAATTGCTGCAATTGGAATCCGAAGTAGACTCACTGGGGATCACTCCCAAAGAATTGCCAAGAACTGGAACTTAGAAGTGTATGACAAACTCTATGTACTTGTAAATGGTTACGTGGTTGTGGTCTTGCAGAGGCTCAGCACACTTGGTTAACCAAACGCCTGCTCTCCTAAGCCTTTCAGCTGGAGGACTGGCTGGGGGTGCCAAGGTAGGTCCTAGTAACTGGAAAGCCACTTGCTGCTCCCTGCTCCTCACAGTGCTGCCGTTCCTGTGCTGAAATCATGACAGTTGACAACATTTATTAAGACCTTATGATCAGTATTTCTTTCCATTTTTGTCATTTATAAAAAGATTGAGCCGGGCGGTGGTGGCACACGCCTTTAATCCCAGCACTCGGGAGGCAGAGGCAGGTGGATCTCTGTGAGTTCGAGACCAGCCTGGTCTACA
>NW_004949105.1:7823918-7828467 GCF_000317375.1 Microtus ochrogaster | reverse complement strand
AAAAAAAAAAAAAAAAAAAGATTTGTCTTTATTTTACATGTTTGGGTATTTTACCTGCAAGTGTCTGTGGGACCTTGTGTGTGTAGTGTCTTCAGAGGCCAGAAGAGGGCATCTGATCCCTTGGAACTAGAGTTACAGATGTTTGTGAGCTTCCATGTGGAAGATTTGGCTGGGAGCCAAATCTGGGTCCTCCAGATGAGCCACAAGTGTCCCTACTTGTGTTTTGTCATTCTTATAACTGAAGGGTCTACCAATCCTATCCTAACCTTGAAGGTGGCCCCCATCCCCCACAGTGGGAGTTGAGTAGCTGCCTATCAGGTTTCTATTGCATACTCCTGTTTTCCTTTCCTCCTGCAACAGCAAGGCCTGACGGAATTGTCTTCTGTTGCATGGCATTTGATGGGGTCCGAGACACCTTGTCCTCATGAGTTACTAAACCGCCCCCAGGGAAGGAAGCACAGAGAAGCAGTTACTATAAAAATGGGTTTCATAGGGGTTGAACCTAGAACCACAACTAACAGATCTAGAACTTAAATACATGTCTTAAATTAGAAATGCTGGGAATAACTCGTGGTTAACTTTTCAGGAGATCCTGAGAGATCCAGCACAACGCTGAGGAGAGGAAAAGACAAAAGTGGAGTGTGAAGGAAAAGCAGAGTTTGGGGAATGGACACTGGTCAGTGCGTGTCAATAAGGCGAGAGGCAGAATCACAGAGGAGGGGACACTTGGGAAGATTGTAGAAGGAAAAGCTGGTGGGCTGGACTATAATACTGACCAACAGACCAGAAGTAGCCCACCAGGATAAGACGATAGAAAATTTTTTCTTTCTTTTTTGGAGGGATTGGCAGGGGCTAGGTGGTAGTCCTATCTTTGATTTTTTCCCCCACACACTGTGTCTTAAAATTATCACCATTAGTCTTAAAACATAAGTAAATGTCACTGGCATTTTCCTGAGGTAATAGCATTAAAAATGAGAAGAACAAGTAGCAGACTGCACCAGAAAGTACGGGGACAGGGCTTTGCAATCTCCAGAGACAGGACTGTCGCACCCTGCATGTTGGGTTTTCCTGTGTATTGACAACTCAGTTTCCAGTGGGTGCTGTTGGGGAGGGGCTTTAGGAGGTAGCTAGTCATGGAGGAGGGCCACAGCCAGCTTGCAATGCAAGGAAAGAGAACTGGCTAGCCTGCTCTCTGCCTTCTGAAAACTTGAAAAGGGTGACCAGCTGTCTCCAAGCTCTACAGAGCACCCCTATAGTAGATGAGCTGCTGATGTCTTGGTCTCGGCTTTCCAGGCTTCCAGAATGGGGAGAAATAGAATGTTCCTTCCTCAGCCTCCAGGTTTGTGGGATTCTACTCCTGCAGCCTGAATGGAGTAAGTAAACAATTCCTGAGCGGACCTAGAGATGAGAACTGACTTCCCAGTGAAGTCTCTGTCTGTGTCAACCCTATCATGACTTAACATGTGGATATCCTGTGACTTAGTCACTAGCATCTTGAGTTACAGACATCAACTGTATATATATTTGGTTCCGAAAAACCTATAAAGTTTATGAATTAGGAAACAATTATCTTTCCTCAAATATGTAACTAGGTTTCCGTAAACAATGAATGAAAAGCCCCTCACAGTGGGTAGTGCCCCCACTGCATGGATCAGCCATAGGAGATGTGAATACGTGTATCTCCCAGTCACATTCTCTCCAGGGGCAAAGTTCTCACCATCTGTGTCAAAGCTCATGAATGCTATAGTATGCAGGTCAGAGCTAATCAGGGTATTAGAGTTAAGATGATCATAAAGATCACAGCCTAGTGTAAATGATAATTATTCTCATTAAAGCAGAGTCATTCAAATAAACGTGCTTTTAAATAAGAATCACTAGTGCTGGTTTACATAACGATTTTACTAGAATACAAGATGAGCAGTAGCTACTGTGCTCCATACTTTGAATGGAAAAGCCTAAATGAGATTCAGACTTCCTATGCCAACTTACCCATGTGTGTAAATTGCATGTATTATGTGTTTTGTCTTCTAAGGGAAGTAGATAAAGCCATTTCTGTTGTGATAGCAACATTTTTCCCTTCTTAGTATGATTATTATTTTATCTTCAAACTTGAGAAAATTAGTGTGTCTTGTCCTGTGACAGAGACTGAAAGGGGGGACTGGAAACCTACCAGGTACTCTTGAGAACCCATCTACCAGGTTCAGAAGAAGCCCATGTTAGCAAACAAAGTATGTTCTACTGAAAGGCAAACGAGAGCCAGGAAGTAAGATGTTGAATGTGAGGCTGTCATGTGGAGCTTTGTGGATTTCCCTTCCTGCTTGAGCCTTAGGTCTTGTGGGGAGTCCATAGGTCCTGTCTCCTTACACTTATTCTCTATAACATATTACTGTGTCCTCCCTCTCTCCCTCCCTCCCTTCCTCCCTCCCTCCCTTCCTTTTTCCTTTCCTTCCTTCTTTTTTATTGGGGGGGTGAAGGGTGGGGGGAAGCATGAACTTAGAGAAAAGCAGCATGTGTTAACTTTTATCTCCTTGACAGAGTGGAGAAGCTGGTCACACTGCAGTGAGGTTTTATCTCCTTGACAGAGTGGAGAGAAACCATTCTAGGAGTGAACAGTTTCCTTTGGCTTATGTTTGAGAGGTCTCTGCCCATGGTTACTCACCTTACAGCCCTGGCAAACAGCTTTAAAGTGTTCTGGGACAAGAATGACCCTAAGCGCACGTGCCTCTACTAGGCCTTGCCCCCTGATGGCCATTTCACCTCTGAGGTGAGTGAGTCACCCATTCGTTAGGTCTTTGCCCTCAGTCTATCACCTCTCAACAGTACCAACAAGCCTTCCACAGATGGTCCTTTCTGCAACACACTGCAAACCACAACAAACAATAAAAGTAACTTCTCCTAAATCATGTCTAAGCTGTGAAGCTAGTGTTTAGTCACCTGTGAGTGGTGCATATCTACCAAACATCTTCTCAATACAGCCTTTTTCCTAAACACTCGATGCAGCCTTTAAGGTCAAGAAATACAAAAATGCATAGTTGCCAATGAATCTCTTCCAAGTCTCCTCTGTTACCTGAGTAATATCTTTTACAGAAGAGAAATTTACAGTACATTTAATTGATGATCCTTGGGTTTTTTTAGTTAGGTGAATGACCCCAAAACTAGAAGTTTCCAATCCTGGCAATCCTCACAGTATCTGACTTGTGAGGACAGGTCATGACAGGTGAGATTAAAAAGTGTGACTTGGGAGGATTGTTCTGGGCTGTCTGGATAAACCCTGATTCTGAAGGTGCTCCAAAAGAAGAGAGAGACTTAGCATACCAGCAAAGTAGGATAGTGTGGGGTGGGGATGGAGATGAGAGCTAATGACCAGACCACAAGCCAAGACAGCCAAGTGACAGCAGCCACTGGAAGCCACAGGCAAGGGGCAGACTCAGCGTGGGCTGTGGTCCCACTGAGGCCTAACCAAGGTCACAGAGATGGAATTCTATTACTCTCCAGCAGAGAACCTCATTTGGTTCAAGGAAGGAGGGGATTACTCCCTGGAATTCTTACATTTGCAAGTGTAATTGTGGTATTGGACCATAGATAGAAGAAAGTTTAGAGTCCTACTATAGAAAGCTGGGATTTCTTTGATGAGACTTGGTAGAAACGTCTTCATGAGGGTGCTTCTGATGGAATCAGAAGGAATTGGGTGTCTTAGAGAAAGCCTGCTTCAGATTACCCATATGGAGAGAGCTAGGCCTCTGGTGATCACAGTGACAGTGTGTTGTTGTATGGAGGTCGCTTGTTCATTTCGTGGCTGCTCAGCCCCAAAATAACCACACAGAAACTGTATCAATTCAGTTAAATCACTGCTTGGCCTGTTAGCTATAGCTTATTATTGGCTATCTCTTACATCTTAATTTAACCTATCTATAAATTTGTGTATTGCACATATCTGTGGTCTACCAGCAAAGTTTCGGCATGTCTGTCTCTAGTGGTGGCTCCATGGCTTCTGACTCCGCCTTCTTTCTCCCAGCCTACGTACATTTATCCAATACTGTAACCCATTTAGAGGTCTTTTTTTATCTGAATCTGTCCTTATTGTGTATCTGAAATTATTTTTTGATCAGAAGCCCTTCTTAAAATGCTACGCACTTCTTAAGAACCTAAGCGACAGCATTGCTAGGGCAAACACTGTCCTGCCTACTTGCTCTGCCAAGTCCAACATGGCAGACATGTCCTTTCACTGCCTCTGAGACTGCCAGGTGGGAGCCATCCTCACCACCTCAACTCTGATAATCAATTGGCCCATGTTGCCACCAAGTAACTTGCAACACACTGCCCACAAACCCCATTTAAAGGCTCAGCCTCCTGAAAGAGCCAGAGTTTGCCCTGTGCTGGTAGCATGGCCCAGAAAGCTGCCATTTCAAAACTGCTGTTTTTTTTCTACTACCACTGAATCAGGAAAACCTCTCTTAAAGGAGCCATGGTGTTAAGCCATGCTTAACTCTGCTTTTTTGTTTGTTTGTTTGTTTGTTTGTTTTTATCTTTTTGTGCCTAGAATTCCTTT
>NW_004949105.1:7791583-7822481 GCF_000317375.1 Microtus ochrogaster | reverse complement strand
CTAGGGTGGTGTCCTCTGTCCCCAGCTGCCCCTTCTGGACATCCTCTTATGACACACCGTGAGATGGGCCTATTGATTTTAAGCTGACAACTGAATATATTCATAACTGTCAAAAACATAGGCTGTAAAACACAAGAATGATTTCATAAGTACATTTCTTACTCAATCTTTATATTTGTTGCCAAATAAAGGGATGAGCACATAACTTTTTAAGAAAATGTCAATATTTACACTGCTTCGGCTGAAATGTCTAGCATCTGTTTTCAGTATTGCTGAGCAAACCTCCTGTGGATTTGTGCAGAAATCAGATTCTGCAGCCCATAAACACCTACATGGTGAATAACACCATGGATAGTTTCCTGTAAACAAACAAAACCCAGTCTTTTCTCCTCAAATAGAAAACCATAAAAATGGCGGGGATTGGTTAATGAGTTGGATAGAAATTCTAGCATGGAAATATCTAACATAAACATGCAGCACAGTCTGAAGCACACGGAGAAGGAGGAACGTGAATTGAGATTCAGAGCTGTTGGCATCTAAGCAGAATGGAAGTGTCTGGGAAAAAAGTGGGAATGAAAATATATCCAAAGAAGAAGCAATGGCTGAAAACTTCAAACAATTGATGACAAATACCAATATCCATATTTAAGATGAAAGAACCCCAGACAGGGTGAACACACAGTGACCGGCACATAGAAACTTTTAATAGAAACCCTGAAAGGAGAAGTTAGGAGAGCTTCAGAAGAAACCAGCCGGTATGTCAAGGGATCTCCAGTGAGACAGAGAGCATCATTGGGAACCCTGGAGCACAGGAGGGAGGGACTGCAGGCTCATATGCTGGGGTCAGCGGCCATTGGGGGCGTGTATAATTGGGGAAACTCAGAAATGAAAAGGGAGAGCCGGGAATGTTGCTATTGGACCCACTTCTCAGGAAATACAGGATGTTGTTTGCATTGGAAGTAATCAGATTGATGCGTGCATGAACACAGAGCATTGGTATTGAGAACCGTAGTTAGTAAAATGTATCGGCCGTCTCCTGTCTTCACTTAAATCACACAGAAAGGCACTGAAGAGAACATCAACATGCGACTAGTTTATACACGTTTATGCAGAGTATTAGACAGTCAGACACAGAGAACATGGGTGTGAGCTAACCTGCACTGGAATTATGAGATCACAGAAAATAGTTACTTTGTCCTTGGAAGCAAAACGAGACAACAGATGTCAAATGGTGAGATTAATACTACAAAGTACTTTTTTTCTCACCGTCAGAACATGTCTCTATATGTCGTTTTCTGCCAGTGTCACACCTGTACAAAGCAAGCTTTTGGGGGACACAGTCAGGTTCCAGTAGATAATGACAGCTTCTGCAGCCTTTCTTTATGTTGTTACAACAAAACTCCAAGGCTATACAGTTTTACAGCTTGTGAAGGAATGAAGTCTACTTTGCCTCAACACAGCAATTAAAAGAGGCATACTAACTGACTGCATTAAAGCAAGACCTAACTATTCAGAGACATGCCTTATATGAGAGACACACAGAAACTATCTAAGGATAGAAGATACCCTATCGAGCAGATACACTAGCGCTGTGAGTTAGTCAGGACATAAGAATGCCGTACTTATTTAGTAAAGTTCTGACTAAATCATCATCCGATCACTTCCTCTGCAGGAAACAGACCTTTGAGTTACACAGAGAGAACTTTGTCTTGTTCATCTCTTAAGAAATTCATAAATGTAACAGTCTTTAGAGCTGTCTTTGTGTGAACTCTGTGGAGGTGGTACAAACAGTAGTGCCTGTTCTCCACATGCTCCCTGGTAACCTGTGTTAGAAGAAGCAGCAGCCACTGAAGCAGGGTGACACCACTCCATGAGCCAACATTGGGTGCTTATTCTAAAATGACCTGGACTCAGATTGGCCTGGGCTTTGTCTTGAGAGCTTGGCTATGACATTCTTTGCCCAATAGAGCAGAGAAGGCAAAGGATGTCTTTTAGCCCAGCGAGAGAATCTTCTCTGGATGGTTCTGCAGAAGAACATGGAGAAAGGGGCCGTCTCTGGCTCTCGCACTCCTCCGCACCCTTTAATTTCTGTATGCAGTTAGGTAATGCTAGCACATGATTGAGATACGTGCTTGATTTTGAAACAGTGTTTTACAATGAAGCCAAGGCTAACCTTGAACCCACAATCCTCCTGTCTTCCTATCGTGCGATGGAATTACAATCCTATCACTAAGTCTCAAGATTGAATCGTAATCTCTTGCAGTGTGGAGGTCTCTAGAAAAGTCACACTTTATACCAGGGTCATTACCCATAATGCTTTGCTCAGTGACCTAGAACATGGTAACACAAGCATTATTTGATGTCGGAACTGAAAACAGTTCACACCCATACTCAATATTCTACTTCAGCCTGAGAGATTAGAGAAGAGCTCATTTGGGAGTAACAAGGGCAGCAACTGGTGTAAGGTTCTTTAGAACTCGCAGAAGTGAACGGAAGAAAAGATCCCACCCACAACGAGAAAGACCCATAGCATCTCTTGGGAGTGAGACAGGACATGACTACTCAATGGGGAAGTGGGAAAGATGCGTCTCTTGGTGGGGAAGCCCCTGCAGATATTATTCCTACAAAAACACCAGTTTCAGAACTGACTATAAATTTTGTAAACAGAGACTGCTCATTCATTTCCCGGCCACCCTGACCCAAATAATCACACTGAAGCTATATTAATTATAGCATGATTAGGCTGATGTCTCAGGCATATTTCTAGCTAGCTCTTATATCTTACATTAACCAACCCATTTCTATTATTTTATATTTTACCATGAGGCTCATGGTTTGTTAGCTCTTGCTTCTTGGGCAGCCACATGGCATCTCTTTGACTCTGCCTACTCTCTCTCTCTCTATCTCTGTTCAGATTTCCTGCCTGGCTATATTCTGCCCTGCCATAGGCTGAAGCAGCTTCATTATTAACCAATGATAATAAAGCATATTCAGGACATACAGAGGGAAACCCTACATCATCTGAGCTTTGAAATGAATGTGATTACTTTCTACCCTCTACCCTTTAGCTGCCCTAGGGACCCGCACTGTCCTCACTCCGTCTCATGGGAAGAAGCTGGTCCACACAAAGTTCTGTGACTGACCTGGGAAGCCTACCTCTGGAGTGTGCATCTGTGCTTTTCTGTGTTTGGGACTTCCTTCTTAAGGTTCCCAGGGAAGGGAGCGTGAGACTCAGTGGTCAGGTTAAGGTGAATGTTGGTGACTGTGTGGTTAAGTAAGCGCCCAGTGGTCTGTGCTGCAAGATGAACTGACATTGAGGTACTGGGTCCTCAACCAACCAACCCAGACCAGTGACCACATGTCACCAAGTCCAGCCGTGGAACCAGGACATTCTGTGTCCACACTTGTGGAACTAGTACCACCAGTGTGGAGATTGCGCATCAGCTCCTAGGCACTGTTTATGGGGGAAACTGAGGCTAATGGCTCTCAAACACTGAGCCTCAGAAGGCAAAAGGGGGAGCCACGCTTCCCTGTAATCCACCCTGCATTTAAAGAGCCCCCAGTGTGGCCTTAAATAGATCACTCGCAGGCTCTTTATTGCACTGTCAAAAAGAGCGGAGAAGTTGGAATGGAGCGCAGAGCGCTCTATGGCACTTCATTTCCTCTCCCACTGGGGAGCTGTTAACTTCGTTGTCCTGCCAACTGCAGTTTTCTGCTCAAGCACCGAGCTTATCTGACTTGCACATTAATTATTTTTTATTACACCAGTGGGCCTTTGGTGTCCTTTTCCCCTTCCCTAGAACCATGCAGCCCAAGCAGACAGAGTTCTCAAGAATATGCAGAAGGGAAAGCACCTTCAATAGCCTCTTGTTAAAAGTTCTGTCTGGAGTGAGCCAGTCTGAACCCCAAGTTCCCTCCACCCAGCCGTGTCAGAGGCCCCACATCACCCGCAGCAGGAGGTGGCATGAAAAATATTACAAAAACTGAAAGTGAAATCAGGAAGGCCGATTGAGCAATCCATGGAAGGAGAGCCAGAGAACCTACTTCAGGATAGCAGAAGATGGAGAACAGAGAAAGTCAGGAGAGCGCTCCTCGGGGAGCCTCCACAGACACAGATGACAGGAAATGACCCACCCCTGTGGTCACTTACTCCAAAGGCACAGACCTTCAACGTGCTCGTCGTGGAATGGATGAGGCTGCAGAGACTCAGCCACCGCGCCCTTCGTTTTGCCCTGAGAAAGGAGAAGAAATGAAAGTAGGGGGTGTTTCCATCACTCCGCAGAAGGAGTGCGCCTGGGTTGGGATCTGCAGGGATGGAAGGCTGCTGACTGCAACTCTCCTGCTGGCCCTGTTGTCCAGCAGCCTCACGGTGATGTCCTTGTACCGGTTTGCTGCCCTGCAAGCTGACCTGATGAGCCTGCGCGCGGAACTGCAGCGCTACCGGGCTGCAGCAGCACCGGCCGCCCCAAGGGCTCCAGGGGCCCCCGCAGGAGCCAAAGTGAGTTCACTCCAACTCTGCTGGACAGGGAGCCCCAGGCGCGCTGCTGCTCTCCCTGCACGTCCAATAACCTGGTGGGTGTCTCTCTTCTTAGCTCCTGGCACCGGCAGCTGCACGAGCCCACAACTCCAGCTTCGGCCACAGGAACAGACGCGCTTTCGAGAATCCGGAGGAAACAGGTACGGCTGGGGTGTAGCAATTAGGAGCTGGGGCTGCGCACACCTGCAGCCGCTGCATGAAGTGCCTGCCTGGTCCTCCAATGAGCAGGGTGTGAGGACAGCAGGACGTTTGTGCCCCGTGGGAGATGATGGAGGACAAGGGTGCACTGTTAGATACTGTGCTCAGCAGCAGCGGAAGAGCTCTTCCTGTCCCTGCAGAGTGACGTGTGCACCTGCATCCCAGTCAAGAAGCCTTTCCCAAGGGAGTGCACAACACGGAGGCAGCAAAGACTCTAACGCACACCCTTCCGTAGGCAGTATAATTTCCGTGCAATCACTCCCTAGTGACTTCAGTGATTCTCCGGCCACTCCCTAGCATTTCGAGTTGGGAGTTTAATAAAAAGATCTATTCTCATTGCTTCAGGAGGGAAACAGCAGCAATCCGTGTTCGTTAACAGCACACTTTAACACACCCTTGCTGTTAACACCTTTTATTCAGATGAAAACATTTTACCTAATAGCCGGAGTTAAACATTACTAAAGTCATATAAACAACAAAAATTATTGAACTAGCTGCTAAGTACTATGCCAAAGAGTATGCGAATATTACATTACATTCAAAAATCTTCCACAAATTTGAATTTTACTGTATGTAGCACGAGCTACCTCATTTTTTGCTGAAAAAAATCACAACATATATACTGCAGTGTGTATAATAGTAACACATATGCCACGGCACGTTTAAGTTCAGTTCATAGACCACAAGGCATGGGATAAGAGCAGGTAATTACAGAGCATGTGATAGGGTCCCATATATCACGTCTCATATATCATACATGATATTGCATATCATGTATGCAATAATCTCACATCATCAGCAGTACTTGTACTACGGTGAAGCAGAAGCAGGACGTACACTCTGCTGTATTTTGTGTATCTCTTGTTTCTGTTGAATTATACGTCTGATAGAATCATCCTCCATCGTTCAGGGTTCTCTGACGTCTTCGGGACGCAGGTTTTTGCACATAGCCATCTTTACACCTTCATCTTGATATTTGTCTGGCTTCAAATAGCTTCTCACATTTATTTGGATACAGACCCTGTTACTAATTACAAATTTCTTCCATGTTTTTGTTTTATCTTCTTTATTTTCAGTTTTATATTTGCTAATTTTTATCAATTGGTTATCCTAATTTTTATACAATTTTGGCATTGATGTAAAAATATTTATGGAATCTTACGTTTCCTTCAAATCTGTACAGAAATGTTGCATATATATCAACAAGATTTTCGTTTCCTCTGGTTTATCAGGTTAAAGTACATTTGCCCAGGCTCCGTCAGTAGCCAGTGGTTTTTGTCAGGATTCCAGGTCCTTTGCAGTTAACTCATCAATCCTTTGACTTCTGTTGTGTGAATTCCTCTCATGTTGCTATCACTTCCTCCTTTCTTCATTTCCCCTCCAGACTGTTGTCACAAGCAAACGTTTGTAACCGTCCTCATTTTAATGGACATCAGTGTGTACTCAGGTCAGGATGCCACAGTGGTCTCGCTGCCATCCTTTCTGGCTTCTAAAGACTGGTTTTGGAAACAAACCACAACTTCACTGTTCTAAAGAGGACATAGACTCATCTCAAGAGCTTTAAGGATAAAAGACTAGCAGAGAATTGTGATACATGTTTTCAATCCCAACACTTGGGAGTAAAGGCAGGCAGATATTTGTGAGTTCAAGACCAGCCCGATCTATTTAGAGAGTTCCAGAGAAACAAGGGATAAAAAGGAAAAAAAGAAAGAGAGAGAGAGAGAGAGAGAGAGAAAGAGAGAGAGAGAGAGAGACACTAGGGTTCTGTAATGCTGTATTTTTTTTAAATCCTCCTGTTTGCACATTTTACAGATGTGTGATTTTATGCATCCAAATATTTCAGATTGATACAATTGGGGGAATTAATTAAAATTTGTACAATTGAGAGAATAATATATTGTCAATGTATTTTATAAACACACATGTAGATAAATCTATCATATTTTGTTCACATGTATTTTTCTTACATTCATAAATCCAAGGTTGTATATATGAGTCTCAGGAGGGAAATGCCAGTGTTCCCTGACAATAAAAGTATGAACTTTGTTTTGTATTATCCTTTTGAAGAAGGAAACTTTGTTTTGTTATCAGTTACCAGATGGTTGCCCACATATACATGAAGGCTATCTGAAACACGAGGATTTTCAACTGGTATTTAGTAGAGTTTTTGTCTTTTTTTTTAATTGAGAAAATTCTATGCATTTTTATAAATTTTTGTTACACATTCTTGTTCTGATTTGTTTTCTGCAGGGCTTATTAACCTTGGGGAGCTCCTTTTGCTTTCAAAGTGTCCATCAAGGCTCTTACATGTGAACTGCTGTGCCTGTTTCTGAGCCTCTGGTATTTGCAGCCTGATCTCCCAACAGAGAAGGGAACGACAGCCCTGACCTTCAGTCAGATTACCAACCCTCTGAGTCCTCTGGGGGCAAATATTACATTGACTTAAACTTAAAATTTAGTGTCTTGGGATGAATTTTGTTTTTAATCAGTTATGTTGAATCTCAATTTACATTTTATTAATCTTAATGTATTTTATAAGGTCATTTTTTATTAAAGTATAACAAACAGAAATGTGGGGAAATCCAGGATTAAAAAATTGCCAAATACTTTATCATAGACGACAGTTCGCTTTTAATCCCTTAAATGTGTTTGGAAAGACTCTGAATTTTAGAAAAAAAATCTAAGGCAATATGATTGGAAAACGTTACATAATCCATTTCCTTACTCATGTTCCACAGTGGTCTGGGCTTTGAGCCCTCATGGTCTTTGATTTCTATCCATTCCACAATCCAAACAAAATCATCTTTAGCGCCTAAGGAAGGTGAATTCTTTCAAACAGCTTGCTGCCAAACAAAACACTTGGTGAGCAGAGCTTGTGCCATGGGGCTGACCTCCTAGCTACTCTGGAGCCAAGGAAGGAGGATCAGAAATTCCAGGCTGCCTTGGGCTGCCCAGTGAGTTCTGTCCCGGCACTCAGCAGCGTAGTGAACCCGAGGGGGTGGAGGTTCCTTGACACAGCACAGCACCCCAGGTTTAATTCCCTGTGGGGAGATTATCTGTTTTAGATTCTAGGAAGACAAAATTCTTTCCAAGTTACTGCGTTGATTATTGTGTGGGTAACACTTATCAAACCTGCTTCAGTGGCAGAGGCGAAGCAGTGACGGAAACATGAACATCTCAGAGATGTAAGCCAGGGTGCACGCACCTCAAGGCTCGAAAGATCAGGAGTGCAAACACCGCAGCGGCTCAGCATTCACAACCACGTCTCCAAATAATTACTGGGCAACTTGGGCCAATCTGCTTTGTTTTGTTTTCTAATCATTTTTATACGGATTTCTCAGTTTCGAATTGGTTCTGAATTATATAGGTTTATTCAGAGCCTTGGGGATACCTCTAAGCAGCTCCACTATGTGGCACCAGACCCCAAGAAGAAATGCAGGCTAGTACTCCTCTGGGAATTCACCAGAAGTGACTTGGGAGTTCAGGGTCCATCCAGCACGCTGCCCTGCATTTAACAACCCTAAAATTTAGAAATTTGAGAACAACACAAACGTAACACCCAATATTGTAACGTGACAGTTTCCTTGGATAAAGGGTTTATATTAAGAATAAGACATGCCGAAACTCTTTTTGAGTGGCCTTTCTTGAACTCCATAATCCCATCCAGTGAAGGAAAGTTGTACTATCTGCTACATTGGAAATGTCCGGTGTTGGCTGATCTTTTCTGGTGTAGCTGTGACCTGCAGGCTGCACCATGTCTGTGAAGGAATGCGGTGTAGAACCTCCACCAGTTAGGTGAACTTGAGCCTCCTACCGGGCAAGGGCGGGCTCCTTCCTAGAAGAGTTGGCTGCTGCTAGGTGATCTTTGACCCATTCTTCTCTTAATTTTTTTTCTTCCTCTCCTCTGCTTCATGGCTAAGACTCCCCTTACCTCCCCCCACCCTGTGAGAGGGTGTTGCAAGAGCTGGAATCTGTTCAATTTCCAAAACTCTCTTTAAATTAAGATTACAGATCTGATAACCAAATCTCTGAACCCTGTTCTGATTGAACCCAAAGTTTTGGGAAATAAGAGCCAAGAAGCCAGGGCAGTCAGCTCAGCCAAATGCAGCATTGCGTGTGTTCTCCAGAGTCATTCATGGTGGTGAAATGAATGACTCATACATGTAATCTGTTGTTATAATACTGGAAATGGTCAGTATGTTGAAAACTAGATAAGAGAACTTTCTGAGTATCAGATCCATGCAGGAGGCTGGAGGAAGGCTTCCTACCTCCCTTGAACATTCAATATCTCCTCAGGGTTTTAGCTTTTGTAATTTTCAGGTGTGAATAATTGCTTTCAAATTTCAACAGTTGCTTTCATAATTTCAAATGGTATGTTGTTTGTATTAATAACTGTAGATGGCTGACATGGAAGTTAGTTGTGACAGTCAGATTGACATGACTGGAGTCACGTGAGGAGAGAGACTTTGAGGAACGGGCCAAGGCGGGCTGGCCTGTGGGATGGCCTCTGTGTGGGACTGTCCTGGGAGAAGGTCTCGTCTGTCCATTTATGTAGGAGATCCAGACTACTCTGAGTGGCACCATCGCTGGCCGGGGGCGGGGAGGGGGCGCTCTGAACTGGGGAGAATGAAGAAAGCTGGCACCACAAGCAGACATGTGTGTTGTGTCGTCCCAGAAAACATTTTGCCATGCAACACTGTGGGTTCCTTCCTCTCTCCAAGTAACCCCCCATTTCCTTTTGTGTTATGTGTGTTTATGTGACTGTGTGTTATATGTCATATGTGTGTGTTGTACACATCATGCCATATGTAAAAATGTAGATTCCAAATCTGTGAGCAAACAGGCACACCTATCGTCCTGATTTTGTCATACTTCATTCATTTTCCTGAAAATGACACGATTTGCTTTATGCCTGAAGAAAACTTCATTGTATATACATTACCACATCTTTAATGTTCATTTTTGGATGCACAGGAAGGCTGAATTCTACAGCTTAGCTGTGTAATAAACACAAATATGTGCACTTCTGTGCAGTCTGCTGCACTAGATTTCTTTGTGAATATTCCCAGGAGAGATAACACATTTTAGAAGAGCCGAATGAAGCCGAGAATCGGCTGGAGGAACTGAACAGAGTTACCACAAAGTCTAAAATAATAAGTTAGCAATCACATAAGTGAGCTCCTTACATTTACTACAAACCACCTGCAAGTTTCAAAATTATTTGGTTTTGATAACACTACAAGATCAGTGATAGGAGTGTCTGAATTCGCTATCTACTGGTTGTACGTTCAGCTTTTCAGTTATAGAAACTGTGTGATCTCCACACCGACAGTGTGCTATGACTCTACCACGTGATGTCTGTCTCCTTGGCAATAACGAAAACAACAAGACCAGTTAGTTATTTGAGGAATCAGTAATTATTTTCAAATACAGACTTTTACTTCATAAGCAGGAATAGATAGCTTCTGCAATTACCCCAACCATGGCCAAGAATTGTTCAGTTGGGATTGAGGATTATATAGGCTTGGAAAATGTACTCAACAGTCTAACTTAAGGGAACCAAGTGAAATAGGATGCAGAAAAATGTCCTGAGTTGTTCGTGTTTATAGGCAGGAAGAAGTGCCAAGTTATGTGGGTGTTCATCTGTCACCGTGTTTTTTTTTCCCCTTCAAGTCTGACTTTCCTCTGTGCTTCCTGTGATTGCCAAAGTATTGTCATGACACACTGGAAAATTTATGTTGCAGGACAAAAGCTCTACGTGTGACATTTTTCACGTGAACCAGCCATAACCATCCACAATGACATTACTTACTTTGACATTAGACTTAGCATTGTTGAAGTAACCGACAGCCAACCAGACTCAGCTCCAAGGGGTTTGATTCCGACACAGAAAACAGCAGCAGGCGTTAGTGACTTCCTTCATTTTTCAAATCATGAGTTTCAAATTCTCTCAACTAAAAAGCATGTAGATGTTATATTGCCAATGGGAGGTTTTATCCATAGAAACAGGCTTTCCCTATGAGGCCTGTTTCAGAGTCCTGACATGAAGAGTGTCAGCCCTCCTTGCACCGATACTAAGTGGGGCAGTTGTGATCATCCTTCGGGAATTTTGTTTGTAAACTATTTTCTTCACTAGTGCGCTTTGCCTTTTAGAAAGATAATGAGTAAGTACTCTTGAGATCTAAATTGTAATCTGAGGGTCAGTTATCCTGGTTTTGTATATAGTTATGACATAATTTCCAGAAGTAGACCATAAGAAATATCTTCTTGTGGCTCAGAGAGACTTTACTGAGTAGCACCAGGTTAGCTGAGAAGGAAACTAGGTTAAGCTTCTTATTTAATTTCGGTTGTACGGGAGGAGAAGGTATTTGTTAAATCCACGAAGTGCTGAGACCATGAAGAACATAGTACAGCACTGTGGATGACTTTCAGTTGTCACCAGAATCTGTTTCCTTCACTAGACGTGTGTCTTTAAAATGCTGTGGCTCGGTATCTACACTGCTGGGAAACACTACAGTCACCTGAGTTTGGTTCACTGTGCAGCAAATCTTTTGCTGTCCAACTATAGATATTATAAAATAAGAGCTGTATTGGATGACTCTCATAAAAGAATTGGGAAAATGTAATGATAGATTTCAAATCTTTTACAAGAAAATAAATGTATTCAAAGGGCCCAAAGACTTTCTCTAGACAAAGCACCGTTGACGAGTCCACACACTTGGGTGGATGCAGCTGAGGAGCTGTTACTGAATTGCCAGCTTGGGAGCCGATTTTCTTCTCCAGGGAGCAGTTCTTGAAATAATTTTTTTCCTAAAGGGGTTAGATTTCTCATGCTACCCGATAAAGTTTTTTCAATGTGTAGGCTATAGCTGAGTTGTATCTAGGTTTGGCTAGAATTAAATGATGATCTTTTCCTCCCAGGTTGGTGGTAGGTTTCAACAGATATGCTAGGCAGGACACAAACACCAGAGACAGCCAGGGAAGAGGGATTGCAGTAGGAAGTCGACGCATCTGGCCTTCCTTAGCTTCAGTAATTAGGTCATGCTCTACCAGTGGCTTTCTAGCATGTTCTGGGTTGTCTGAGTGGATTCTGCTAAGATCAACAGTGCTCATGCTGCAGACAGTGTTGCTCTGCGGATGCTCTATGCAGAGTAGAAATGTAAAGATTTCATCAGCATTGCTTCGTTCAGGTGTCTTGCACACACACACACACACACACACACACACACACACACTCAGCACTACCACAACAACGGAAAGCTTAGAAATTCAGCAATTTGCCTTTGTTTTTGTTTAACACCCCCCTTTCCAGTGTGAGGCAAGTGTACGCTCCCTTGACGCAAGCGCTGCCCCTGTAACCTGTGGTATCCCCTTATGAACAGCAACCACCTAAGAACAACCTGTGGGCAAACTAACAACAAATTCAAATGTTTTGTGCAACTTGCCTGAATTCTCTGTAGTTTGGGCTCCAGGGCTGTAGACACCGTTCTTCCTTTCTTCCCAGCTGCCCTTATTCATAGCTACTCAGTCTGCTGCCGAGTGTCTCCACGTTTTCAGCTGCGCACGGGAGCGAACCCTCTCCCATCACCCCTTCCAGCACAGGCCTGGTTACCTTCATCTCCAGGAGAGGAAAAAAGACCAAAACAAACAATTCTCTGCAGCAATTCTAGTGTGTGGCTGCTACTCCCTAAGCCCCAGTGCCTTCCAGTGGCTTTGCTATCCCTGGGGCAATCAGAGTGGTCCAAGAACAGAAATAGAGGCTAGAGCTGGGAAGTGCTGACCTTTAATTTGCACTAGGAAGCAGAGGCAGGAGGATCTCTGAGTTTGAGGCCAGCCTGGTCTGCAGAGGGAGTTTCAGGACAGCCAATGCTACACAGAGAAACCCTGTGTTGAAACACACACACACACACGCTTTGCGGTTATAAGGAAATTGTATTTTAATGTTGTATTTCCACTTTTAAATACCAAAGGAAGATTTCTTAATATTCTTTCCTATGATTGCCCTTTAACAATTTGTGCTTGACAGCCCAAGATTAGTTCATTATTACTTTTATCAAGTTTCAAATGTAAGAACATTTTCGATTCAACACTGAGAGGTGGCAAGCATTCCCTAACCATGACCAGTTCCTAACACAACCAGCACGTTCATCAAGAAGACGGGGGCATCGAGTACTGTTTCCATCAGACTAAAGACCTCCTCTACAGCAGAATTCTAAACTACACTTTCCTTATGCTCAGATGTATACAGGGGAGTTATATTCAGCCACGAAGAGCAAAATAGTGTCATATGCAAGAGGCAAAAATAAAGATCATCGTGCTGAGAAAACCAAGCCAGACCCCCGCAAAGATGAATGCCATATTTTCTTTTGTGTGTGGAACATACAGTGTTAATGCACACACACACACACACACACACACACACACACACACACACACCAGCATATGTGCATAAGCAGAATGGGGGCTAATTGGGAAGAGGAGATGGGCTCACAGGAGGGCATAGGAGAGGGTGACAAGGGCTGAATATTGTCAGAGTACATCATACACTGAAGAAAACATTACTTTATGGAAGTCAGTGTACAATGAATATATCTGAATAAGAAGTTTTATTATTAGCTTTATTTGAGAGGGTAGGTCTCACTATGCAGCCTGGACTGACATGGGATGCATAGAAATCACGCAGCTTCTGTCTTCCAATACTTTTTTTTAAAATGCATGCTTAGCTTTAGGACTTGCACTTGCACAGGACTTTACTGTGTCTCACTGTTCTCCTTACACATCAAGAGAAAGGCCCTGCTTCTGTTTTGGGCCATTTCCATTATTTAGCGGTGTTATTTGCTCCTTGGACATGCGTGGTTGGACCTGATGATTCCAGGGGATCTCACGGACTGTGTGTGCAGCCTTACAAAACTCTTATTTTGTATTTTTAAGGTGCTTTTTTTTCCTTCTATTCAAAATATTCTGCCAAAAACAACTTGACTTTGGCTATAGAATTAGCCAGACTCTAAACTCTGGTCCCATCCCCGGCACCCCTGAGGTTCTGAACAAGCTGCCCACACTCTCTAATGCTAGCCTCCCAGTATAACAAGGCTTGGCATGGCATTTACTACTTCAATCACTCAGTAAACTCTGACAGTTATTTCTCTTCCAGTCATGGCAAAAGTCATATTTCTGGGAGCAGTTCTCCATTTAATGTTAGAATCTTTAATGAGAATTATCTTAGAAATCCTCATAAATCTAACTCTTCAAGTATACAAAGTGTACGAAAAACAAAGAACCCGAACAGGTCTGCACCAGGTCCTCAGCATCACAGCACCCAGGTTGGTGTTTTAGGGATTTCTGAGTGTGCGAGCAAGGGGGTCTGTGATTCTTGTGCCTTCTCTTGGTCTCTTTTCCTTTTGTTGTTTTGTCCTGTCTAAATTAAATTAGATAGCTTTTGTTTTATCATATTATATTTTATTTTGTTATATTTTTTAAAAAAGAATGAATCTATGAATGAATGAATTAATTAATGAATGAATTAATGAATGAATACATAGCCACAAAGGCAAAAAAATAACAATGAACTGTCACTTATCCCTGCTGGGTGAGGGAAGATCTGTTTTCTTCAACCAAGTGACACGGGATTTATCAACCACTGGGGCAGACCTCATGTTCGGGAGTGGTTGCCAACAGATAATGGTCTCCATAGTTTTTTGTTTTTTTTTTTTTTTTGTGTGTGTGTGTGTTCTTTTATTTGGTTAAAGTTGGTGTGTTTTTTGTTTGTTTTGTAGTTGTTGTTCTTTGTTTGGGTGTTGTTTTAGTTTGTTTCTTCATTTTTGAGGGATCTTCTTGTATTAAGTTTATGTGTGTGTTGTTTTGTTTTTTTGAGAAAGAAATTAAAGTTTGGTGGGTAGGAAGGGGAAGAAGATCTGGAAGGAATTGGGAGAGTTGAAGATGATCAAAATATATTTAAATTTAGAAGTTGTTTGAAATATTAAAATATAATAAAAAGAAAACAGAAAAATGAATAAATCTGCCTTAGAAATATTCCAAAGGAGCTTAGATGGGAAGATACAGATGGCTGTTTCACTGCATTCCTAAAACACGGAAGGATCACCTCGGGTGTCAGTAACTCTGGGTGTTTAGATTCCGGCAAGTGGGCAGATTTCACCAAGACTCTTAAGGGTACCATTCCGTAAGCTGAGAGAAACTTAGTGCTTCTGGGGAGGTAGGCTGAGCATCCCCATCTCCTTTGTGGCCTTGCTGTTTCTGCCAATGACTAAAACCTTGTGTTTTTGCTTTTCAGTCACTCAAGACTGTCTGCAACTGATTGCAGACAGTGCCACGCCGACCATACGAAAAGGTAATGACCGGCCTGCTCTGTGTCTGCTTAGGATTCAGTCCAGTGTGGCTTACGCTTGTAAGGTTCAAGTCTAACGTAGTGTTTCAACTGCAGCTGCCATCAGCCACCCTACAGGCTTCCTATAACATGAGCCTTTTCAAAGTGATTAGGGAATAAACACACGGACTAGTGTAATAACACAGTGAGTGGAGAAAATTGAGTTTTGCTTTTATTGTCCGGGGCAGTGTTGGCTTGTGCAGAGACACATGACTGTCTTCGTGTGTCCGTCTGTGATCCTTGGCCGGGGATCCTTAGGAGATGGAAAGGAGGCTGCCATGTCCTAAAAGCTCTAGTTTCATCCATTCTCCATGTCCACCAAGTACTTGATGATGGATTATTTACTCTTAAGAGTGGCATGCTTTCAATTTGATTTTTGCTTCCTTGAAGTTTTGCTAGTTTTAATTTTAGAAAAAAAAAAACAACAGTATTTTCTCTAATAGTGGTCAGACACAAGAATCCACTTTTCACCCCATTTCCCAAATGGCTCCACCCACGATTTTGACCCAGAGGAAAGTCTTGACACAAGGGCTCTGTCGATAAACCCCTTGGAAGCAGCTTGCTGCTCCTTCCAGTATTTTGCAGACTCTTTATCACATCGCTGCTCCAGCAAAATCTTTCAGTCCCATTTTTCACAGAGTCATGTGACCGGGCCACTCTTGCATGCGGCAGCAGCCTGAAAAGTAAAATATTTGGGGAACATTGATATGTCACAGCTTTTGAGCATGCAAAATAATCGGTGAGCAAAAACGTTCAAGAAAGGAATGATCCATCTGGTCTGCATGTCTTTCTTCAGTTAACCTTTCGTTAGGGCACGCAGAGATGCGTTCCCTCCATAGTGACTTTGACACATGTGTGTCCTGTGTGTCATTGTCCTTTGCCGTCACCCTTTTATTCCTGCCTTATCCCCCATCTTGCTTGATCTCCCTCCTCCCTTTATTTTCTTGCCCCCCGTGTCTCTACTTGTCTTCCTCTCCCTTCCTATAGCCCTCCTCCTTCTCCTCCTCACTTGGAGCCTCATACATTTGACACACATGCATACTCACATGCATGTGAACACATGCACACACACCTACGCACACGTGACTGCGTATACATGCCACACACGCACGCCAGAATCATGCATCTTTTGCCTTTCTGGGTCTGTGTTTTACTTAAGGCAGTGACCTCTGGTTCCATCCATTTTCCTGTGAATGTAAAAATTTCATTTAACTTACTGCTGAAGAAAAATTCCATTACATGTACCACGCCGTCCACTCCTCTGCTGATCGAGTTGTTCATTCTGCATGTACTGACTAAGAACATACAATGACTGGACCTCTGAGGATACCAGAATGTCTGTATTGAAGAAAACATGCATGCGTTTAATTTTGATGACGTTTGACTACTAATGGGGAGAAAAGAAAAAAGAGGGAAACCCCATAAATCAATAGGTAAAGAATGTTAGTGGGTGGCTGGTAGGCAGGGCATGGGGATTTCTGAGTCCTGGGCCACAGTTGGAGTTTGAGACCACACTTGGTGACCAGGGCCAATGAGTACAGGTTGACCTTTGTGGTGAGTCTCGGTGCTGTTTGCCATTTATACTTTTCTACATAATTTTAATGGTGTTAAATGCCAAACAAATACCAGACCATCTGAAAATTATCATTGTTTATAGCTTTCTGTTTCATGTTTGCAGAGCTCAGAAATCAGCAACTGAGTCCATAAGAGTAGAACTCAAGCCAGAACAGCCTCAGAAATCAGCAACTGAGTCCCTAAGGGTAGAACTCAAGCCAGAACAGCCTCAGAAATCAGCAACTGAGTCCCTAAGGGTAGAACTCAAGCCAGAACAGCCTCAGAAATCAACAACTGAGTCCCTAAGAGTAGAACTCAAGCCAGAACAGCCTCAGAACTGAAGCCGTTAAAACAGTGCTTGGGAAAGAATTGCTGCTCACATTTGTCAAAGGGGGAATAACCCAAACCCACATAAAACATTGTATTTTCTGTGCCTTTATGCTATAGACACAGGGATGCAGACCTGGGCCACTGTCAGAACTTCGTGGCCTTTTGCCTGCATTGGCTGGTCTTGGCAGGCCATCCGAGAACAGAAACAAATACATGAGAAGGGTATCTAAGTGTGGCGTGCACTGGCACCTTAGTGAGGAGTCCGGCAGACCCACGTGAGAGGAAAGGGCATCCCACAAGCCACTGCCCCTTGCAAGGGGCAAGCGAGTCTTTCCCAAACAGATAACATATTTTTATCTCATTGCTTAGTGTGTCACTGGGGTCTTAGGTGAAGTCTCGTTCGTGCTGGAGAGTCCAGAGATGGATGATTCTCATCCGATTTGCTCACCTTCGGCTATGACTATGATCTGCTTAGTCAAAGCCGCTCAAAAGGAATTCACATTTATTCTTATTCCATGTTTGAGTGACGATGGACCAGAAGCCCAGATTCAGGTTGCCCTGAGAAATGCTCCGATATAGAAAGCTTTATGACATTTCTGTAGCTACAGAGCAGAGGAAAGCCACAAGTCAAAGCATTTTTCAAATGCATCAATGCAAGGGTCAGGTAGGCAGTGGCGAAGAGGGGAGAGTTACCTGTTGACATTGACTTTTGGGTTGATGTAAAGTCATATTTTAACAAGTTCTACAGGTTTTTCCTGATAACCACAAGATATGGTTTAAACACAGACATGGGGGATGAATGAGTAGAAGGGGGCTAACCAAAATGTGATTTATTTGTTGTTGTTGCTTTCCTATGAAAGGCCTCATTTTAGTACTGACTTACATCTCCTTTAAGAGTTCTGGTCTTGGGGGCTGGAGAGATGGCTCAGTGGTTAAGAGCATTGCCTGCTCTTCCAAAGGTTCTGAGTTCAATTCCCAGCAACCACATGGTGGCTCACAACCATCTGTAATGAGGTCTGGTGCCCTCTTCTGGCCTGCAGGCATACACACAGACAGAATATTGTATACATAATAAATAAATATTTATAAAAAAAGAGTTCTGGTCTTAGGCATCACTCCAAATTCTTATTGAATTTTTGGTTATCTTTTTAAAAAGTATCTATTCAAAATTCTTGAATCTCTACACTTTTTAATTGAAATTGTTTTTCTTTTTATCTTGTTGAGATATGAAACTGTATTATAGATGACAAACTCTTTAAAAAGTGCTTGATTTGCAAATATTTTCCCCTACTTTGAGGATTATCTGTTTTTTATTCTTTTATTTTATTGAGGCAGTGCCTAGTCATGAATCTGGAGATAGCTCCTGAGTGCTGGAATTATAGCCATTGGGTTATTACATTGGTCAGAAATATTAAATCGATAAAATCCAATTTCTTTACTGGTTTCTCTTTTGTTTCTCATGCTTTGGACATTACTGTTGCTGAATATGTCAACAAACTCAGCAGTAGGGTTGACTCCCTTGCTTCTTCCTCATGACCATACATGTTCACATTCAGGTCACTTGTTTCTATTCTGAAGTCACTGGATCATTTTCGTCAGTCTTGCCTATATTCTGGACAGTGGCACAACATCACCCATAATATTTAGATATTCAGTTACTCTAGCATCACTTGTTGAGAGGGCTGCACAGGCGTGGACCCTTGGAGAGCTCCAGTTGGGACTAGAAGTGTGGCTTTATTTCTGCACTCAATATTCTTTTGAGTTATAAGCCTACACTTGTGACAGAACATGACAGTATTTTGCCTACTGTTGCTTCTTGTTAAATTCTGAAGTTTCGAGAGTTAGCTCTTCAACATGGCGTGTCCTTTTAAAGACTGTTGCAGAGACTCAAGTGGTGTAGGAGTTCCTTCTGTTTCTGTTGCTTTCATTGGTTAATAAAGAAACTGCTTTGGCCTAGTTGATAGAGCTAAACTTAGGTAGGTGGGGAAGACAAAACTAAATGCTTAAAGAAGAAAAGAAGGAGTAAAAAATAAAGACACCATGGAGCCACCAAAGAAAGACATGTCAAATCTTTCTTGGCAAGCCACTACCATGTGACAATATGCAGATTAATAAAGCAAATGGGCCAACCAGTGTTTTAATGAATGCAGTTTCTGTGTGCTTATTTTGGTTCTGGGCAGCTGGGACGAACAAGCAGCACTTGCCCTACAACACTCAAGTATCTTTGTCAATAATAAATGAACTTCAGGTGGACTTTTCCAGGTAGAGAAAGAGCCACTGCGTTGGTCAAGAAGCTGTGCTGACTGTCTGGACAGCATCACTTAATAATGCCATGTTAGTGACACTAAAGGGTTATCCTCCATGGACGTGTGGCATCTCCTCATTTATTATGTCTCCTGTGGTTAGCAATATTTTATAACTTCTATCACACATGTTAATATATTGAGTGAATTTATTCTTAGGCATTTTATTTATTTGAATTCAGTGTTAGTTCAGGTAGATATAGTAAATAACCGTAGATTGGACTGTTTACACAACAGTTTGTTTTCTTACAACACTGGGGGCTAGAAAAGTCTAAAGCCAGTTGCCAGGAGATCTGTTAAACATACAATTGTTCTCTGTGGTGTCTGTCTTTTCTTTATTTTCTTTTTTCTAATTCTTCTCTCATACAATATATCCCAACTGAAGTTTCCCCTCCCTCCAATTCTCCCATCTCCCCACTTCCCCCCTCCCCAGATTCACTCCTCCTCCATTTCCCTTTAATTGTGACCTTGCACGATGGTAGGAGAGTCAAGAGTAACTCACACCAGAATCAATGGTGAGGATTGAACCTTTCTGGTATAATAACCCATGGAGGCTCTGCCTCCCTCCCAACATCACTGGGATGTAGGACATAGCATATGGGTTTGGGGAAGACATGAACTCAGTGTATAACAAATGATTGTAAAGATGGAATTGTATTATTCAAGTCCACATTTTTCCCTCTTGGAGAAAGAGACTCTGTGGAGCAACTAAGTTAAATTCATTAGTTAGTTCTGGTGGGTTTGATATCAGTTCCCTAGATCCCTGTTTTGTGTGAATATAAATGGTTCTACTTTACTTCTTCCAATTGGATGCCTTTTCTTCTGTTCACTTTGTCTCCTAGCTGTTTGATCTAGAATTCCAGAGCAGTGCTGGGCAGCAGTAATAAGAGTCCTGCCCGTGATCTTAGCATCATGGCCAGGAGTGCTGGACTTACACTCATGATTAGTGTGTGGTATGGAGTTCCTGTGGTTTCTGGCTTCGGTACCAGGTTGATTCCACATCATGAGTTAGTGACTATTCTGTCTTTTTTTTTTAGAAGAATTTGAGGAAGTCTTTGGAAGTTTGTTTATATGTCACCATCCCGGTTTCCTTCGGTTGCATAAACATGTCCAATAGTTCCGTGTCTGGCCTTTTCCAGGGATGGTTTTTGTTAAGGTTTTTCTCTCTTGTGGTTGGTTCATGATTTCCTTATATATTTGTGTGCCTTTTGACATATTATTGAAAATTAGACAGTTTGGAAATCATAATATGTTGATTCTGAAAGTGACGTGCCCCACCCACCGCAGACTCTTCTGTGGTTTATTGTGACATTGTCAGCATAAGTGTTTATTCAGTTGCTTTTCATCCATCCACCCATCCATCCATCTACCCATCCATCCATCTTACCACCCATTTATCCATCCATCCATCCATCCATCCATCCATCCATCCATCCATCCATATATACATACATATATCTTCCCATCCATTTATCCACCCATCTACCCACCCATCCACACATCCATCCATGCATCTATCTATCCATCCATCCACCTATCCACCCACCCATCTATCCATCCATCCATCCATCCATCCATCCATCCATCCATCCATCTATCATCTATCTATCTCTATATCTATACACACACCACATTGATGAAGTCTGTCCTGCTGTCTCTGCAGTCAATCTGACAAATGCTTTCCATCATCCTAGTTTTCATAGTTATTTATCATAAACACTAGAAACCTGAAGTAAAATGCAGCTGTTCCCCCTGACCTTTACAAATGGGCTTTGTGCTTGAGCATTCCCCTCACCCTAATTATCTGACCTCTACTGTCATCTCCTGCTGGCACAGAGCCCAAAGGTCAGCTGTTGGGGGGTGATTAGCTTTAATTGTCAACTAAAAACACCCAGAAGTACTTGGGAAGAGCATATCAGTGAGGGATTGTCTACGTGATGTGGAAAGATGCAGCTCCATGCAAGCAGCATCATTCCCTGAACTGAATAAGAATGAAGAAATTTAAACATTCCGTTTAGGATGCAAAAACCATGCATTCATTCATTGTTCCCTTCTCTTGCTGTGTACATGATGTGACCGGTCTCAAGCTTACGCCATTGTGACATTGCTACAGTGATGGGCTGTAACCTGGAATTTTAAATAATTCGTGAAAGTAACCCACTTCTACATAATCAGTTTTTGTATTCTGTAGCAACAATTTTGTTTGTTTGTTTGTTTGTTTGTTTGAGACAGGGTCTCTCTATGTAACCCTGACTGTCCTGGAACATGCTACAATAGACCAGGCTGTCCTTGAACTCTCAGGCTGGGGACTGAGAGATGTACGCCCCATGCCCATCTGTATATTAATTCTTCCTTAGGTTCCTCAGCATGGAGTGTTTAAGAACACTTTGAATACATCATGTCATTTTAAGAAAATAAAAACTGACTCATTACAGAATTTTCACTGGGATTATGTTGCACGTGAACAGTAAAGTGGACTGGCCTGTAGCACAGTTAATAAAAGCTCAGGGACAGATATTGGAGTTCAACCTGAAGGTCAGAAAAGCAAAACAGTCAGCCACTGGCTCTTACCTCTACCTCAGTCAGAAATGGTGATCCTGCCTCCAGGAATCTCAGAATGAGACTCTGTGTGAGCCGTCTCCTCCCATCTTGTCTGCCTCTCTATGGCTGGGATTAAAGGCATGCACCACCACCACCTGGTTTCTATGGAGAACTAGTGTGGTTACTGGGATTGAAGGTGTGTGCCACCACTGCCTGGTCTGTAAGGCTGATCAGTGTGGCTGCTTTACTCTATGAACTTCAGGCAAGCTTTATTTATTAAAATACAAATGAGATATCACTGCACTTGCCTTTACTATTTCCAATGGATAGGACCTCTGTTTCTTGAATCTGTTATCTTCATTAGCATGGAGGGATTTCCCTTTAAGAAAATCCTTGAAATTCTCCCTTGAGAAGAAAGTGTGGTGATCAGTCCTCTGGGGCACACTGCTCTTGGGAGCAACAGAAGAAACCCCAGTAAGTGAGTGCACCCAGACAGGCTGAATTCAAAGAGGACCCAGGATGATTCCGTACCTATCTGCTCACCTACAGCACCCTCACCTCCCTGCCCACGTCCCCCAGCCGCCCCAGCATCTTTTCCCCACCCCATCTGTCTATAGTGATGCTGGCTTGAGGAGCTGACTTAGCGCCTGTTAATCATATTCACGATGACCTGAATTCACAAGGGCATCTGCCTTGTTTTAGTACTGATGTTTTGGGTTTTTTTTTTAACTTCTTTAGAATTTTCAGAAAATATGTAATTCTTTTTAGTCTTTTTTCTGGTAAGAGCCTTATTTTAATTGAGAATATAAATTCGTACAGCCATTGTAGAAAAAAATGTGGAGGCCCCCGAAAAATTAAAAGTAGGACTACAGTATGATTTAGCAGTCAATCCCACTTCTGGGTTTGTAGATAAAGAAAACTAAATCAATATGCTAAAGAGACACCTGTTCTCCCAAGTTCATGGCAGCTCCTATCACAGCAGCCAAGAAAGCAACTTGACGTCCATCAGCAGAGGGATGGGTGATGGTGATGTGGGCTGTGAAGCAATGGATACCATGTGGCTGTAGAAAAGAAGGGTACCCTGTCCTTTGTCACAGTATGGCTGAACCTGGGAGACAGACACAGGGATATAAATGTGAATACAGTGTTTCTTTGGGACTCATTTGGTTGGCCTTTGACTCCCCCACCCCACTGGGTTTTTTTTTTTTGTTTTGTTTTGTTTTTTGTTTTTTGTTTTTTTGGCTGACAGGGGTAAGGTTTTAAGACTGACTCACTACTATTTCCCACTGTGCAAGAATGTTCTGGCATGTTTAGGCTCACAGCACGGCATTGCTTACTGTTCTGTCCTCTCTATGCCGTCCCCCTGATTCTGCCCATTGTTTCCCTTCATTTAATTTCTATCTCTTCTCCTTATCTGGCATGGAGGTCCAGCCTAATGCCTCTGTCTGCCTGCTGCAGCTGTGCACACTCCTGCTTTTCCTCGGAAATGGTGCTGGTGCTTCCTCCCTGGGTGTGAGGTCTAGGAAGCACCCTGCTCCATTCTGGCCCAGTGGCTTGGTTCGCTTGCTGACTGCTCTGTCTAACTTTCCTGTCTACCTTCAGGACAGCCGCGAGCACACCGTCTTCCTGTCACTCTGGATAGGATTAAGGAAATGTCCCTGGACTGAACAGAACTCCCTCCAGCGTGTTTGTTGGGCTCTGGGAACCTTCCCAGAACAGGGTACATCTCAGTGGATGTCTGCCTTTCCTAGCTGTGTTCTACTGCCAGGTCAGGGGTAGAGTTACTTCCTCCAGACACATTTTGTTACATTTTTTACTGCTTGGAAGATGCTACTGTACGTGTGCTGTGCAGAGGGCTGTCCATTCTCTCCTCCTGGCCTCCCCACCCAAACTGGCCTTTATAAGGAAATAGCCAGTATACAAAACAAGGAATGAAAGGCCAGACCTTCCTGTGGAGTGAGGTCTGTTAGGCACCTGCATCCAAGGTTGCCCATGCTAAAATATGTGGTGGCAGATAGCCCAAGGGAGAAGAGTCCTTTTTCTTCTTCCATTTATATTTTTTAAGAATAGATGGTGTGCTGTTTCAAATTTGGTGGAAGAAAAAAAGGGAAAACTGCTTTTCTTGATTTGCTTTCTTTTTGTTTTTGGTTTTTTGAGACAGGTTTTCTCTGTAGCTTTGGATCCTGTCCTGGAATCCAGTCTGTAGACCAGGCTGGCCTTGAACTCACAGAGATTGCCTGTCTCTGCCTTCCAAGTGCTGGGGTGAAAGGTGTGCGCCACCCCCGCCCAGCTCAGCTTGCTTTCTTACGGGGAACTCTCTCTACTGCAGGATCTTACACATTTGTTCCATGGCTTCTCAGCTTTAAAAGAGGAAGCGCTCTGGAGGAGAGAGAGAACAAGATCGTGGTGAAACAAACGGGTTACTTCTTCATCTACAGCCAGGTAGGGCCAGTTCTTCCCTCGGCCTCCCTGGTCTGGCGTTTTCACAGGCTTGCACATCTGATGACGTCCTGGCTTGTTCCTCAGGTTCTATACACAGATACCATCTTTGCCATGGGGCATCTCATCCAGAGGAAAAAAGTGCACGTCTTTGGGGACGAGCTGAGCCTGGTGACCCTGTTCCGATGTATTCAGAATATGCCAAGAACACTACCCAACAATTCCTGCTACTCAGCTGGTAGGTAGCTGTCCTAAAACTTGCTTAGCAGAACAAGGTAGACGGTGATAGGGGTATCTATTTTCCAAATAGTGGTGCTTTGTGATCTTAATGGAAAGACCTTCTGTTGTAGACTGTGGTGTTTATTTTGCAATAGTCTGTGTTAACTGAGAAAATATCGCTATGGTCAAACCATTTTATAAAAATTAAGAAGGAATTAGGGCTGAAGAGAGAACTCAGCAGAGAAGAGCGTTTGCTGCTTTTCCAGAGGACCCAGGCTCGATTCTCAGCACCCATATGGCAGCTCACAACTGCCTGGAATTCCATTCCTAGGGGTCCTGACACCCTCTTCTGGTCTCCTTGGGCATTGTCCATGCATAGTACACATATATTCACACAGGAAAAATACCAATACACATGAAAAGTAATTAAATGAAATAAATGTGTTTTAAAGAATTAAGAAGGAATGCCACAGAGTTTTACATTCAAGCAATTCTTATTTTTCTTCTCTTGTATGAGAATTTGTGCATGTCTGTAATGATTTTAGTCCTTTTTTTCACTGTTGCAATTCCTTAACCACCTTCCCCTCCGATGCCCCTTCTTCTTCTAAACAAGCCCGCTCTTGCTTTCCTGTCTCCTTCTGGGTTAGCCCACTGAGATGAATTAATCACAGTTGCATCATGAGTGTGGGAGGGAGGTCAGGATTCTGGGCAGCTTTGTAGTAGTTACACCACTGAAGGAAATGACACCCCTTCTCCAGAAGCTGTAGATAGTCTCTCAGGAAGAGCTGTGGCTTCATGTCAGCAAAGGCTGGTTGTTCCCCTGCTGCCCAGACCTGAAATAATCACACAGAAACTATATTAATTAAAACACTGCTTGGCTTATTAGCTCAGGCTTCTTATTAACTAACTCTTATATCTTAAATTAACCTATTCCTATTATTTTTTATTTTACTACAAGACTCATGGTTTACCTGTAAAGTTCCAGGGTGTCTGTCTCTGTTGGCAGCTACATGGCGTCTCCTGGACTCCACCTACTCCCTCTCTCTCTACATCTCTATTCAGATTTTCTGCCTGACTTCACTCTTTTAAGCTATTGGCCAAAAGCAGCTTCTTTATTAACCAATGGCAATAAAACATATTCACAGCATACAGAGGGGAACCCCCCATCAGCTTCATGAGCCCCTCCCTAGTCCATGAAGCAAAGCTGAGGGTTCCAGTCTTTTTCTGGTCCTGCGCAGGCCACCACAGCTGCAGAGGGACCATTCTAAGGTGGCTTTTCTTCCATTGTGTATAAGACCAGCAACAGAAACAATGTCCACGCACTGTCAGAGATAAAGACCTGAGACACCTCTGGGCTTCCTTTTCCTGCTCAGGTCTCTGGCTGCTTCACCACCTGTCAGTCAGGCTTCCTAACTCTTGTAACCTTCTCATCAGGGAAAATCCGATCTGCAGGAGTAGCACAGCTGCTCCTAAGTGCCCCAGCCTCCAGCTACAGCAACATCTGGCCCCACGGTGTAGCGTGTGGAGGAAATAATGACTCTGGTCAGTCCTGAGCGCAAGGAAGGGCGCATTGCAGAATGGCTGGCTTCGTTCTCACAGTTAAACAGGTGTCCTTGGGCACATGGCTAGTTGTGAAGACAAAATCACAGCAGCAGCCTTGCATTGAGCTCAGGGAAACAGGGGGGCAGGTAGGAAGGTAGACTATCAGTTCCAGCCTGTCCACACTGGAATTGCCAGCATTTTCTTCATTTCATTTCAAATTCATTGACGCTGGTTTTAGAAAACTGTTTTCCTCTTATGCGCGTGTATTTCTCTCTACTGGTCTTGACAAATCTATTCAGAACCCAAAGAATGTCTTTAGTCTCGGACGGTTACAAGCAAACAGCCACGTGGAACCCAGGATTGTGAAATGCCTCTAAAGTATTTCAAAGGCCTTTACAAACAAACGCCCAATAAATCAGCTGGAAGCAGAAGAGAACACAGCTCTGTCCCAGAGGCCGTGCCATACCAGATCTGCAGCCTCCAGTGATGTCAGTGGTCAGGAGGAAGTCTGTCGTGTTGGAAGTCCCTCATTTTCATAGGCGTCTGTGCCCACTGCTGACCAGCATTTTGATATTACAAAAATACTTATGAATAAAAAAGCCTCTTCACTCTGTTGTTCCTACTTGCTATAAAATGTCTCGGTTAACACTCCCAAAACATTCCAAATTGTTTAATTTCCTCACAGCTCCTTCCTGTGGGTGTATTCCGATGAACTCCCCAGGCCCCTTACTTTTATAGGGTAACTCTTTTGATCTTGAAGATACGTATCAGCATCAGCAGGTCAGCGCTGTGCATGAGAACCAGCTCCAAGAAGTTTCAGGCTTGTTACTTTAATGCTGAGTTTGTCATATGAACCTGCACAACCTCAGGTGGTGAGCTGGAGACACCCAGCATGGCATTGAGGAACCTTGTATATACGAGGATGAGCAATTAATATGTTAATAAGTTGAATAGGCTTCTCATAGGAAAGAATGCCACAGCTGATTTTACAGCCAAGAAGAACTAAGGTAGCCGGTAACTCAGGGTTGGGATTTGAGATAGGAGACTATAGCCCATGTACACCCATTTCTAGAGCTTGCAGTGTTTGCCGTAGCCCTGGCCACAGTAGTACATCATGGCCAATATCCAGGGCAGCCACAGATCTGCGCCACACACATGCTCTGATCTCTTTTCACACCTGTACACTCATAAGGGAAATGATTTGTTCATGCTTTGCCAGTTTTGAAACACATAAGCACCATGTACAGCATGTCTGTGGAGCCCTGTTGGTCTGTGTTGGTTACCTGACAAGACAGATTGAGGTTCCTGTGCAGGATTTCACACTTCCAAGCCACAGAATACATTGTTATAAACTAGGCACAAACAGGCATCTCTATCATCAAGGAGTTTATTATTTTCCTTTGATCATAAAGATAACCATGGTCATTTAAGGAAATCCAAAGTATAGATGGTAGGAAGGAACTGTCAAACCAGAAACCTGGGTTCAGAGAAAAACTATTAAACAGTATAGATTGAAATTAAATAAGGGTTTTACTTTCTAGCTATTTGTGTATTTTTGGCCTTTTGAGACAGAGTCTCACTCTGTGACCTGGGCTGAATTTTAACTCAGTGTGTAGCAGGTTTAAACTTATAATCACTAGTGAGATGGCTCAGTCCCTTGCCATGCAAGCATGGCAATCTGAGTTTGATCCCAGAACCTGTGAAAAGGTGGAAAGGGAGAGACCAGCTCTACAAAATTGCCCTCTGACCTTCACATGCGTGCTGTGACCTGTGTCCATACATATCACGCATTCTTACTCGATAATAACTAATAAAATTAATAAAAAGGGGCTCCCATAATGTTAGGCTTCTTTCAAGCTACAAAAGGGTGTAGTTAGGACTGTCTGTCTGTCTATCTATCATCTATTTATCTATCTATTTATATCACACACATACATATGCATAATTTCATATTTTTAATATTATTAAGAGTTTTCTTTAGTAGCGAAATTAAGCCACCACCACCCATGAGGATATGATTGTCTCTCCAAGAACAAGGTTTGACCTGCGTGACCTTGATGTTTGCCACCGGAATCCCTCTCTGTGCAAAGTGGACACACGTCTGCTGGAATCTGTTGTTTCTTCTCCTAATTTCCTCATTTTACTTAATTTGAAAGCTAACAGAGTTATAAGCAATCCATATGAGAGGTCCATTGTGGGGGAAGCGTGAATGCTCACGTTGACGCTATACGATAGCTTCCTGTAATGTGCCCGGTTAGTGGCGACCACTGAGAACTCTTGTCAACTCCCTCTCTCCTAGGAATAGCAAGACTGGAAGAAGGGGATGAGATTCAGCTCGCAATACCTCGAGAGAACGCGCAGATCTCCAGAGACGGAGATGGCACCTTCTTTGGGGCCCTAAAACTGCTGTGACCCCCACTTCCTGGACTGCGACCCCTTCCCTCCTTTCTCCTGGACCTCCACGAGAAAAATGAACAGCTGGAAATATCAAAAGATGGGGAAGTCACCGCCCAAACTTTCCTTGGGAGCCATTTAGTTTGCTTCACTGAAACTGGTCCAAAACAGGAGATTTAACGGACAACCACGACCAAAACTTATCATGTGGATTACGAGAAATACAGCCCGTAGTCCGGTAGTCATAAAGACAGGACCCAGAAGGCTGTGCTCTGCAGTCTGTGTCAACATGGCCAATGCCCTTGCTTCTCATCTTGGTTCAGAAAGCAGGAAGATTTCCTCAGAAGAGGACTTTCGGACTCCGCAGTGAGAAGAGGGTTCATTCATATCTGTAGTCACTGAAACATTCCTGCAAAGTCTCAGGATTTATCTTTCTTTTCACATTAAACAGACTCTTCTTTTTTCCAGTTAATACTATGGAAATTTTTGCTTGTTTGTTTGTTTTTTAAATTTAGGTGTCTTGAACTAGTCATAGACAAAAATACTTAGAAGTTCAACTTTGGTCATTTTAAAATAAACTTAATTTAAAATGTTTAAACTTCAAATAATTGGATAGAAAAGTGCCGACTATTGAGGTTTTCCTGGTTTAGGTCAAGTGTGCTATTGTTTCCCAAACCTTACCAACGTCTTTTTCACGGGAGGAAGGCATCCTCTCATTTTGGATCACATGTGTATTTTGTAATAACGCTCAGTTGCTTTGTAAAACGTTATCGCAGACACCATCTGATGAGCACACAGAACCCATAATGCAAAACTGTGGTCACTCTCAGTAAACCCCACGTCAAGGACACCTAATGCCTAATGCGAAACTGCAGTCACGCCCACCAAACCCGCACATCCAGGCCGCATCTGTAGCAGAGGAATGAATGCACTGTGCCCATGTCCAGTCTCACTGCATGCTGCCGCTGCTGCTGCTGCTGCAGTTCTTGCGATGCAGCCCTGCAGGAAGATCTGCCTTATTTGCTCTGTAATCATTGAGGTTTAAGCAGAGTTCATAGCATCTGGCCTCATACAAGGCACATACATGCTACCATGATAACTGTGCCTCAGGGGGGTTCCTCACAGAGGATTGCACTTCACAGAGCTGCACATGCGTCTCTCGTGGCGTTTGCTTCCTGTGCGTTAGGTCTTGTGTGTCATTAGTTGCTCCCACTGGATGCTTCGCTTCACTAAAGAGGAAATGGAAGAAGAGACATCTATTTCCCCATCGACCTTAAAATAGTGTAAAGATGACCTTGCCACAACACAGGAAACAATTCGAATCTATATCACAAATCTAATGTTGCTCAACTCTCTGTTTTCTGTGTCTTTTGTTTTGGGGGTTCAAGTGAGATGAACTTGGAAGTTTATTTTATTTTATAAAACAGTAATTAGAAAGCAGAAGTTGTCGGTGGGAAGGGCATTGACTCAGAGGAATGGCTAGTGATTTTCATGGCGTTTCTGCTAAGGTTGATTGCCAAATAAAACCACTGTGCCTTCTGCCCCATCGCCTGTGTGATTTGTCTGCCTACTCCCACCCTTGAAATGTCTCTGTTCAACTGTAACCTTGAAAAATGAGGTGAGACTCACTCCTGGCCTCGCTGTAAATAACATGTCAGGGCAGTAATGATCAAGTCTGGACATTTCATGCCTCTCTAGGGGATCTTCTTATGTCTACACATTATCACTATTCTTAGAGAATAAACTTCAACAAAAATGCAGGGTTTGAATAGGGGTGTTTTAGGGAAACTCCCAGGCCGTTCAGAAGAGGACCCATTTTTAGCTTTCTCTAAAGTGACTCTCAAGCTGATTTCCATAGTTTCCAGTTGAGTTTCCATCCCCAGTGCTGAGTTTCCATTTTTCCACATCCCCGCCAGCACTTGTTACCCGGCTTTTTTGACCAGGGTGAAATGAGGTCTCATTGTGAATTTTATTTGAATTCTCTGGTGGCCAGTGATGTTGAATATTGTTTCATATGTTTGTTAGCTGTGACTGCTTCATCACTGAGACCCTTCTGGTCATTTCATTAGCACATTTATTTATTTGATTGTTTGGTTTATTAGCACATATCCATTGGTCTTGTTTGAATTCTTATATTGTATCCTGATTCCGGAGTCTTTAACTGTGAGGGATCTAGATACCTGACTTCCTATATATTGTACAGAACAAACCTCTGTCGGGTATATAGCTAGCAAAATTTTTCCTATTCTGTAGACTGTTTATTCGCTAGAAATGTTGCTTTCATTACCACAAAGAAGTCTTTTAATTTCATAAAGTCTGAGTTTTGAACTGATGTGTTCTCTCCCGAGACACTGGACTCATGTCAGGTGCTTGCCTTTAGGTGTTTCCACCAATTTTCCTCATCAGCTTGCATCTCAGGTTTCAACATAATAAAGGCAGTACATAACAAACCTACAGGTT
>NW_004949105.1:7784793-7791211 GCF_000317375.1 Microtus ochrogaster | reverse complement strand
CAACATAATAAAGGCAGTATATAACAAACCTACAGGTAACAACATAATAAAGGCAGTATATAACAAACCTACAGGTAACATCGGGTTAAATGGGAAGAAAACATAAAACAAAACCAACTAAAACATTTCCACAAAAATCAGAACGAAGAAAAGTGTGCCCACTTTCTCCACACCTATTTAATATCGTATTTGAGCTGGGCGGTGGTGGCGCACGCCTTTAATCCCAGCACTCGGGAGGCAGAGGCAGGTGGATCTCTGTGAGTTTGAGACCAGCCTCGTCTACAGAGTTAGTGCCAGGACAGGCTCCAAAGCCACAGAGAAACCCTGTCTCGAAAAAAACAAAAAATAAAAAAAAAAAACCCTCCTATTTGAACAACTAACCAGGAGGTGAAAAAGAGTGAACTGGCTGGTTTTATGTTAGCGAAACATCTGAAAGCAAAAATTGAAGAGGTTTTATGGTTTGGATGTAAGCTATTCCCACCCAGCCTCCTGTGCCAAACACTTGGTTCTCAGCTGGTCATGCAATTTGGGGGATTTGTGAGACCCCCACAGTGGAGTTGCATGGCAGGAAATAGGTCACTGGGGTTGGTCCTATGCCGATTCTGGCCTGAACCTCTCCTTTGCTCAGAATTGAGGCTCTGTACCTACACACTCTAGCTTCCATGAATTCGTCCATACCTCTGTGATGAACTGTACTCTTTCAGACATGGGCCCAAATGTGTCCTTTCTTCCTCTCCTGTTTTTTCAGTCAAGAATTCAGGTATCAGAAAAGTCAGCCATCTAAGGGTGAGTGTTCTCTTTAGGCACCTTGGGTAAGAAAGGGGTGGGGGAAGGGAGGGATTAATGAGGGAAAGAATGGGGAGAGGTGAAGCAACCTCCGGGTTCCAAACAGATATCTCCATCTTCACAGAAGACTCACCTGAGGTGAGTCTAATAGATCACCTTATAATGGGTCAAATGTGGCAAGGAATCCAGCTTGGAGGTCAAAGGTTGCTTGGCATTTAATTTAATAAAGAGAAAGACAACCAGGATTTTGGCACCAAGTGACAGTAACAGAAAAAGAACAGATGGGAGATGGACGAGAAAAAGACATCAGGCAAAGGGTCTGGTGACTAGGGACTGCCCATATTGGCCACCCTGTTGTGTGGGGCCAGGACACAAAAGGTGGACAGGCCTGCAATGCCTGAGCTCACTCCAGCATGACCCTCCGCAGTGTTTTCCCCAGATAAGAGGAATCCCCCAAGTCTTCCCGCGAACTCTCTCTAGGGAGGGAGTGTGTTTTGGGGCCCAGATCACCACTGGAGGAGCGGACACCCTCCGTGTGAACAGCACAGTTGGGAGGGTGGGAAAGAACGCCCCTCTGCATTAGCTTCTCATTTCCAATAAGTTATTGCACAATACGTTCAGTGGGACTCTTGGAAATTAAAGAGAAGTAGTTTATTTCTTCCCAAGTAGGAGCCATGACATTAAAAGCGTTTCCAGACCCTCTTCCAAATGTCACGGCAAAAATAAACAAAGCATTTCTAAAACAATGTAGCATCAAGCAAGGAATTCCCTTGGCCAGTCATAGAAGGCTGCCATCACGGATTGGAGTGGAGACCTGTAGAAGTCAATGTGTTCATGAAGAGTATGAAATCCTTATTGCCTGGTGGCACCTTCGGGGTTTCATCTTACCTCATCCCAGGTGCTGCTGTGTCTTCATATGCTCCTTATAATTAATTATACAGTGTGAGTGTATGTGTGTGCACATGCGTGCACATGTGTGTGCGTGTTTGTGTATGCAGGGGAAGTCACAGACATCTGGCACTTAGGACAGGGCAAGATTTACAGAGAAATCTCAAAATGTGTAACTCTTGTCTTGATGATTGACAAGCTGCACGTGAACCCTCAATTCCTTCTGAGAAGGTGTGTGGTCCAGCCAGAGGGACAGTGACTCTGGGGCCAAAGCTGAGACAAGCAGGGTGAGAGGCAACAAAGCCATGATGGGCTGCTGAGGGTCCAATCCAGGCTCTCCCTCATGTTGACGGAGTTTTCTGCTGCTGAGCAGTCCCAGGCACAGATGCTAACCATACTGAAATGTGAGTTTGACACAGACGCTAAACATCTTGAAATCATGTAACAAATAGATGTTTGGGTTTTGTGTCCAAGGTTGAAGGTCAGCCCACTCTGACCTATTTCTATTTCTGGTATTCCTTATCAAGAGGCAGCAGTAACTTTCCTTCATCCTCTGAAACCTGGAGGACACAGAGCTTCAAGCACTCAGACGTGTCTAAGAGATAACAGCATGATGGTGAAAGACATGGAATCTGTCCAGGCGCAGAGCAGAGGGTGCCTGGAAGCCAGTGTGTGAAGAGAAACAAGGACATTTGTAGCAACACTTGTGCTGGCTATTGTTTCTGTGGTGCTGTGGCAAGTTTGTTCTGGGGACAGCTTCAGAAAGCTCTTGTTCCACCTTGGCAAAGCAGGCAGACATGGTGGCGGGAACATGACGGGGTGTGTTCCTTCACAGTGTGTGCAAGCAGAGACCTTAACCTGCTTCGGGCTTTTGGTTTCAGAGGGATTTACGTTGATTGTGGTGGGCAGGGCGTGGTGGCTCCATTGTGTTGGTGCGTGGCTCAGCAGGAGCAGAGTACTGGTCTGCACCAGAAGAGACAAGAACTCTCAAAGGCTCTAGTGGCTACTTCTGCTGGTCCTAAAGGTGTCACCACTCAAAGGTTCTCGACCTTCAAAACGGCACTGGAAGCTGGGAATTGAACATTCAAAATAGGAGCTGCTAGAGGGCACCTTTCAGATTCAAATCATAATCTTCTGTCCCTTGTAGCTAAAGGCTCCTGGTTGTCTAACAGTGGGAAGTTCAACAAGTCCCAATTTGAGAGTCTTCATATTAACAACTCCGATTCCTTCAAATCTCCAAAGTTCAAAGTCATTTCTGAGTCTCAAGGCAATGTTTAAGGTGTGCAAAATAATCTTCCAGTCTAAAGTACTAACCTGATACCAGTCTCAAAGGGTAGAATTGGAGGTAGCAGAACCAATATCAAATCTTGTAGCCCAGGCCAGGTGTCTGTGGTTCATGTTATCACACTGCGATCCCTAGTGGGTCTGAGTAGGCCTGCTTCTGTAGGGTGCTTGCTTCATGCAGCAAGCACACTCAGCTCCCTTGGCCTAGCTCCACACGGCATCTGCAGCTTTCCCTGGCAAATATTTCACTTCTGTAGCATCCTTGGGTCTACGTGGCAACCTAGATTGCGTGTGTGAAGCTTCCCAAGTGTGCTGACCCCTGATAGAGGGATATCACTTCTGCTGCACACTGTCTGGGATTGTGGCTTGTTTTCCTGACCTCTGTGATTCTGTGACTGTATTCAGCATGTCTGAAAAGCCAGCACCACACAGAGAACATGCCAGCTTCAGCGGCCATCGAGAGATGTAGCCTGTCCCCTCGGACCATGGCTGCGCTGGCCTCTGGGCGCTTGTCTGCCTTCAGTTTAGTGGTGTGGATCTCTGTCAGTTAAGCCCTTTTATCTGCGCTTGCTCTGTCCGCATTAGCTCATTCTCCTTGCCTTGCCAAACTGCACACTTTTCAGATCCTGTTCTGATCTTTGGTGCTGAATCTCAGTGTCCGTCTGGCTTAAAGCAACAAGAAGGAGCAATGCTGTAGCCTACATCCTATGCTGCATCAAAATTTCTATATAAAATCCTATATAAAATATATAAATCAATTTATTAATTTTGAGTTCATATTCACTCACCTTCATGGACACAGGGTTCTTTGCACAAATGTGGTATGGCATGGTCTATAGTCCAGTCTCCCAGAAGGTTCTGTTCCCACATTAGCCTCATGAGTGCTGTCCTTGTGGGTCCACCTTTCTCCAGGCTGTCTGAGAGTTTGGCCTCCCAGCAGCATCCCCATTAAGTGGGGCCCAGTTTATCCCACAGCTCCAGTCTCTCCCAGGTTCCTCCTGAAAATTATTTCCAAAGTTCTAGCCATCTCATGGGCAGGCTTATTTTTGCAATATTGATATTAATTTTCTGTGCTAGTTAGCTGTCCCCATGGCTACTATACTAGTTAGCTGTCACCATGGCAACTATACTAGTTAGCTGTCCCCATGGTGACTGCACTAGTTACCTGTCACCATGGCGACTGTACTAGTTACCTGTCACCATGGCAACTAAATAAAGGACAGAAACTATTTGGAGTGGAATAGTTTATTTTGGCTCCTGGTCGAAGAGAGGCTTCAGTTCTTTGTGCTAAAGGTGTGGCGGGGAGACCTGAGTGAGGGGGCAGGTGCTCACACAGCACAGGCCAGCAAGTGGAAACCCTGCCTATACCCATGGCGTATGGCCTGTGAAGACCCGGCCCTAGTGACCTATTTCTGTCTCTCATCTCTTCAGAAAGGCCCCATGACCTTCAACAAAGTATCCCTATCCCAAGCTATGGGCAGCATTCAAACTATGGCACTGTGATGTCCAAAAAAGAAAAAGGGAAGAAAAGAAGGAGCGGGAGGAGAGGAAGGCAAAGCATTTTCAGTATTTAAAGACTGAACTAAGATCAAATGTACAATTAACAGAGGACAGAATCTCCAGAATTTTTAAGAAAATTACTTGGGATGCTGTACTAGGCTTTCTCTTTTGGGCCACCAACCAGCTCTCAAAACATGACATGGAGACTTACTCATTTTGAATGCTGGCCTTAGCTTAGATCTTTACTGGCTAGCTCTTATAACTTAAACTAACTCATTTCTCTTTATCTACATTTTGCCCTGGGCTTTCACTCTTCTCTTTTTCCTCCTGTATAGCTCACTCCCACTGCTTCTCAGGTCTGTTGGCTGGCAGCTGCTTGGTTGCTGGCCCCTGGCCCAGGTGTCTCCCTCGTTCCCTCCTCCTCCTTCTCCTGTTCTTCTCGAGGCTAGATTTCTCCTACTTATTCTTTCTGCCTGCTCACCCTGCCTATCCTTTCTCTGCCTTGCTATTGGCCATTCAGCTCTTTATTAGACCATCAGATGCCTTAGGCAGGCAAGGTGAAACAAATGCAGCAATCTTTACATAATTAAACAAAGGCTGCAGAAACAAAAGTAACACACCCTTACATTATTAAACAAATGTAGTATAAACAAAAGTAACACACCTTTCCACAGTTGAAGTAATGTTTGATGGCATAAACAAAAGTAACACATCCTTACATCATTAAACACAGCATAAAGAAAAGTAACACATCTTTACATCCCTAAGCAAAGCATAAACAAATGTAACACACCCTTACATCATTAAACAAATGTAGTATAAACAAAAGTAACACACCTTCCCACAGTTAAAGTAATGTCCTGCTGCATAAACAAATGCAACAGCTTTGCCAGGTTAAAATGCTATTTCACAAAGGACACAATGTAAATCCCATGACATTTTAATGCATTTTAATTTTAGTATATGTACTGTGCCGTACTTGATGGTACATATTTGATTAAAATATTCAGAACTTGAGATCAGAGTACAGGACAGGGAGGGGTGTAAAGGAGGAGGATATCAGTGAGATTTCTTTGCATCCCAACAGTTTTAAGGCATGCTGGTGGCTTGTTTTGTTGAGTGGGAGGGTTGGGCGATTATTTTTGCTGTTACCCTGTGGCTGTGACACAGGTCCAGCGCCCTCTTCTTCACAGAAAGCTAAGAAAATCACCGGGATGGGCACAGTTTGCAATTTGCATGAAATGACTTTTAATTCCAGGGTTTGTCCTAATTTTTTTTCTAGACATGAAACTATATATCCATGTTACATTCACTTGGGGACAAAACCAAACAGGTAAAGCAGGTCCTTCCTTTGCCCTGTTGTACACACATACAACCACTAGAGGGAAGCACCCGAACACCTAATGGAGCCATCTGAAGCACTAACTACAATTAAGCCAATAGTAGAAACCATAAGACTAGAGGGAAGAAGAATGAGGCGCCAGCCAGACACCATGAGTGTTTCCTCAAAGTGTGTTCTTTGGGCCCCCAAGCCCCAGAGCTCCCACTTGTGCATCTTTTGGGGAAGTTCCACTGTGGCAAACCACTTATATCCCTGAAAACACTGTACAGCTCCAGTCGGAGGGGAGTGTAGCTGAGCTTACAGACAGGCAGACAGGCAGGCAGACAGACAGACAGACAGACAGACAGACAGACAGACAGATAAATAGATGGGTGATAGATAGATGACAGATATAGATGATAGATAGACAGGTAAATAGATAGATAATAGATAGATAGATGATAGACAGATGGAGAGTAGATGATAGACAGGTAGATACAAATAGATAGATGATAGACAGACAGACAGATAGATGATAGACATATATGATAGCTAGATGATAGATATATGATAGAGATAGATGATAGATAGATAGATAGATAGATAGATAGATAGATAGATAGATAGATAGATAGATGA
>NW_004949105.1:7782895-7784693 GCF_000317375.1 Microtus ochrogaster | reverse complement strand
GATAGATAGATAGATAGATAGATAGATAGATAGATAGATAGATAGATAGATAGATGATAGATAAATAGCAGATAGACAGACAGATAGAAATCACTCCTGTGTTGAAGATTCTCTAAGGCCAAGAGGCTAATGTCATGAGCATTGACACTTAACAGTCTGCGGACCAGGGCAGAATTATCTCCTGTTATTTCATAACATGGAAAAATATTCATTTTCTACTCCTGTGTGTGACTTAACTTTCTGAGACTCTCAACACCTTAAACATGCATTCATATGTACTCAGAGTATGGGGGGTCCCCCAATAGACCACTAAGGCTTTCATCAGAGAGCATCCGAAGCCTATGGCAGTTTTCCTTCTTTGCTGCAGCTTGCCCATCTGGGGTCCCCACCAACGCACTTGGCAAATGCCTTGGTTTATAAATGCCTTGGTTTGGTAACTAATAGCATCTTATGTAACCACTTCCGCAGTGGGTCACGTCCGTAGGAGTGACCTGAATTAACATTTGCAGGCTGTTGCCATTCAGATTGCAGGGAAGACAGAACTGAATGCTGGGAGAAAGAAGGGCGGAGTCAGAGAGACACCATGGACCCGCTGCTGCCTGAGAAAGACGTGCTGAATCTTTGCTGGTAGGCAATGACCTCGTAGTGATACACAGATTAATGGAGATGGGTTAAATTAAGATGTAAGAGTTAGCCAATAAAAAGTTAGAGCTAATGGGCCAAGCAGTGATTTAATGATTATTAAATTATTATTAGTGATTGTGTGATTATTTTGGTTCTAGGCAGCCAGGACAAACAAGCAGCCCCTCCTCCCAACACCTTGGTGGTCTGGTATGCAAGTCTTAGTTCAAGATTTCAGACCATGCAATGAAAAATTATAAGGGAGAGGCCAGTTTTCAAATGCATTTTATTTATTCTTGAGAACTTCACACCTGCAAATGGCACCCTTTGATCATATGCACCTCGACTCCTCTTCCTAACTCCTCCCAGATATTCCTCGCCCTTCTCAAATTAGTGTCCGTTTAATTATTTTATTTAAGAAATAAATTTCATCTTATTTTTGATTGTTTTGTTTGTATGTATGTCTGTGAACCACATATGTGTCTGATGGCCATGGAAGCCAGAAGAGGGTGTTGGATCCCCTGAAATTGGAGACTTAGATAATTGCGAGCCTCCATGCGGGTGCTGAGAATCAAACCAGGGTCACCTGAAGATTTCCGCTCAGTGCCGACTTGATTTCTCCATGGTCTGTGACCAGTCTGTGTAGTGTCTTCAGCACGGGGTCTTACCATCAGGTTAAGGAGGGCAGTTAAGAGCTGTGGTAACATGCATATTGTTTGGGCTTTTCTCTGGGACACTGCTGACCAACAACACAGGGGGAGGATTCCCACACTTGTACTGGGCCTTTTGTTTGGCAACATGTGGATTCTTGGAGGAGCATTGTCCCCTGTGTAGGGCAACTCCAGTTAAACTCTTTTTATTACCTCTACACACATATATGGAGTATATAATGATTATGTTGATGTAAATATGTACTATACAACAAATATGCATAATGGATATATAAATATGTATTTATATATAGCTTATGAAGTGGTCCATTTCCACCTGGCTTTTCAAAGATCCTTCATGTTAGTTGACCTTCATTCGGCTACAAAATGAGCTATAGAGAAAAGAAATAATTTTTTAATGTTTCCAACACAAGAAACAGCCAATAAGGAGACACTGGAATTGTTATTTAAGCTGATTTGCTCTCGTCTGTCTGTCTGTCTGACTCTCTCTCTCTCTCTCTCTCTCT
>NW_004949105.1:7774832-7782795 GCF_000317375.1 Microtus ochrogaster | reverse complement strand
ACACACACACACACACACACACACACACACACACACACGATTACATCTCAATTGGAAAGAGTGAGCTATAATATGACCAGATGGGTTTTTTGCTGTCCACCCACAGCCACCATCCACCTCCCTCTCCTGCCTTTGAGCGATCACCCCCATGAAGAGACAGCTTCTAGAGCCTTATTTCCTGCTTTCTGAGGGCGACAGCGTACTTTCCTTACATTGACTCCTGTCTACTTTGTTTTGTCTTATAAAAACACCACAAACCATAAACACATAACTAAAAGCAACTTGGGAGGAGAGGGTTTACTCGACTCCTGTGTCTGGACCATCGGCCACCGTGGAAAGAATCCAGGGCAGGAACGCAAGCAAGAATCTGGAGGCAGGAGTTGAAGCAGAAGGCACTTAGGATGCTGTAAATTTGTTTGTACCTCATGGTACAGTAGAGTCCATGGCTCATGCTCAGTCTGCTTTTGTAAACAACACCCTAGGACCATCTGTCCAGGGTGACACTGGCCACGATGGGCTAAACCCTCACACACCAATAATTATTCAAGAAAATGAACCACAGACTGCTCACAAGCCGAATGACGGAGATGGGTTTTCAACTGGCGTTCTCTCTTTCTAGGTGACCCTAGCTTGTGTCAAACTGACAAAAGCTGACCACCACCACCCCCCAAGTCTCTCTGAAGCTCTCGAATGTGATGTCCATGTATGGCCAGAGTCTTGGCTTTGTATCCTAAACCAAACTGTCTCCATTCGTGGTGGAGGGTGCATCTACTCTGCCTTTTTTTTCATTTCTAATTTGTTTTGGGGTTTAATAATAATGAATAAAGCTTATAGACATTGAGCCTTAGAGGCAGCCACATTAAATTCATGGTTGAGATAGGCCAGCCAGGTGGGGCGTCACTGTGGCAGAAGGATTCAGCTTGGCTGGAAACTGACATAGACCAAGGCTATCTCAGTGACTCTTATTAGCATTTAGAACCATGTTAATGTTAATGACTGTCGTATTCATGTTGACCTTGGAGCTGAAACCCATCAGTCCTCTTCTCGAAGCATGAATGTACCCGACCCCAACCCTGTGAAAACCCAGGCCTGGGCTGTATTTCAGGAATCGTGCTCATCTCAAGACTTCAGCTGGGAAAAACTTTCTGTAAATCTTCGCCCACACACTCCGCCTTGACCCACAAGCTGTAAGCTGGTAATTATAGAGTGTATGTATATGTAACATGGTTCTGGGGGCGGAAGCGCTTCTATTTCGTCTTCATTGTCTATGACTGGATGCCAGCATTTCTGCTCACACAGGCACTCCCTGCCTTTGCCATGGAGATTCTGCGGATTTCTCCTTTTAGTATTGTTCAGCTCTCCTTTGGGAATACTTACAATCTGACGAGTCTCACTGTGTGTCCTTGACAGATGAGGAGGTGAGGTTCTGGGACCCAGAGTCCGGGGAGCTGGCTGAGATTCCAGCTGTGTTCTTTTTAGGCATGTGTCTTACTCCCCTGGGCCCGCAGCTCTGATGTGTGGAGTTGGGATGCTGCTGTAGAGCAGGGCTGGTGTGAGAAAGGGATCAGGGGAAAAAGTCGCTTTCGTTGTGTCTGTGGCGGCTGTGATAGTTGTCCGTACCCCTGTGCTCACCTCTGCCGGCAGACTGGGGTCGATCAATGCCAAAGCTAGTTCCAGCTCAGTCCCTTCGCTTTCGCCATTGCTTACTGCAGGCTTTGGCTCAGAGGAGCTGAGTCCATGCTTCTTAGCTAAGAAGTTGCTAAATAAATAATCCAACACACGAACCCAAACAAGATAGCTGGGGTGGGACTGGGAGGTGGCTTGGATGACAAAGGGTTTTGTGCCTAAGAACAATGATTTGAGTTTGACACCTAGTACCCACATAAAAATGTAGGCATGACTGTTCCTGCTTGCAATCCTACATGGGGGCAGTGAAGTCAGGTCGATCCTGAATGGCCGGCCAGCCAGCCCAAACCATTCAGCATGTTCTAGAATAGTGAGAGACCCCAGCTGGGAAACAAGGTAGACAGCTCCTGGGAGCAAACCAAGGTCACCCTCTGGCCTCATGTGTGCACCCCACACACCTGCACACACATAGGGACACACGCATAAGGGAACTGGGAAGTTTTGTACCCCTGCTTCGTTCCCCTGTTTTATTTGATGTCAGTTTCGTCATTAGAAAGAAGCTCGTTCCTTCGTACCATCTCAGATCATAACTATGAGCATGGAGCAGAGCCTGAAAACAGCACGGTTTATGTGCTGAGCAACCTTCCTGGTTATGTGCAATCCCAACTGTGTACCCACGCCAGTCCAACATCACTTACTGCCAGTCAGCTTACTAACAATGTCCATTAACTCACCATTCGGGTCATAGCAAATAACCATTAAGGTGATGTTTCTTCATGCCTTAGGTAGGGAATCATGTGAAGGATTGTGACTTTTATTTCGATACATATTATTTATGTTCTAGTAACATACACATCTTCACTTAATAAGGACATTTTACTTCTTCCATTTCTGTTTTAGGATCTAAACATCACAGAACAAGGCTCCAATAAAGGAACACTGAGTGCAGAGGATATCTAGGAAGGAGGGAAATTTGGTTCACCCAAGGCTAGCTCTGGGTGAGGGATTCCTTCCTTCGTGATGTCTTTGTTTCAATGGGGCAGAAAGAGAGGCTTTGTTCTGAGCCAGTTTCTTTGTGTTTATAGACACTCCATTTTGCTAGTTAACATTTGAGCAAACTCTATTAGCTCAGGGAAGGACTGCTCCCGTGTCAGCCCGTCCAGCAGCCCCTTACACTCCCGATCCAGCCAATTGCTGTCTTCTGCTCAGTCTCCAGACCGTTCCATCTATCACTCACGACCACAGGTGATTGGATCAATAATGTTTAACAAAGTGTATACTTTGCCCCAGGGCAATTAAGTTAAAATAACACTCATTTATTCTTCTAATGACAATTCTTTCGGTGCACCGCTAGGGTTTGCAACATCTTGTCTTTCATTAGTCTCACATCTTTATCAATTTCTTTAATGTATTTTTATAATTGATTAAACTCTGTAATATACTGAAGTAGAAAAATTATTTCCACCTCCAAATAATACCCAGAGAACTACCCAGAGTATCACAATTACCAGTGTTTAGGGTCTCGATTTTGTTCATATATTTATTTGTTGCTGCAAAGAAAAAAGAAGCCAAAATAAATGAATATAAGTTCGCAAAGTAAAGAGTGGGTAGGATTCTGTCCCCCAAATTCTTAGCAGCACTCAGATATTTTAACAAATTATTTAAGAAGTGCTAAGATCGAAAAAAAAATCATTTGCTAAATATTCATTTCAATTATGTTTTCAGTGGAACGTCTTTTCACCCCAGTGTAGTGAGCTGAATTACTTCGGCTAAATTACTTTCAGCCTAATCAGATGCAATTCCTGAATACGAAGCCTCCTGTAACTACGAGCAATTAATTGAAGCAGTCTTGAAGGTTCTCCTTCATCAGAGGGATTGTCTTCAGGGATCAGTCATTTTTACAGAGCTTGTGGGAAACAGAGGATACGGAGCAGGGTCCAACTGTCAATCATCCTGGCGTCTCCTACTTCCTGGTGCCTGTCAATCTCGCTACTACTAAGTCATATTCCCAAGCCAACTAAGCCTTCTGAAACAGGCAATGAAAGGAGGAAATGCCAAGCATATGCTTGGTAAACATGACAGAGAGAGAGAGAGAGAGAGAGAGAGAGAATTATTATGGACCATAAATCTCATTTCCAGCATTAGGAACTTAGGAGAAAGCCACCTTTTCTCAGGAGAATGGGATGGAAAGGCTCAGTGAGAAAATACTTACTTTTTAAAGCTCTTTGAGCTGTGATGCTCTTTGAGAATGATCTCTCGTGGAATTCGGATATTACAGGGAACACTGTCATTGTTAACCACAAACTCGGAGCTTCGCAGGATCATATTTTCTCACCGTTAAAATGTTTGCGTGATTCGCAGATGCCTTACTTTTTTCCAGGGAGTGTTTAAGGCTGTGAGAAAACTGAGTCTCATCCTGCTTCTTAAGGCTGAACACAAAAGACTACCCGGTTTCTTCCTGGTTGCCACTAGGTGGGGACAGTGGCAGCAGCTGCTTCCGCATGGTGCAGCTAAGAATAGAAAGCTCCCCACAGAAACAGGGAGGACCTCAATCTGGAATGCTGTTGTTCATTGTAAGCTGGCTCTTTCGAAGAGGAGTTGCTTTTCATTGCAGGGAGCTCTTGCCTCCGTGTCACTTGTCCCGCTTTTGGACAGCCCGTCGTCAGGCTATGCCTTCTTCCCTCTATCGCGATCCTTCGTCCCGAGGACAGCAGCGGTGACAGCCGTGGTGAGGTGCTGAGTGAGGACAGAGCAGAAGACTTAGTGAGAGTGTGGGCAATCTTGGAGGACGATGAAAGGAAGGCAGGAGAGCTGATGGTCAGAGCTCTCCAAAGACGCGGCTGGGCAGTAGATGCTGTGTGTCTATTGCCAGGAAGGGAAAGGACAGATGAAGCCTTGGAAGGCACTGAGGACTTGGCCCTTTTGATGAGAATGAGAGAAACAGAACCGGACACAAACTGACTTAACCTTGGAGGAAGTCAGATCCCCTGGAACTGGAGTCACAAGCAGTTCTGAGCTGCCTGACCTGGTGCTGGAACCCAAACGTGGGTGCCCTGCCAGAGCAGCAAGGGCTCTGAACTGCTGAGCTATATCCTTCACCGCATCTACTTTGTTTGTCAACGGCAGCAGAAGTAAAAAGAGTTGACGGTGCGATTTGTGATGGGTCAAAGCCTGTGATTACTTTCAGGGGTTTCGGTTCTTTTAGGGGTTCTGGTTCCTTTAGGGATTCTGGCTTCCAAAACACTAACACTGATGTTTTTTGACTATGAACTTTATAAAAAAAAAGTCATTCTCAAATTTGTACACATTAGACATTGTGAAAATTTATAACTGCTTAAAAAAATCATGATTCCCACAAGAAAATTGTCTGAAGTATGGTTATTTACAGCTGTTAAAGACCATTTGTTAGCCGGGCGGTGGTGGCACACACCTTTAATCCCAGCACTCGGGAGGTAGTGGCAGGTGGATCTCTGTGAGTTTGAGAATGAGTACCAGGGCAGGCTCCAAAGCTACACAGAGAAATCCTGTCTCGAAAAACAAAAAACAAACAAACAAAAATTTGTTGTGAGGTGGACTTGGTGGGGGCTGTCTAATCTTTTCAGTTAAAAGACAGACTTAGGGCTGGAGCAATGGCTCAGCGTTTAAGAGCAGTGGCTGCTCTTGCCAGGAAGAGGCTCCAGTTCCGAGTAGCACCCACAAATGGTTCCTAATTCTCTGTAACTTCAGTTCCAGGGGATTCAAGTCTACTTTGTTTTTAGGCCTTCAGGTGCACCAGGTACATAAGGGAACGTACAAGCAAACATCACACTCAATCATATAAAACTGAATGAATCTTAAGGCATTTGTAGCTGAATGGATTGGAAGATTCAAGATTTAACTGCTTCAGGTGAGTTTGAGGATGTCCACAGTGCTCAGTTGAGAAGAGCGTGGCTTGCAGAGCCTCCTGGGGACCGATGAAGAAGCTGCAGCCTTGTGTTTGTGGATATCCAATGAACACCATCTGACTTTGTTTGCTTTTGTTTTTTGAGATATGGTTTCTCTGTATAGCTCTGGCTGTCCTGGAACTTGCTCTGTAGACCAGGCTGACCTCGAACTCACAGAGATCCACCTGTCCCTGCCTCCTGGGATTAAAGGCGTGCGCCATCTACTTCCAACTTCTTTCTTGTGTAAACGGGGGGCACAGGAGTCTAGAAACCACTCTCCCTGGCTGGTCAGCAGGGTTTTCCCCTGGGCACACCCACTGAGAGAAGGTAGAAGCAAAGAGGGAGGATTAGCCTCATGCAGAGCAGGCCAGGGACTGCCCCCTTTATTGTGTCCAGGGGCAGCTTATATAGGGATAGCCACACCCCAGCCAAATGCACCAGAAACCATTCCCTTGTCATCAGGAACTCCTGAGGGTCTCATGTTCAGAGCAGCTGTCGGCACTCAGATCAGGGGAAAACAAGTTGTTTACAAGAAATTCAGGATCTGCGGGTTCACAGCTCTCAACCGATAGAAGGAGGGAGCTTCAAACAAAGCATGATGTAAGTCGGCCTGGAGGGGACAAGCGTGCTCTCAGCACGCTGTGTCTGTGCTGGCATGTTATGTTTAACCTTCATGCTGGCTGCAGCTGGAACAATCATGGGCTTTACTTTGAACAGGAACATAGACCGTGAAGTAGCTTGGATTTGTAAAACTACCCAGACCTCCTAGCAGTGGGTGGTGTGTCAGGGGGTATACAGGAGCCCTGGAGGGCAGGCAGAGCACACCAGGTCAGATCTGAGCCACTGGTTCAGAAGTAGCAGCCAACGGGGGCACGTAACCCATAGTGTGGATGCAGCTGATGGCTGACTATGAGACTGAGCTAGCCCTGCCGCTCCAGCTTATATGGAAAGCATAGATCGTGTTAGTGGGTGAGGTTTCTTTAGCTCAGGCAGCAGGGCGCGCTCCCTCGACCACAGAAGGCCCTGTGCACCCGCGAGGACCTAGGGAGGCAAGCAGGCATCATGCCCACTTGGGTCTTGTGTCTCTGCAACGTGTGTGCTTTCTTCCCTGGAAGCACAGTTGGAAACAAGCTGATTCCATATCTCAGTTGTCACTTCCGTCCCTCCAGAGCCCTGGCAGTCTCTGTGGCTGGTTCAGAAGGGCTCCTATCACCTCAAAGGCTGGCAAACATATCAGCCAGCATTACATGGCCGGCTTTCTCAGCAGTGGGGCTCACCATGCCCAGTTAACCCTTCAGCAGCAGCAGGCTGAGTGGGGCAGATGGAGGAGAAGGAAGCAGAGTCTTTACGCCTTCCACTAAACTTGGCTGAGAAAGGAGGAAGAGAGGAGGCAGAGGCCATGATGGCTCTTGATATTGCTCGCTGTGATGGATGAATGGCTCTTTATTTTAATGCTTTGCTCCTTAGCACACTGATTACTTGATTAAGTGTGAAATGCTAATAACCTTGACTGCATCTTGGTTTTTTAATTCATCCAATTACTTACTCCATATTCACCAGTAATCCTAACTGTACAGAGCAATACTGAAAATAGAGTTAGGATTTGGTCTTACACAAAGTCGACATTTTTTGTTTGTTTGTTTGCTTTTGGTGCTTTAGAGACAGGATGTGGGTGGCCCTGTCTTGTCTCACACTCGCTACCTCGCTACGTAGCCTATGTTGGCGTCCCACTCACTGTAATCCCCCTGCCTCAGCCTCCTAAGTGCTGGAATTACAGATGGGCACCACTCTGCTTTGCTGAAATCAGTCTTCTTAAGTTAATAAGCCTCATTGTTTGTGTTCTTTCTAGTAATTATTTGCTTAGTGTTAGGGAACAAGGCTGCTCACCCAACAGTGCACACATGTGGCTCAGTTTTCCCCGTCTACCATGTCGGACCCTGGGGTAGAACTCAGACAGGGTTTCTCACATGTTCCCTACTGTGGGCAGTTAACAATGATGCTGCCCTGCTTTTTTTTTTCATTTAAAACTTTTAATTCACTTTTTCATTTTTTTTATTCATTTTACATTCCAACCACAGTTCCCCCTCCTTCTCCTCCCCTGACTCTCCCCTACATCAACCCTCAGCCCACCCCCCCCCATCTACTCCTCCCAAAGGGTAAGGCCTCCCATGGGGAGTCAACAATGTCTGTCTCATCACATTGAGACAGGAACAAGCCCCTCCCCGCTATTATCTAGGCTGAGCAAGGTATCCCTCCATAAGGAATATGGACCAAAAAGCCAACTCATGGGACGGATCCTGGCTCCACTGTCAGGGGCCCCTCAAACAAACCAAGATACATAACTGTTACCTACATACAGAGGGCCTAGTTTGGTCCCATGCAGGCTCCCCAGTTGTTGGTTTAGAGTTTGTGAG
>NW_004949105.1:7764054-7774492 GCF_000317375.1 Microtus ochrogaster | reverse complement strand
CAGGCTGATTCAGGCACCCTGTCCACTATTGCTAGGCGTCTTAGCTGGGGTCATCCTTGTGGATTCCTGGATATTTCCCTAACACCAGGTATCTAAACAGAGAATTCTCAGCAGAAGAATCTCAAATGGCTGAAAGACTTTAAAGGAATTGCTCAATATCCTTAGCCATCCTTTTACCAGAAATCCACCCCAGTGGTCACCCCTCTGGACAATAGTAGCAGGAGCCCATTCGGGACAGCAGAGTCTCTGGACATACTCTCCCCAGGACAACCCTTGGGGAATATACTCAACTATAGCGGATCATGCATGACCATTCTATCTCCTTGAATTTTTTTCGGCCAGGTTCTCAGGCTTCACCGTGAGTTGGAACCTTGAAAGCTTTGAGAAGTTGCCTGGGTGTTTCTTAGCATGGGCCTACAAGACTTGGATGTTCTCACGAGAATAGAGGACCTGGATGTAGGTACAGTTACCACTCTGGCATTGCATCCTGGGTTCACAGGAACAGTATGACTTATACTGACTGACGCTTCCTTTGAACACTGCAAAGTGCGTCATTGTGTGCTTCTGCTAAGGCCTGTGAAGACTCAGTGCACTTCTTGGAGGTAGGAAATTTTCTTAATTACTTGAAATTCTTCCATGTGGTAGATTGATCTTTTCTCAAATATTTGATAATGTATTCAGACACTTAGACCTTATGGATGCACACATATTTGGGTGATGTAAGATGCCCATCTATATGCTATGAATATGTTTTATTGCCATTGGTTAATAAATAAGCTGCTTTGGCCTATGGCAGGGCAGAATATACCTAGGTGGGAAAGCCAAGCTGAATACAGGGAGAAAGAAGGCGGAGTTGAGGGAGCCACCAGCAGCTGCAGGAGAAGCAAGATGTGAGGTAACAAGCCATGGTAAATACAGAATAATAGAAATGGGTTAATTCAAGTTGTAAGAGCTAGTTAATAATAATCCTGGGTTAATAGGCCAAACCGTTTATAATTAATACAAGCCTCTGTGTGTTTATTCTGGGACTGGCAGGTGGGAGAGAAACATTCAGTTACATTTGGGTTACAACACTATACGTGTCTGCATGTTTGTGCCCACGTGCATTCATGTGTTGTGTGAAGTTGTATGTCCATATGTTTGGAGGCCAGGAATCAACCTTCTATGTTGTACGTCAAGAATATTATCCATCTAGTTTTTCCGAGACTGGTTCCCATCATTGGCCTTATTTTGCCTAGGTTGAATGGCCAATGATCACGAGGTATCCACCCGTGCCCACCTCCACAGCACTGAGACTAAAGTGCATGTTACCATGTCTGGCGTTTTAACCTGGGTTCGGAAGACCAAGCTCAAGTGCCCATACTGTGGAGTAAGTGCTCCACTGAGCCATCCACCAAGCTCTTGGGAACTTTTGTTGTTGGAATTGTTACGCTGTTGGGCACTGGTAGCTCTTCTACATTGAGGAATCGTTTTCTCAGTTTTTAACACTTTTTGTTTTGGATACACACACACACATTCTCTTATGTATGATGATTTACTGTATATGATGGATTACGCTTGGGTTTTCTAGCGTCCTTTCTTGCCTTCTAAACTTGGACGTTGCCTCCAGCATTGTCTGTATCTGCCTGGTCTGGATCCCCCCCCCCAACACACAGGTCCCACCTTACGAAGGGGCTGATGCATGGTTGGTATTCCCACATCTTAATATGAACTATATAAAGCAATTCACATTTAATTTCTATCATTTAATGTTTGTGCTTAAAATTCCACTTGTCAGGATGGTCTACTTGACTTTCTCATCTTTTTCCTTCTGTGCGTATTTTGTAGATCCTGGGGTTCTTCTTATTTTTTTAAAGGTGAATCTCACATGTATAGTGTAGTGTGCAGTTGTTTCTTACTTTGTGAGACAAGTTGAAAATATTGATTTGACTGATATGACTGATCTCAGCTCGGTCATATTATTGTTTTTGTACGTCCCACTATAAAGTACCATTGCAAGCATGATACGTACTTTGCTTTCTTTGTTCTTGGTGGTTTACGTGGTATTTAGAGGCTGTGTATAGCGATTCACATTTATATGGTTGCTAGTTCCTGGTTGCCACAACTATTTCCTTTTAATATCTTCCTATCCATATTCTAAAAAAATAAGCAAAACAGCTTTGCCATGTTCAAACAGCTACTACAATTTTTAAGCTTGTGTGGGAAATTAATTAATAAGGAAATTTAAGTGTATCTGACATTTCAAAGATCCAGTGACAACGACAAGCCAAATTCATACCTCGATAGTTGGTTCTCTCAGTATGAATATGCAAATCTAATAAAATTAAAAGCAAACTTCCAAGAGAATTTATTTGGTTTGCAATGGGATGAATGGTTTTAAAATTTGTATGAGATGTAAGCCTTGGGGAAAAACAAGGAAATTCTTTTAAAATCTATTTAGCAGATGTCAGCAAACACTCTAAAGCTGCTGGAGTCAGCTCAATGTGGGGTCGGCACAAAGATAGATAAATAGATGTGTTTAACCAAATAGTAAATCCAATGGCATTAATGACATAGAAGCCAGAAACACGCTTGAGTACCCCATGGGGTGGAATATTAAACACAAATGGTAGTGAACTCTTTGGGAAGGGGTTGGCTTCTCTAACAGTGTTGGCCCTCTGCCTTTCCATCCAAGCAGGGACCCTAAGGCGTACAAAGGGAGCAGCTCCCAGCCTGGCTCCAAAAGTCTCTTTGCATGGGCAGACAAGGAATGATGATGTCCATGGAGAAGTTCTACTATATAGTGTGAAATTCTGTCTTTGGCATACAAAGCATAAATTTGGTCTTGGAAAACTGCTGTGTGGTAGTTTGAATGTAATTGATTGACCCCCCCGTAATATCATAGAGAGTGGTATTATTAAGATGTGTGGCTTTGTTAAAGTGGGTGTGGCCTTGTTGGAGGAAGTGTGTCACTGTGGTGGTGGGCTTTGATGGTTCATATGTTCAGGACACCGCTCAGTGTCTTTGCTAACTGCCTGTGACTGGTATATCAAGATGTAGCCAGCAGCATGTCTGCCTGCAGGCCTCCTTGCTCCCCACCATGTTGATAATGGACTGAATCTCTGAAACTGTAAATAAGACACTCCAATGAAATGTTCTTCCTTTATAAGAGTTGCCATGGTCATGATGTCTCTTTATAGCCATAGAAACCCTAAGACACGGAGGATGTTTTTCTTGTCCCATTAAACGGAAGAGCGATAACCATGGGTATGTTTTAGGGAAAAAAATTGAACAAATGTGAAGTATCTGTTGGAGAAAATTAAGTGTTGAAGGCAGGGAGGCTGAGGCAGAGAGGGAAAGCTCAGGAGTCTTCAGACAGGAGAAGGGTCCCAGTCACTCGGCTTAATTCTCTCTTGACCCAGAACCTTTCTTCTCCCTCTCTGGGCCTCGTTTTTATCCTGCTCGCTGCCCTGGGTCTTCCCCCTCTGGTGGCTCCCAGGGGATGCACAGCAGGTGTCAGTCGGGTGAAGTTTGGGGTTCAGACCCCACGAGCGGCTCTCCAGAGGACAGGATGCTCATCGTGAAGACACCGTCAGCAGAAAGAGGCAGCAGCTGAAGGACTGCCTGTATCAGCTGCCAGTGGTCTGAAGGCCAGCTGAGACACACAACACTGACTCATGGAAAGGCTGCCCTGAAAATCTCTGAAGGAAAAGACTGGCTTAGGTTTGAAGTCCTTTCAAACTGTGAAACACAGATATATGGGCGGGCGGGAGTTCAGAGCAGAGAAATCTGAAAACCAGGGTTGACACACCTCCTTGAATTCCAACGCACCTTCTGCTTCCTCTTAGGCCAGTTCTGTGGAGTTGGGGGCCACAGCTCTGAGGCCTTCTGTTGCTGATATCTCTACTGATGGTTGTGATAACACATGACATTCTTAGAGTTATTTACTCAAGTGGTTTTTTTTTTGGGGGGGAGGCTGCTGAGACAGGGTCTCTCTATGTAGCAATGACAACCCTGGGACTCACTCTGTAGACCATGCTGGCCTTGAATTCACAGAGATCCACTAGCCTCTATCTCCCAGGTTCTGGGATTAAAGCCAGCCATACCTCGATGGCTAATCAAGTATTTTAAAAGTAGGGTTTGTTCTCCTTTTATGCCCAAATCATTGGTTTCAGATCACTCCTTATTTTGTTTATGAGGCTCTCGAGCTTTCCATAGGATTAAGCAATGTTCTCAGACTCACGTAGCTTGGAAGTAAAAAAAAAAAATCTGTAATTTTATTTTTTACAGATTTATTTTCATTTTGTGTGTTCTACCTGCATATGGTGGTTTGAAAGAAAATAACCTCTAGAGGGAGGAGTGCCATTAGGAGATGTGACTTTGTTGGCCTAGGTATGGCCTGTTGAAGAGAGTGTGTCACTGTTGGGGTGTGCTTTCAGGTCTCCTAAGCTTTAAGCGCTCTCGGTTTTACAGTCCACTTCCTGTTCCTGCACCATGTCTGCTGACACACCACCCTATTCCCTGCCATGATGATAATGGATGAACCTGTGCAAATGTAAGCCACTTGCGGTAGTTTGAGTGCAATTGTCCCCATAATTTCATAAGGAATGGCACTATTCAGTGTGGCTTTGTTGGAGTGGGTGTGGCCTTGTTGGAGGAAGTGTGTCTCTGTGGGGGCGGGCTTTGGGGTTTTCTATGTTCAGGATATTGCCAACTGTCTCTATCGACTTCCTGTTGCAAGCAAGATGTAGAATTCTCAGCTATTACTCCAGCACCGTGTCTGCGTGCTCCCGGCCATGTGGATCATGGAATGAACCTCTGAAACCATAAGTGAGCCACCCCAATTAAATGTATTCTTTATGAGTTGTCACGGTCATGGTGTCTCTTCACAGCAATGAAAATCCTAAGTAAGACACCTGCATGTATGTATATTAACTTACCTGGCACCCACAGAATTGTAGTTCTAGACAGATGTGAGCCGCCATGTCAATGCTGGGAAACAAGCCTGGGTCCTCCGCAAGAGCAATCAGTGCTCTTACCTGCCGAGCAATCTCTCCAGCCCCCCAAGTTTGTAATTTTACTGAGGAGTTTGGTACTTCAAAGATGATCTACTCCTTACATCATAGATCACCGCCAAATAGCCCCAACGACTAGTTTAAGCAAAGAAGTGGTATTTGGGAAAACTGCTTTTTATCTCTAATATACATTACCTTTATTCTATAGGCTTAATTTAGCTGAAAGATTTAACCAAGGACTTTGATGTGAGCCTGACTCTGAAGACAGGCAAGTGTAGTTCTTCTCTGGCATTTTTCCTTATGCCTGGAGTGACCAGGCTTTGAATACAATAGTCACCAGATAGCCATCTAGCAGAAGCTGTTGGAGTATCTGAGCCTGAGGGACATATATAAAATGTCCCAGACATTAAGACTGAGATAAGAACCAAGTGAGAGTCTCTATCACACACGCCCTCAGGTCTAACGGTTTAGACTTTAACATTCATGAATCACATTTTAACTGAAATCTGAGAGGAGGACAATATTGGGACAAGGAAAATCTGACAGTGGGGCTGGCGTGTCAAGGTAAACACAGGGAGAGCTGTAAGCTCTTGGTTACATTCTCAGAGTTTGGCAAATAGATGCTATTTCTCTACAAGGTCCCATAAAACCTGAATTTTGACTGTAGTCACCAAGTCAGGTACCAAGAGGCGTGGGGTGTTTACATGGAACAACAGGAGCTCCCAGGAAAGTTAAACCAATCAGAACACGAAAACAGACAAATGTTAGGACGGGAGGAACGAAAAGAGGTGAACTTTTTATGTTTCTGTTTGTCTTTCTCCTCCTCCTTTCCCCTTTCTCCATTCTCCTCTTTGAGTGTTTTTCTGGGTAGCCCAGAGTTACCTGGACTTGAAGATCATCCTTTTTCCACCTTCCCATTGCTGCTGGCATCACAGGAATTTACGAGCATGCCTGGTTAAAACAAATCATTTTGATAAAACTGCTTTGGATATTAGTGTTTAATGTTGCCATTGTAATTCCTGCAGTGGCAGTGTTAAAAATAACCGTCACTCACTTGGTTCTGTGTGAACCCCGAAGTCACTGTGGACTCCTAAGCAGTAGTAGCACGGGAGGGCATGAGGACCAAGTTCATCCTTCTACATGCAGGTGCCCAGCTTTCGCTGCTGAAGGAACAGGCTGAGGCCTCAGCACGTTCACTACTCCACATCTATCTTCCCCGAGCCCAGTGACAGTCTCTGTGATTGGTTGCCCAGGGAAATTCTGCTGTTGTCTCCTTATAGATTTTGGCATGGTTCCGCCAGGCAGTAACGTACGATCCCCTGTCACGGTTCTTCCTCGGCCCTTCCTCTTATCCTCGGGGGAGATAATTCTTTAAAAGCCAAGGTTTCTTTCTGCCAATTTTCAAGGGCTCTGGAGTTCTGGGACATTGTGCTTCTGGAATTCGTTAGGCTGAAGACCAAACTCAGAGTCTTTGCTGAGGGCATCTCTTTGTGCAGTAGTTGTAACTGCATGGGGAATGCATTTAACCTTCTCACTGCTGAGTCCAGGAGGGCTCAGCTGAGCAGCACTTTCCCCCCTCAGAACGATGAGGGCGAATCTTCCCAGGTCCCTGGGGTCAACGAAGGCAAACAGTGGGGAGTGACTGAGATATTCTGAAATTCAACATAGAAGAAAACATCATAGTTAAAAAAAGTCCTGTCATTAGGAAAAGGGAATTGAAAATCACTGAGGTGAGTTCTATGCAGACAGAAAGACCAGGAGATAAATGCTGTGCCCGCGCCATCAGTACGGTATTGACAGAGAAGCTAGTGACACAGCCCTTGGGTGAAAAACCGTAAGCCAGGCTGACACTAGGATGTGTACCGTTTACTTTGCTACAGTGGGCCTGCTGGGAAAAGGCATCAGCTTTCATTAAGGATCTATTTTTATGTGTGTATGTGTCTATACGTGTGTTGGAATATGCAAGCCACGGTGCATGTGTGGAGGTCACAGAAGACCATGTGGGAGTCAATTCTCTATTTCTAGCATGTAGGTCTCAGGGATTTTACTCAGGGGGTCCCAGGAACTGAACTCCTGGAGTTCAATAACCTCCATTCTTTAAGCCAAGTTGAGGGTACAATGGTTTGCTTCTGAAAGCATCTGGTCCTCACCCTGTCAAGAAAAAGAAGAGATAATTTTACCCATGTAAACATGTAAACTTTGGGAATTACAGCTGATATTCAACAAACACATGAGAAAGAGAGAGAGAGAGAGATTTTAAAAGCTGCAGGTTTTTTTTTCAGCTTTTGAAATCTGTTTTGGTATTTAGTTTTTAAAGTAAACATCTTAATTAAACAATTTTTTTTGGAAATTTTGCAAAAATGAAACGGAAGCAGAATGTCCACTTCATCACTTCAAAAATTTCAATGGGGAAAGTGTCTAAACTCATAGGAGACATTTGTGGTGCCAGCTGTCTAACTCAGGCTGTAACATGTGGAATAGGAACGACACGGAGAAGCACGGAGCCTGTCTGAGCGTAAGCCGCCCTGGGAAAGGAGCATACATGCCGTGTGTGAGGGTGTCTCTCAGCTTTGAGACCTGGTCGGAACGCTGCTTCCCATAACACGATGCCTAGCCACTCCTACTTTGAAACACTTGTAATTTCCCCCGTTTGTTTTATATGTTGGATTTATTCCTATATAAAGAAGCTTTTACTGTATGATTGCTCTGGACACTGGGGATTTTGAGAAAAGCGTGGCTTTGTGTCTTTTCCAATGTGTGGGCTCATGCATGTGTGCTTTTGGGGAAAGCGGGGATGGGGTGCGGTGGGTTCTGTGTCTGTCTTTCTAGCTCCCAATTCTCCATATAGCTTCTGCCGGTGTTTCAGATTTCTGATTCTTCACTGGTGAATCCCGAGTCTTCCCCATCTAACTATCATTTCTCACCCAGTTTTTGTCTTCACTGTTCCTTTCTTTTTTCCAGACAGACCAGGTTGCCACCTAAGTCTTGTTCTGCACACAAGGACGGATCCTATTGGTCCAGTTTTGCACAGTTCATCAGCATGTTAGATTTCTAACACAGCCACCCCATTCTTCCTAGGATCTTCTTTTGTCAGACAAGGCCACGGTACTAGCTATAGACACTTCTGAGATTTGAAGAAAGATGAGACCCAGGACATCCCAGCTTTTAGTTTTTCAATATCTATCTTGGTATCAATCCTCCAAGGAGGGAACTTACTGATTGAGAAACCAAACCAAACCAAACGCACAGGATGGAAGAGCTGGGTCCCACCCACAGCGGGTCTGTGATGATATTGTCTCTAAAGGATTCTTTGACCTCTGCCTCCTCTATGGAGAGTGGAGCATCAAAAATAGCCCCCAGGACAGCTGGCTGGAGCTCTCAGAATCCACAGCTGTTCCAAGTCAAATGTGTGGTCCATGTCATCTGTGTTCTGCTTGTCAATCACTAACACAGCGTGGGGCTTCTTGGGCAGCTCTAAAATGTGCTCCAGGGTGGGTTCCATCGGGAGCCTGGGAACAGCTTGGAAGCTTCCATTGGTGGTGAAACAACAGGAAGAGCAGAAACGTATCTGAGCAGGCAGTGGCCGGGGAGACCCCAAGGATGCCCAGCTTCCTTGCACAGGCTGGCAGAAACTGGCACAACAATTGGAAAAACTGAGCAGGAACCTTAACTGAATTCAGAAGCTGCATTTGGTCAGCACTAAAACACACAGCAAGCAGGATCTCACGGGATCTTTATTGTCAGCAGTCTCAGGATACACTGATTCCAACATTTTCCCCCCTCTGTGGACTAAAGCTCCCAGGGCGAAGGTGCTTACCCTAAATTACCCACCAGCTCATGCAAAATAAAATGCAAAATTCATAAATGCCATTTAAAACTCAAATTAGGATAAAAGAAAAATTGATTAAAAACAAAACAGTAATACAGCCAAAGAGGGGGCATTTCCATAGGGTGGCAGCAAAACACCCATTGCTGTGCCCTGCCAATATAGGACAGAGGGTTACCTTCTGCCAGAAGGGCAAGACACTGGCGTGAAAAGCAGGTGACTGCAGAGTCACAGGCTATGGCCATTCCTTTTTATCCTCTCAGTGGGGGTGGCCCTGCCCTCTTGTGTCCCACATCATGAGGAAGCTGGAGCTATAAAATCACATACCTGGAAAGGGTGTCGACCGTCATGCTCTGTGGCGTGTTCACACGCTTGCTCTGCGTTAATTTTTGCTCCTACTGTTTCACCGAAATGTCAATGTATTCCGCCAGGATGGAGGAAGTGCATAAAGTCATGAGGAGGACATCCAAGACTCGTGTGTGTATGTGCGTGTGTGTGTGTGTGTGTGGTCTGTAACTTGGGGGGATTCCATGTCAATGGTGACCCCCGAATGTGTCTGGCCATGAAGAGCAAAGCTCCTTCTTTGTCCACAGCATACTGCTGACTTAAGCCTCCGTGGAGGAAATCTGCCTGCGAATATCAACGCTGTGGACAAATTGTCTGTGGGGGAGTCTCTCTTACTGTGAACACCATCACTATTAACTGAAGACTCCACAGAGGAAGTCTACCCTGCTGACACCCCACCATTTGAGAGCCAGCGTGACACAGTGGGAGATAATGACCATAACCAGCTGACATCTTTATACCCACCTCTCCCCGGTGTTAAACAGGAGGTGTGGTGTGTGCTCTGACTGTTGTTAATGGTATCATGATCATAAGACAGGATATCAGCACTTGGGAAGGAGAGCAGAGGTGTAGTGACCTTGAGGGGCCCTGTGAGGGTCAGAACTTTTCACCTGGGATCTCAGGACAGACAGATTCCTCATGCCCAGGCCACACTGCAGACCATCTCAGTCAGAAATCTTGGTTGTGGGGCGCAGGAATTAACTCAGGAACACTTTACAAAGTAATCGTGCATTCTGCTAGAAGCTGCAGGGTAATCAGGAACCCCTGTGTATATAGGTAACAGCTCCCCCCTCTGTTCATAAGCATTTGCCAAGCACAGAGGGTCTGCCAACCCTCACGCTGGGGCTGAATATTAGGTCTCACAGGAAGTCTGTATATCCAGAAATGAGCTCCCGCTGGACTATAGAGGGATGTCTGGTAACTAAATAAAAGCCAGCATTCCTCAGGAGCTTGTGGAACAGGCTTCCCATCCCCACCCCTAAAAGGGGTCATTTCTCTTACCTCTGCAGAGAGATGCGTGACTCCCCCATTGACATTACCTGTGGTGTCTATCAGCATATCAAAGCTCATGCTCTCCCAATATCAGAAGTACCTGCTATACATTGCAAAGTCCGCCCAGCGTCCTAGATCTTCTCACCCCCTCTTCTACCCTGAACCCCTTCCAGCTCTTCCAGCGCACAGGCTGCCCTCCCTCCACAACCAGGCAGGCTATTCTTGCTTCTCTCTCTCTCTCTCTCTCTCTCTCTCTCTCTCTCTCTCTCTCTCTCTCTCT
>NW_004949105.1:7681124-7763954 GCF_000317375.1 Microtus ochrogaster | reverse complement strand
ATGTCAATGTATTCCGCCAGGATGGAGGAAGTGCATAAAGTCATGAGGAGGACATCCAAGACTCGTGTGTGTATGTGCGTGTGTGTGTGTGTGTGTGGTCTGTAACTTGGGGGGATTCCATGTCAATGGTGACCCCCGAATGTGTCTGGCCATGAAGAGCAAAGCTCCTTCTTTGTCCACAGCATACTGCTGACTTAAGCCTCCGTGGAGGAAATCTGCCTGCGAATATCAACGCTGTGGACAAATTGTCTGTGGGGGAGTCTCTCTTACTGTGAACACCATCACTATTAACTGAAGACTCCACAGAGGAAGTCTACCCTGCTGACACCCCACCATTTGAGAGCCAGCGTGACACAGTGGGAGATAATGACCATAACCAGCTGACATCTTTATACCCACCTCTCCCCGGTGTTAAACAGGAGGTGTGGTGTGTGCTCTGACTGTTGTTAATGGTATCATGATCATAAGACAGGATATCAGCACTTGGGAAGGAGAGCAGAGGTGTAGTGACCTTGAGGGGCCCTGTGAGGGTCAGAACTTTTCACCTGGGATCTCAGGACAGACAGATTCCTCATGCCCAGGCCACACTGCAGACCATCTCAGTCAGAAATCTTGGTTGTGGGGCGCAGGAATTAACTCAGGAACACTTTACAAAGTAATCGTGCATTCTGCTAGAAGCTGCAGGGTAATCAGGAACCCCTGTGTATATAGGTAACAGCTCCCCCCTCTGTTCATAAGCATTTGCCAAGCACAGAGGGTCTGAATATTAGGTCTCACAGGAAGTCTGTATATCCAGAAATGAGCTCCCGCTGGACTATAGAGGGATGTCTGGTAACTAAATAAAAGCCAGCATTCCTCAGGAGCTTGTGGAACAGGCTTCCCATCCCCACCCCTAAAAGGGGTCATTTCTCTTACCTCTGCAGAGAGATGCGTGACTCCCCCATTGACATTACCTGTGGTGTCTATCAGCATATCAAAGCTCATGCTCTCCCAATATCAGAAGTACCTGCTATACATTGCAAAGTCCGCCCAGCGTCCTAGATCTTCTCACCCCCTCTTCTACCCTGAACCCCTTCCAGCTCTTCCAGCGCACAGGCTGCCCTCCCTCCACACCCAGGCTGTCTCTCTCTGCTTCTCTCTCTCTCTCTCTCTCTCTCTCTCTCTCTCTCTCTCTCTCTCTCTCTCTCTCTCTCTCCTCCCATCCTCTTCTGCTCTTTCTATTCTCTTGCTATTTCCACTCTTCTCTCTCAGTTTCCTGCTTCCATAGCCCAGATTGTGTCCACTGTGATTTCGGTTCTCTCTGCTCTGAAATTTTCCAGATGCTTCTGGATCTTATCCTCTCTCTGATCAACAATAAAAGCCTTCTCCCTAATAATAGAATGGCCATGTTGGGAGTTTCCGTACCATGCTCACTTACACTAGATCCCTCTGCTCCAGCCCCACAGCACAGGTGATGCTGTGCACTCACGGGCAGCTTCAGAGTTAAGGTGGGGAATTGGAAAGGAACCACGGTGTGGAACACAACCCAGTGCACTAGATAAAGTATTAGTTCAGAATTAGTCTGAACACTGAGTCAGAGTTAATAACAGTTTTGCCCAATAGCACAGAGGTCAAGCAAGGCCGAGGAAAGGTGAAGTCAAGTGACACAGATTCCAGGAAGGATCAGTGCCAGAGATGATCAGAGGCCTCACAGCCAGGCAAGAAGGCCTGCTGGGGAGAGGTGTGAGACTCCAGCCATATGCTGATGACTGTGTCAGGCCATCAGCTGGGAGTGAGCAAGTCTCACACCTGCCATGCCCAGTGCAGGGGCCACACCAGTTGTTTGGCCTGACAGGTGGCCGTGACAGACTGAGAGGGAACAGGTGCGGGTTCATGGAGGACAAGACAATGCAGCTGCACTCAAGGGTGCTGGTGAAACCTCTGTGATACTCTTTCTAGAGCAAGATGCAGCGTGCAGCAAGCTAGGAGAACTATTAGTTTTCATTTTGCTTCTGTGTCCATCCTAGCACAATATTTATAGAAAATGGATAGGATGTACATGTGCCAATGCACCGTGAAAACACACGGTGAGCATTACAATCTCACCAAGAGGCTCAGCAATGTTTAACTGAGGGGCTGACTTCGTTGTGGTATCACATAAAAATATGGGTAGTTTCATAATCCCTTAATCTGTCCCTGCCTCAACTTCTTCCTGAGGAACTCAGACTTGTTGTTGCTTTCAAGCAGTGTATGTTGCTGTGAGGATTAAATTAATTTTCAGGAAAAACTCTTAACTGGAAAACAAGAGTGGTTATTAGGTTTCAGAAGCCAGTTAAAGCACAGACTAAATGCTGATTGTCATAAAGCCGTGGAGTCATGAAGGGCTTTTCCCATCCTGACTGTCTCTGTGGATTAGCGGCAGATGTCAAACTCTCACAGTCTGCATCAGTTAATACACTGAACAGTCTTGCCAGGAAAATAACAATAACCTGAAAAGATTGAAAACTCAAGTTGTTTTGTGTACTGTGACTAGAATATTGAAAAACTCTCTTTTTAAGAAAACCGCAACTCAGAGACATTTAAGGTAGTAGAGACCTTGTGACCACATCCCCACCTGTGGGTTCGCTCCCCAAATCCATGGATTCTTTCAATGGTGGACTAGCATTTCTATACAGGGAAATGCACATAGGTTAAGTGCGCAGAGTAGATCTGTACAAAGTCAGTAGATTCAGGCTGTCACTGCTCGAGAGCCTGGGTGCCCAGATGCAGAGGCCTGGCCCTTGCTACTAACAGCGGAGACTGCGCATTGCCTGAGCAAACCTCCGAGTTCCATCCTCAGCCCTGCAGGAAACAGCCACAGTGTCACCCAGGATGGGCGGCCACTCTGCAGTTACATCTGGAAACGGGCCAGTTGATAAGGCAACTTTTAAGTGATTTGGAGTAATGGCAGCAAGGGAATCCACTTTGCAACTGTGAGACTGGAGAATTCTGAGTGTAGGTCAAAAAACCCCACTGGGAAAAATGTGTTATAAACGTAAATCTACATTTAAAAGTATTTTTTATATAAAACAAACATTGTCTCTAAATTGGTAATGTCTACAGCAGATGTTAACTATACTTGAATCATTGATTCTGGGGAAGTGGAAAGTTTCAACTCAGCTCTGGATCAGGGAGAGGAGGACTCTTCATCTCGGGTCTCCATGACTTTTTCCACCAGCCTTCAATGTTACTCATTTAATTATTCACTTAAGGTTCCATCTCTAGTGTGTGGTTTTATTCAGAGTTTGCTTTATGGCTGAGAACACTAAGTACCTCTGGGTGTGATTACACTCCATCAGATTTGCCTGTTCAAACATCTTCCCATTTTGTACCAAGTTATTTTCTTACCCCCAAGTTCATAAATGATCTTCAGCGGTTTACACACAAATCTTTCACTGCTTCTGAAGCTTGACTGAAGTTTGCAGAGATCATGTCGTTCACAAACCAATGTTTTAAATCCGAATCAAGTCCAGTTGATTTCTTGCTTATGCATTATGCTTCTGTTTCCATATGGAAGAATTATCTGGGTGACACATTCACAAAGATCTTTTCAGTGTGTTTTTAAACAGAGTCTTACTTTTACACAACTCTGTTATCCATTTTTAGTTAATGTTGTGTGAGACGTGAGGTTCATTAGTTCAGGGCAGATGGGCTGTTTTCCCATCACTGTTTTCTTCAAAGGGGAAACCGCAACCCTTAATCAAGACAGTGTCCCACAGACATGACCACAGGCCTGTCTATGGGGCATTTCCTTAGCTGAGACTTCCTCTCCCAAGATGACCCTAGCATGTGACAAGTTAACAAAGCACTAGCCATCACAGTGGGTAGAGACCAAGCTGCTGTGGTTGATGAAGAGATTGGTGACAGTCAACAGAAATGAAGCACTATGCCAGGGGACCATAAGAATGAGGGTGGGACATTGTCCAGGGAAGGCTCCCAGACATAAAGCCACAAATGTTTTGAAGATGAGTTGAAATATAATAACTGAATAAAGAGTGCTGGGGAGAGAATCTCCTGCTCCCACAGGGCTACTGGAGGATGCTTTCTCACGTTCGGTCATGTCGGTATTCAAAGGCTGTCCTCACTGTGTAAAAGGCAAAATAAAAACTGGCCACCATTTGAGCTGACTCCATAATGTGGTGTTGTCTCTCATACTGGCTTTTGCGGGCATGTAGAATACAGGAGTAATGAGGAGTAGCCCCAAGGTTTTAGAGGAAAGCTGAGAAGATTGGGCAGAAGCCAGCAGAGTCAGAATCCTTCTGCAGAGACACTGAGGAGGATGTGCATGGCTCGTGAAGGTAAAGCCTCTGTTGCTCCAGAGTCCCAGGGGACTGGACATCCGAGGAGGTTGGATAGTTCTGGACCACAAAGCTCCAGGCACCAAGCGGAGCTGCCCGAGGGTAGCCACATGTTCTTCACGGGACAAGGACACAGGAGAGAGATGACTCAAGCCCACGGGAGCTCAGATTGTTCCACCATGAGCTCCAGGTCTGGGGCTCACCCCAGTGGGTCTTGGTTTCACTGTAATCCTTGTTATCCCTCACCCCTTTGTTTTGCCGTGGATCTGTTGACTTTGTGCCATTGAGTACTAGAGAGCTGTGACTTTTTTTTTTTTACATAACCGGTACTCACAGTTAAGAGGGTGCCTTTGGTTTCAGTAAAAGACTTTGAAATTTGAACTTTACACAGTGTTGAGATGGTAAGACTATGGGAACTTAGGAAGTTTGACTGAATATCTTTTGGGCTATTCAATGGCCGAGAGCTTATAAAGGTTAAGGGAAGAAGCATGCTGTTGTGGAATATTACTTCAACTAGGAAAAGATGTGCCACCTTTGTTTATGCTGAAGAATATTCTTTAGCTCTGTAAAGATATGTTTCTTTTGTTTACGCTGCGTTTGTTTAAGTGTGTAAAGATGTATTGCATTTGTTTTACCTTGCCTGCCTAAGGTACCTGATTGGTCTAATAAAGAGTCGACTGGCCAATAGCTAGGCAGAAGAAAAGACAGGAGGAGGTTGGCGGGCAGAGAGAATAAATAGGAGGAAGTCTAGGCTAAGAAAGGAATGAGAGAAGAAGAGAGGAAAGATAGAAGGAAACACCCGGGCGAAAGGCCAGGCAGTTGTCAGACAGAGAGGAGAAGCAGTGAAGGTAATAAATACAGAAAGAAAAAGTAAAAAGCCCCTATCAGGCCAAACCAGTTTCTTTATGCATTAACCAATAAAAGCAACACACAGACAAAAGGATCTCCCACACCAGGGGCTAAGGGTAGATAAAGAGCAATGGGTTAGTTTAAGTTAAAAGAGCTGGCCAGAAACAAGGCTAAGCTAGGCTGAGGATTCACTAATAGTAAGTTTCCATGTCACGATTTGGGAGCTGGTTGGTGGCCTAGAAGAAAAGGCCAGGTAAGAGATACAGGTTGGATACACAATGTTTCCTACAGGAAATATGGGATCCTTGGATGAGGCTCTGGGAGGGGCAGTCATGGGACATTTGCTATAGTGCCTAGCTGACTGTAGGCCAGTGTTGCTAAACCTAGATGCTCACAGGCTAACACTGCTTTCAGCCCTGCCTCCTTTTGCTGTCTACAACTGCAAAGTGACTGTTTCCATTTTCAGCTTCTACCATGAGTCACGCTTGTTACAATGTCTTCCCAGACACCATGAACTGGACTGTAAGTCAAATGAAATCCTCACTCCCTTAACACACAGCAATGAGAAAAGTAACCATGAACATGCTAAGGACTCTTTGGGTGTAGCCTCAGGAGAGGTCTTTCTCAGAAGCTCCTAGAAACCCACAGTTGTTCTGTTGCTTCTTCTTCAGGATCAGATGTGCAGTTACAACAGAAGCCAGAATCAGAACCCTCTGTATCTGGGTTCACTGTGAAGCACAGCTTTAGGGGCCTGGGAACGCACATCCTGGACCGAGTAGCTATCTCTGCATTCACCCTGAAGCTCAGTTCTTCTGGACACAAGACATAGCTAAGCTGGGTTTACCTGCTCGAGGCATGGAGAGACGTGCCCTTTCCTTCTGCTCCACTGAGCTGTTTCCACAGCAATAAATGCCCTTCCTCACATGGCTAGTAATATGAGTCATAAGATTGGATGTAAACAGAGTGCAAGTTTATTTCTCAGCCACCACAGCACCCTTAACGATGTTCTCACAGTAAACTCCACTCTCTAATTTGCTAAGTGCTGTAGGAAGGCATTTCAGTAAGTTGTGGCCTATTAGCTGACTGGAGAACCATTTTAATTCTAAGAATCTGAAACATCTAAATAATATTATTAAGACCGGTAATAGAGTTAGCTCAGGTTTTAGCCACTCTGGTAGTTTATCTGTGGGTCTTACTATTCTTTGCTGTGCTCTGTCCTGCTATTTACAGGGTACTGAACACCAGTCTCACTTGACATCTACCAACATCACAGCCTTCTCCCTCAGACATGGAAACTCAGTGTTCCAGACATCACCAGGTAGGGCCGAGGACCGAGAATTGCTCCCATCAAGAACACCGAGTTAGCAATAGCACCAAGCAGTCTTCCGTGATTCTGCAGTGTTCATGACTACAAAAAAAGCTTCATTAAATAAAGATAAAATTGATCATATCAGAGAATCTACTCGGTTCAGCACAGTAGCAGTGAACACCAAACAGCAATACAGTAAATAATGAAGTGAAATACAGCCTTCATCACCAACATGACAGGGTGCAGAATCGGGGGATGACCCAGCTCTGGTGTAACTATGGAGGCTTTTTCAGATAAATTTAACCAAAAAGAAGAAATACCCTCAAAGTGGATGGCATCATCCCATAGACCAAACTTGATTTTTATCCTAAAAGGCTTGTATTACACTAGTGCATGTACCAGATAAAGGCCAATACACAAAAAGATGATAACAGCCAGTCTAACTGATGAACACAGATACAGAGATTCTTTGTAAAATTCTTTACAAATGGAATTCAGAAAATGCAAGCAAACAAACAAAAACAAAACTACCACTAGCAGCAGCAGCAAAAGCAACATCGAACATGACCAAAGTGATTTTGTTCTGGGATGCAGGGATGGCTCAGCATACACAAATCAGTAAATTTAGTATGTCATACAGGGGCTCAGAGATAGAAACTGTGTGTTCATCTGAGCAACTGAGGACAAAATCCTCTATCCCTTTATAGTAAAAGCACTATAGAAAATAGTAATAATATATCCTAGATAATAGCTGTATATGACCATAGGTGGTCCTAGAAACATAAGGTACAAATGCTCAAAAAACATAGGCTCAAAAAATATCAATAGATGTGGTGGTTTGAATTAACTATCCCCCACATTCTCAAGTATTTTAATACTTGGTCCCTAGTTAGTAGCCCTGTTTGTGTGGGCTCAGGAGGTGTGGCCTTGCTGGAGGAAGGGGGACACGGGGACACAGTGTTCTAAGAGCTTAAGGACTCACACCATTTCAAGATTTATTATGCTTCCTATCTGTGGTGGAAGATATGAGCTCCCAGATGCTGCTCCAGCCACTTTGAGTGTCTGCTGCCATGTTTCCCCTCTTGGATGATCATGGGCTCTTAATCCTCTGGGATTGTAAACCCAAATAAACCTTTCTTTCTGTAAGATTCCTAGGCCATGGTGTTTCACAATGGGCAACCTAAGAGAAACAAAGACACTGTGTACTGAAGATTTTCAAATTATAACTACATGGAGGTTTGATCTCAATCCAGTCAGAATCTCATTATGAAAACAGAAGCAAATGCTAGACAGGATATGGACACTCCTCAGCGTGTACCCAGAGAACTCTGGACCATACCATGGAGACATCCACGTCCCCATGGACATATGGACATGAGTTATGTAACCTTCTTGTCTGCTTAAGTGTTGGTGTGTGATGTTTTTATTTTCAATTTTTCTATTTTAATAATGTTTATAATTTTTTAATGCACACATAGATTTATCATATGATCCAGCATTACTGCTCCTGTGCAATTACCTGAAGTACTAAAAAAAAAAAAGCCTTATTTAAAGCCTTATTTATTTTTATTTTCTGTGTATGGCTGTTTGGCTTGCATGTTTGTGTATCCTCCATGTGTGTGCTTGGTGCTCACCGAGGCCAAAAGAGTGGAATTGCAGGTCATTGTTAGCTGCCTTAGAGTTTCTGGGAACCCAACCTGGTTCTCTATAATAGCAGTGAGTGCTATTGACCACCGAACACCTCTGCAGCCTGACCTGAGGACTTTGAAGTCAGTATACCACGGGGAAGCCCCTCATCCATATTTCCTGTAGTACTGATCACTGTAGTTAAGCCTTGAATAAGCCTGGACAGCCATGGAGAAGTGGGTAGAGAAAAGAGGTCAAATACACACAATGGGATTTGATTCAGGCACAAAGAAGAGTGAAATCACACTATTGAGCACAGCAAGCCAGACTCAGGAAGACAGACAGCACACTCTTCCTCATTTGTGGACCTGAGACTTCATCTAGAGATGCAAAATCATCTGGGTGTATGTGACATGGACGTAGACGTGAGGTGTCTAGGGGAACAAAGGAGTGTGTGTGTGTGTGTGTGTGTGTGTGTGTGTGTGTGTGGAATAGAGCAACAGGAAGGTGTGCATGTGGGGAAACATTACACACATCTATGAAAACGTCCTCATAAAACCCAGTAGCACATGCGATGGATTCACACCAATGAGACAAACACACAAATTGTTATTTTTTTCTAAGCATCGCAACACAAATTATCAAAAAAAAAGTGTTGTGCTCACGTTAAATCTGCCCACATCCGTGATTTAGTTTTACAACAAAATATTTACTTTTCTTTCTGAGGAAGTTTGATTTTCTGGCTGTTGGCATTTCTATCTTATGCTGAACTCGATGGGCTATTATGGGGCGGCTCTTTGTAGAACTGTAAAATTACCCCCATCATTTGCTCTTCGAACCACGCATCTTCATCTCTAGCGCTGCAATTTCATACAGCTCACTTATAAAATGAATCCAGTTTCTGAGTTTTAAAAAGCTCATTTGCACCCTTCTGTGCGCCTCGGTGGGAGTTCTCTATCACCTTGACACCTTATGCTTTCGGTTTTCCCTCGTTCATTTTCTTCCAGAGCTGCACGGAGCTGCTTCACTGCAGGCTCTACTACCGCAGTTAAGTCTTCCACATGAGGAGGCTCACAACTGTCTCACGTTTACAAGGCATGGTCATTTTCTTGGTACTTTGAGCTGCTCAGAACTGATCTGGTAGCTTCCAACTGCTTCATGACTTAGCTTTTGATAAGCCTGAGCCAATATTGTCCTATCATTAGTGTTTTTTCTACCGGTGTACCTGTGTGAATGAGGGCAAGCACCTCTTCTTGTTAAGGACTAGTGACAACAGCCAGCATGCGGGCCACATCTCTTGAGTACATGGAAGACATGACCAGTCCATCAACATTGTCCAGCAAGCAGTTGGACTTTGAATATGTATCAGTAGTCACCTTCCTTTGCCTGTGGTAAAAAGCACAGAGAATGAACTGGAGGGAGGGCCAATCTCTGAGCTCTCAAACACCACAGTGAACCCTCCAATAGGCCACACCTTTTTAACCTCCACAACCTATGCTACCCCTGGAAATTAGTGTTCAAACACCCAACACAAGGGGGGTTTCTCATTCATACCACCACAGGGTCCTTCAAATGAGTAGACCCAGGGAGCCCACTGGTAATTTGTTCAAGTGAAACCATTGTCCTGTCCAATTCTCACTGTTGCTGAAAGCCCATGAGGCCTTGGACATTTTGTTATTGATTCCTCAATCTGTGAAATAAAAGGGGATTTATTTATCAATCTTATCAACATTGACTTGACTCTTAGAGAAAAAAATTACACTATCTAAGAGACATTTTTTCTATTTAAAAATTTCCCATAAAGTGTTGAAGTTTGAGAATTTGAATACTTTACACACTTATTATGACTTTTGTTAACAGAATATGTTATTGTAGATTATTTTAGCTCTTAAAAATAATTTGCTACAATTATATTTACAAAGCAAACTTACATTACTACCCAGAAATGGTTTCCCGGCACTGATAGGAAGTCTGTGAATTATTGCCAGCTAACAATAAACACAAATGTCTTTTTTTAAATAACACATTTTTTGGTCCAGAATTTGCTTCTAAAATTTTTCTTCTTAGTAATTAACTCTAGCTCCCAATTACACTGTTTTTAGCACTCAGCTTTCATCTGAGAACAATTCAACCCAGATTCACCGAACATATGGAGATGCAGCTGCTACAGGAAGAGGAGAATGAGTCCGAGAAACTTCTAACATTTTTCCATGTCCCAGGACATGTGAATTACCACCAAACCATCAAACACAACCAACATCGCCTTCCGGTTATGGGGTGGCTGGAAGCTACTATAGCTGACCTGCAACAATAGAAGAGGCAGTGGGGACATCGTGGTTGGGGCGGGTGTGGTGGTTTGAAGAGGAATGGCCTCTATAGGCTCACGTGTTTGAATTTGGCCCATAGGGATGGGCACTGTTAGGAGGTGTGGCCTTGCTGGAGTACACGTGGCTTTCTTGCAGGAAGTGGGCCACTGTGGAGGTGGGCTTTGAGGTCTTATATGCTTAAGCCACACCCAGTAGGACAAGCTCCTTCTACTGCCTGCAGGTAAAGATGGACAAGTCTCAGTCCCTTGTCTGGCCACCATGTCTTCCCTCACACCACCACACTTCCCATCATGACAATAACGGACTAAACCTCTGACATTGTAAGTCAGCCCCAATGAAATGTTCTTCTTTACGTAAATGTTTTAAAAAATGGTATGTAGAGACGTCTTATCTGCATGGAATCTTCAACATGCCTCTGTATTAAACAGTATTATCTTCTGATGAATGCCGTTATTCATTATTTGGAGAACAGACACACTGATCACACACACACACACAAACACACACTACATCAGCTGTACATAATAGAAAGCAGTGCCCTGGAGGCCCACACTCTGCAGGCACTCCTGCTCTGAGGTTGACAAATGTGCTTGCTTTGTGAGGATGGATTGAAGTTCAACTGTAGCAAACAGAGAAGTAGCAGGGTGATGACCACTGTCTCCACAGAACATGAATTTTACACCTGACTCAGAGAAACCCATAAACATAGCAAAGGAGCATCAACACGCAAGTAAAGAGCCTTCATGTGTTAACCAAGAGCAGCGTTTAAAATAAGCAAGTCTCACAAAGCCTGGATCTAAGAAGGATGTTGTGTATTTTGGGATTTACACTAATTTAGGAAGCAGTCAGTGTCTTTTCTTTCTTAAGGATTCAGCTAAAGTTAGCTCCTCTCTGTACAGACTATTATAAAGTTATAACAGTTATATTCCAGACACATTATAAAATAAAATAATTGTCAATTGTTCGATACATCAAGTTTACATTTCTTCTCATGCTCTGATCATTTAAGAATCAATCAGACAAGGGAATATAAGCTAACTTCTGCAGCCAGTATGACAAAATCCTAGTAGTGTAGTTGGTGATAAAATCCCCATCTCGCCTGCAGCTTACAGCGTGCTGAACTAAAATACGGCTCACACAGACAGCAGGTGCGGCTGAGCCAACAAGAGCCGTTTATGTCTAAAAAGGAGCCGGTTTATTTCAGTAGCTAGAGCTGAATGTGTGAATGTTTATGTATGTATTTTAAGACTTTGTTTAAATGCAAGTGAACAAGGAACTGAGAATATCTTATAGTAGGAACATACTAATGTCCAAATTGCTTCTTTTTAAATAAAAAAAATGTAATTAGTATTAGAAATGTTTGGCTTCTTAAGCTTCTTGAGGGGATCTTTGCAGGTTTAACAACAATAGTTTCTAAATAATTTATAGGTAAGTTATGTGACTGATAGCAGTCAAAGCAAACTCCATGCCTTACCTGGCTTAGTGACCTTGTTCTTGCTTACTTCTGTCCCTCAACACCAGCTGAATAAAGTCACTAACTGCTCAATACATGGCACCTGGGCGTTCTCCACACCATTCAGTAAGCAGACTCCAGGAATGTCGTGTAAGTTCTCTTAAATTTATTTTTAAAATACCTCAAAGACAATATATAAGTTATTGCAGCCCAAAAGAACCAGCTTCCAGGCTACCGACAGGTCTCAGAGACAGGTCTCAGAGAAAGCCTCCACAGCGCTGCGAAACTGAGACTGGTTTTCTGTCTGAGAGATTTCTTTCGGGGGGAGAGGAACAAGCGGATGCTTTTCTGTCTGAGAGATTTCGGGGGGAGAGGAACAAGCGGATGCTTTTCTGGGTGCTGTCATTCTTTATTCTCCCATGTTGGATCTGTTCTGCCCCCAAGTTTCTGCCCTTCTCCTTGTTCTTCCCAGCTTATACAGACTCACAAAAATCTTTCGGGCATTACATCTGAAGGTCACAGACCATTTCTTAGATGAATGATAAGAAACAGAGCCCTCTAGACAGTTCTAAAGCAAAAAATCCAGATCAGTTGTCACACTAGCAAGAAGCACTTTCTTCCTATCAGCTTCCTAATTAGTGGGCTACAACCCGCAGGTGCACTAGGGAGAAGTCTTTCTGTTATCTACAAAGGTAGCCTTGTAAAGTTACACCACTAGGTAGACTAAGAGAAGTAAGGAGATTGTGTGCTATATCCTGTACTTATAAGTGTATAAACATCTTAAACACTTTGTGGTTAGTGGTCGATAAAGCTGGACTTTCTCCAACTGGAGACTGTTTACAAAGAGCGATGTGTGCTCAGAGAAAGTGCAGCCCTCAGCTGAGAGGCTCTTTGCAGTCTGAGCTACAGGACAGGGTGTGTGCAATTCACTGTCAAGACCGAGGAAAACATTACGGAAATAGTAAGTTGGAGGATGAACAATGAGCCTCCTATGTAGACTCTAATAAGTGAAACATAAGATGCTCACACCACTGTAAACAGACATATGGGCGCTAGCAGATAGCAGACGCTGACCCTCCTCCAGAATAATAGAATAGCTGAAGATAGGCTATGTCTGCCTCAACACCATTGCATCCTCGCTGCCTCCAGAAGGGTTTAGGACATAGTAGAAGCTTCTGGGGAATTAACATTGGCTATGTTGAGCAAGATTAACTAGAAGAAGATTTAAAACACTTTTGGCATTCTATTACTTACGCATATTATAGAATCATCACTAAGAAACGCAACAATTATTCCCCAGACTCTAGTTTCACCTGTGATCTGCCGTCCACCTGTGTCATTTCTTTAGGTATTGCCAAGATTACTGAAACACGTGAAGTATCAGCTTGCATCTACGCACATTTTCTCCAACAAGAGGCTGATACTCCTGAAAACTGTCTTTCTTAGATGATTTCAAACTAGAGTGTTTAATTTTTTCTCACTTTCACACGATGTGTTTTGATCGTATTTTATCACCTCACTCCTGCCACTTCTCCCAGACCCATCCTCCTGACCCTCTCCCCAGCCATGTCCATCTTCCATAGCTCTCAAAGATTCCATCACAGCTCTGAAATACCCTGTGTTTTGTTCTGGTGACTGAGTATTGAAAGGGCCAGGAAAAAAGATGCAGCTGTAGTTCACCATCCCTGAAGGTCTAGCTAGGATCTCCCTAAGCATGCCGGCAAGAAGGTCAGCTCATTGGGTAAAGGATAACGGGAAACCTGGCTGTTCCACAAGGCAAGAAGGACACTTGCCTATCATGGCTTCAGCGTTAACCACAGAACCTGTCTTCCAAAACTGGAGAGCTTCACATGGGACTATAGCTATAATTTTCCTATAACAAGCGTTACGAAACATCATTGCTGTAGAGGGATGAAGCCTGGCAGTTTGTAATTAGAATATGGCTTTTAAGCTAGTTTTCATCAAGAATCCCCACTCCCTACATGTTTTTAAAAATATTTATACAAATAATTCATTGTCAGAGCAGAGATACCCCCAAAGCCTGGGCCACCAATCCTGGCCCTCAGTCTCACCCCTGTAACCTAACTCTCAACCCAGCCTTCAGCCTGGCCTGATAGTTTTCTCTCAAACTGGTCTTCAAACCTGGAAAAGTAAACCAGCACTTATTTGGAAAGACTATAATTCAAACACAGGCCCAAGGTTTGTCTTGTTAATTGCACCTGTAATCATAGTTACCGGGAAGGCTGAACTATGCATGGAGACTCTTCATTAATAAGTAAATAAGAAGAAAAATTAAATCGAGCTATGGAAAGTTGGTGAAATTAAACTCATTTTTAATGAAAGCACAGCAGGAAAATGCAGTAGAATGCAGTCCTTGTTCAAGTCACTCAAATAACTCCATCAAATTCTGGTAACAAACACGAACTCTTCAGTTAATGAGCTGTCCAGAAGCAGAAACAGAAACAGTAGCTAAACATCCATGAACTGGCCATTTACCCAGTAACAATAAAGGAATTTAATGAAGACACAAGAGAACAATAAACAAATAAAACAAAAAAAAAACAGTGAAAACACACAAAAGACATGAAAACAGTTAAGGTGATTATACTGCCAAGAAATATGAAAACTGGGTGAGATAATAATTCTCCAGGGAAATGTATAACATGTAAAACTGACCCAAGGAGGTGCTAAAATACAAACTAGAAAATATTTTTTAAGAAAAATAAATAGATTCCGCTTAGTAGTGAATTAATAGGTCATAAAATATTAATGACTCCAAAGACAAAATGGAACATCTTGACCGAGGGTGGAAATCATTACAAGATCTATTTAAGAACAAAAAGAAGGAGCCAGGTTATAGTTCAGTTGGTAAGTGGTTTGCTGTATGCAAGGATGAGGACCCTCGTGTAAGCTTCAGAATTCACTTTGAAAAGCCAGGTGTGGTGACACGTGCTTGGGTGCTTGGAACCTCACTCTATATGTGTGTGTGTGGGGGGGGGGTTGGCGGATACCGAGACAGGCAGATCCTTGGGGATACCTGGTGAGCTACAAGACACCCTGTCTCCAAAACCCAGGTGGACAGCTGAGTTTCTCTCCCCCCCACAACTTTATAAAAACCACATTAAAGACAAAGGAGTGTGCAAAATGTCCTTTCTCCCTGCCTGGCTCTGCCTCTAGGATTGACCTAACGGTGATTAACAGTTCTCCTTTCTCTATTGATCTGGACTTCAGCCCTTTGCCCAGCTAGCTCTCTGCTTACCCCAAGCACAGATGCAGCATGCCTGTAAATGTGGCCGAGTAGAAAAGGTGAGTCTGTCTGCCTCTGTACAGTCTGCACACACACCCTGCTCACATCTCTACTAAGATAGCTCCCACCCGGAGATAACACAAGCATGGATCAATAATAGAATAAGTAGGACTCATGGGGGATATAAACAACAGGGCACACGTACTCCACAGTAGTAGGAGGAAGATGAAAGGGCTTGCTACCCACGGCCAAATTTCACAGAAGGGGAGATGAGAAAATAAAGTCTAGATATGGATGATAAGATTCTAGACATCTCCATTCTATAATATGCATCAGAATCAGGACATAGGGAAGATGTGCCAACGGTGATGGTCGGGGTCACATGTTAAGCAGCAAGGGAATGAGTGTAGTCTTGGGGGCCACAAATGACCTGAATTAGAGTCTGGTTGGTCCTTACACGAGTCTGTTTGCATGCAGGGAGGGAAGGAAAAGGAGATAGGGATGGAGAAAGATGGAGAGAAGAGTGACAGGCAGAGAGACCTCTTTCTGCTTGTTGGATTCTTATTCTAGGAACGGGTTATGCCTTTGTTTGCCAGATGGTACAGGAGAAAGGCTGGGAGAGGCCATAACAGGGGCAACAGAAGGTCTGCCTGCACGGATGCATCCAGAGGCAGTGTGACAGAGAGACGGCCCAATACGGGGAAGACTGGACATTCACACAGCCATGTCTACGTCATGCCTAGTTTCAACTCCCAGGCCATCCTTCCTGCAAACGCTTCCTCTTGAATGCAAATAACTGTGTGACTGTGGAACAATCCTTATTGTCACACGTGCTACATGTGTTTTCCACACTACATGTGGAACAATCTATTTTCACAAGCGGTACCGTGTCTACGATACTACGGGTGGGGCACGCACTGCGTTCTGTGCCTCATTTTCCAAGTCTTCCTTCTTCAACACGGGGCTTGACATTCATTCTCCTTTGAACCAACGGCAGTTTAAAAAACTCCGGTAGGCAGCTAATCACGGCAGTGTCAGTCAGAATGAATGCCGAAGGGAGCATGCTTGCACACACACCCCAACAGAGCTGTGATTAGATTAGTGGTGATATCAGGGCACTAATTTCTACACAGGAAATGGGGGGAGGTATGCATTTAAATTCTGGTAACCATTACCCTGTTCCCTCTAGACATCTTGTGAAAACTTACACTCCCACCTCTGGCATCAAAGAGGCTGTTTCACCCTAATCTGCTCTCGCTATGAAATGAATCATCAAACTTTATCTGATAGGTGGGAAGTGTTATAACACTCTGGATCTAATTTCCACTCCATTAATTATAGTGGTGGCTGATAATATCCGTGCATTTAAGTCTCAATGTTAGAGGTCACCTTTGCCCTATCCCAGACTTCTGTTTCAGTGTGACCAGTGCATAGACGCTGAGTGTGGATTGGCTGTTTTCCTACTGGTTCATAAAAGATAGATGGCCAGGAGATAATCAATCATTTGTGGATGTGCTTTAAGTATCTTTTGGGGGTTAGCATAGCTCTCTGGACTCTGACTTGCACTTTTGCATTGAGATGATTGTTAGTCTCTGCTCTGAGATGACGTTCTGTGTCACAGCAGAAAGCCACCCAAGCACTCTAGAACAGGCTGGTTCCAGGGCATTCTTCCCGCAGCACTGCAGCTTGAGTAGTGAGTAGATTTTGGTATTTGCTGTCTCAGATAGAACAGTTTTTTACTACTAATAATTTCAGAAATCTTTTCTTCTTTTTTTATTGAGCTCTACATTTTTCTCTTCCCTTCCCTGACTCCCCCCCCCCCTTCAGCCCTTTCCCATGGTCCCCAGGCTCCCAATTTACTCAGGAGATCTTGTCTTTTTCTACTTCCCATGTAGATTAGATCCATGTATGTCTCTCTTAGGGCTTTTTTTTTTATTGTAGTCTAGGTTCTCTGGAATTGTAATTTGTAGGCTGGTTTTCTTTGCTTTATGTTTAAAAGTCACTTATGAGTGAGTACGTATGATATTTGTCATTTTGAGTCTGACTTATGTCACTCAATGTGATGTTTTCTAGATCTGTTTATCCCCCCCACCCCATTTTCAAGATGCCATTATTTTTTTCCACTGTTGTAGTACTCCACTGTGTAAATGTACCACATTTTCCTTATCCGTTCTTCAGTCAAGGGGCGTTTAGTTTGTTTTCAGTTTCTGGCTATGATAAACAATGCTGCTATGAACATAGCTGAGCACATGTCCTTGTGGTACAATTGAGCATCCTTTGGATATATACTCAAAAGTGGTATTGCTGGGTCTTGAGGAAGGTTGTTTCCTAATTTTCTGAAAAATCGCCATACTAATTTCTAAAGTGTCTGTACCAGTTTGTACTCCCACCAGCAATGCAGAAGTGTTCCCTTTACCCTACAACCTCTCCAGTATAATTTGTCATTAGTGTTTTTTTATCTTGGCCATTCTTACAGGTGTAATATGGAATCTTGGAGTTGTTTTTGTTTGCATCTCTGATGGCTAAGGATGTTGAGCATTTCCTTAAGTGTCTTTCAGCCATTTTAGATTCCTCTGTTGAGAGTTCTTTGTTTAGGTATGTACCACATTTTTTATTTGATTATTGTTCTTTTGATGATCAATTTCTTGAGTTCTTTGTATATTTTGGAGACCAGACCTCTGTCCAATGTTGGGTGGGTGGAGATCTTTTCCCATTCTGTAGGCTGTCATTTTGTCTTGTTGACCGTGTCCTTTGCTTTACAGAAGCCTTTCAGTTTCAGGAGGTCCCATTTATTAATTGTTTCTCTCAGTGTCTGTGCTGTTGGGGTTATATTTAGGAAATGATCTCCTGTGCCAAAGCGTTCAAGTGTACTTCCCACTTTCTCTTCTATGAGGTTCAGTATGGCTGGCTTTATATTGATGTATTTGATCCATTTGGACTTGAGTTTTGTGCATGGTGATAGATATGGATCTATTTTCATTTTTCTACATGTTGATATCCAGTTATACCAGAACCACTTGTTAAATATGCTTTCTTTTTTTCCATTTTATGTTTTTGCTTCTTTGTCAAAAATCAGGTGTTCGTAGGTGTGTGGATTAATAGCTGGGTCTTCAATTCTGTTCTATTGGTCCTCCTGTCTGTTTTTATGTTTTCAGTACTGTAGCTATGTAGTAGAATTTGAAGTCAGGGATTATGATGCCTCCACAAGTTCCTTTATTGTACAGGATTGTTTTGACTATCCTGGGTTTTTTTGCTTTTCCATATGAAATTTCGTATTGGTCTTTCGAGGTCTGTAAAGAATTTTGCTGGGATTTCCATGGGCATTGCATTGAATCTGTATGTTGCTTTCAGTAAGATTGCCATTTTTTTTACTATGTTAATTCTACCTACCCAAGAGCATGAGAGATCTTTCCATTTTCTGGTGTTTTCTTCAATTTCTTTCTTCAAAGATTTAAATTTATTGTCATACAGGTCTTCTATTTGTTTGGTTAGAGTTACTCCAAGATATTTTATGCTATTTGTGGCTATTGTGAAGGGTGATATTTCTCTGATTTCTTTTTCAGTCCATTTATCATTTGTGTACAGGATGGCTACTGTTTTGGTTTGTTTTTTTTTTAGTTAATCTTGTATCCTGCTACATTACTAAGGTCTTTATGAGTTGTAGAAGTTGGTAGAATTTTTGGGGTCACTTATGTAAACTATCATATCATCAGCAAACAGTGAGAGTTTCACTTCTTCTTTTTCAATTTGTATCCCCTTGATCTCCTCTTGTTGTCTTATTGCTCTAGCTAGAACCTCAAGAACTATATTGAATAGATATGGAGAGAGTGGACAACTTTGTCTTGTTCCTGATTTCAGTGGAATTGCTGAGAGTTTCTTTCCATTTAGTTTGACGTTGGTTGTTGGTTTGCTGTATATTGTCTTAATTATGTTGAGGTATGTTCTTTGTATCCCTTCTCTCTCCAAGACCTTTATCATGAAGGGATGTTTTATTTTGTTGAAGGCTTTTTCAGCATCTAATGAGATTGATCATGTGAGTTTTATTTTTCAGTTTATTTATATGGTGGATTATTTTGTCAGATTTTTGTATGTTGGACCATCCCTGCATTTCTGGGATGAAGCCAACTTGATCATGGCAGATGGTTTTTCCAATTTGTTCTTGGATTCGGTTAGCCAGTGTTTTGTTGAGTATTAGCTCTAGAAATCTATGTATTTATTTATTTATTTATTTATTTATTTATTTATTTATTTATTTATTTATTATATTATGTGTACAGCATTCCTTCCATGTGTGCCCACAAGCCAGAAGGGAGCGCCAGGTCTCATTATAGATGGCTGTGAACCACCATGTGGTTGCTGGGAATTGAACTCAGGACCTCTGGAAGAGCAGTCGGTGCTCTTAACCACTGAGCCATCTCTTCAGTCCCAGCTCTAGAAATCTTATATTTGTATCACCATCTACTGCTCTTCTATGCATTTTCAATGCTCTGCACCTTCCTAGTTACTCTTGTTTTTCAAGTAACCATTTGCAAAAATACATGGATTTAGAGAAATTTTTGAGATATTTCATTTTGCAGAACACACTTGCCAATAAGTATTAATTTGTGCTTGCATGTGGGTGATGCACATGTGTGAATTTGTGTAGGATCATATAAAAGAGATTTTGACAGTCATTATATGATTTAAATTACTATTAGTCATTTTAGTTAATTTCCTTCTCAGTGTATCAGATTATATCTTAAAGCTCTTAGAATTTCAACCACTTGATTTTGGACTTAAATTTTATTAAAATATCTAGGAAATTTTTAATTTGTTATGAGTCTTCAAGTGTTTTATAAATGACATTAATGATTTGCCCTCTAAAACCTGTTTCTTAATTACTTGCAAAAGTTTCTAAAATCAGTATTTGCAAATCTTGTCAGTTTTGGTCTCTCAGCGAAACAGCTTGCATTTTAATAATCAGGCTTTTGGTTTAGCTGTCATCCACCGCATGAGGAAAGTTCTGTGACGTCTGAGAGCTGCACTAATATATGGATACAGAGGTATGAAGGCAGCTTGATACTCCATCCACCTAGTGAAATAATAGCAGTAGGTTAACCCCCAAGGCCTGTGAGATTCCAATCATGGGTTCTAAGCCAGATTTGCGGCACCAGGCATGCGTTTTCTTCCATGGAGTGCACACAGTCAAGATTCTGAAAAGAGTAAGTTACACTGAGCATTAAACAAAATTTAAGTTGAGAACTTTAGCTGGTTGGTAGAACACTGTGATTGAACTAACGAGTTAGTATTTTGTAACGTTTTTAATTTTCTTGACATACATAGTCATCTTTTAATTAAATAAGAAGTAAAAACATTTCCAAATTAAGCATGGGTCCCCCACCATGTTCTGAAAAGCGAGTGTGAAAATCTTTCTGTATGGAGTTGAGTTCATTTTGAGAGTTCTGCCAGCATAACTAGTGTGCAGGAGCAGGGAAGGAGCTGGCAGCTGTCTTGGCACAAGTTAGGGTGAGCTACGAACCAGTGTTGGTGCTCTGCTTATGGGCACGGCCTGCATACTTGCACAGTGAGTGAAATGAACAAAAAACATTGACTTTTCAAAGGAAGGGAAGGGAAGTAAAACAGAGAAAATAGAGGCCAGTGGAAAATATGTGTGTAGGTAGGTGTGTGTGTGTGTGTGTGTTGTTTCTTCTAGATTCATCCATGTGTGTATGCCTAGCCTGGTTAAATGTCATCTTAACTCAGCTAACAATCAGGCATTTCCCAGATGCCCTCTCATGGATGGAAGCATAAAGGCAGAGAAGCCTGTGTTTCCTCTGGCTGCTGGACAAATGCCAACACATCACCTTCTGACAGGCCCAGGGATTTCTTTGAACCAAGCCTTCATTTTGGAGGCATTTGTCCCTATTTCTCTGTCTGGCTCAGGGCAGTATAGTTGCAGCAGGAGTTTGCGTAAGAACAAAACTGGACCAAGCATCCCTGTCCCAAGCTCAGAGATTGCAAACTGATCTATTGCTTTACCTGTTCCCACCTGGGGTTCATCCTGGAAGGCAGGAATCCACAGGCAACAGATTGTGAACTTTGTGAACTTTGAAGATGGTCTCTTGCCCAAATTCTTCCATCTATTGTAGACTTCCTGGCCTGACTAAAACAACTGAAAGAGAGAGGAGCATGCTGGAAAGACAGCCATAAGATGCCAATCCCACCAATGTTCTAACATCCAAGGGGAAAGCTGACATGTGTTGTCCTGAGTAACAGATAGACCATCACTTTAGCAAATAATGTTTTGCAAATTCTTTTGACCATATCAATATGGCGTCTATGTTCCTAAGAAGTCAAGTCAACTCTGCCTTATCTATCCTCTCAGAGGCATGTTCCTATAGGCCCCCATAGACATCCTGGGACTCCCTGAAACAAGCCATGCTCTTGACTTAACTATCACATGTTCTCTTGTATGATACACAGTGATCTTTGTTCTTCAAATTCAATCATATTCTAGAAAACTCAATTGCGGTATCAATAGTTTATAATTCTTCCATGACACTGCATCCTGGTTGAGATCATGTACCTTAGCTCTCTGTCATGTTCTGCAGTTCAGTGTTTTGAAGCCCTCACTGCACTCTGTCAGGCAGATGATGTAATATTCTGTCTCCATCAGTGTACATTTCCATGCACTTTGTGGCAGACTGCGTGTCATTCTGATGATTGGCATGGATTATCTGCTAGTTCACGATTGGTAACGATTGGTGGTCTCCTCAGCGTAACATGTAATTATTTCATGGGCATTCATACAAAAAATATTTTGCTTAGTCTCAATCCCTAGAGTCAAAATTGTTGACTTAATGAGTAATAATTTTAAAGATCCCCATTTGTATTAGCATTGATGTTCATTCTGAGACCTCACCAAACTTCACAAGGCAAGCCAATGATGCCTCTGGGTTCAGAGGATCAGAAGCAAGCATGGTACTTGGTTGTCAGGTCTCTTCTGTATGAAACACACCACACACATACACACACACACATACCCACACACTATAAACTCTATTTCTGTCTCTTACACACACATACACACACAACACACTCATTTATAATATAACATTTCCCTCTCAGTCTCTCTTACACAAACACATAACACACACAATATATACACTCTCTGTCTCTCTCTTACATACATACACACAAACAACACACTCATATTTATAACATTTCCCTCTCTGTCTCTCTCACACACATGCACACACACACACACACATAAACACATATAAATTCTGAACTCACAACCTTACTGAACTTAGGCACTATTTTAGTCAAGATTAATTTTATTTTTTGTGTTTTATTTATATATAACATAGCATCATCCCTTTCTTTAAAAACTATATGTTTCTGAGGTCAATGCTAGTAGTTGACTTTCTGTTCTTCTGACTCATGCTTTGAAACATTTTAGTGATAGCAATTTTGTTAGTAAGAAAATATTCATTTTTGGAGATTAAATGTGCAGTTCTAAAGTCTGAAACACTGGGAGCACATTCTAGATATCTTTGTGTCTACACTGACTACAGAGAAAGAGGGAAGGTGCGCCACCACCCAAGGAACTCCTACGGACATGAGAGGACAGCCTTGTCACAGAAGCCAAGAGAGAAACCACGGAAAACCTGAGCTTGCATGAGGATTTTCTCTCAGGAAATCCAAGGGACCCTGAAGGGAAAAGACACACATCAGGTCTGAAAATGCAACCTGACATGGGACTGTGTCCAGCTTTCTGTGGAACCCTGGGATTCCATGAGGTGCCTTGGTGGTAACGTGATGGGACACCTGTGGTAGGGTGTGGACCAGAACTCTGAGAGACTCGACTCTTGGCATAAGTATAATGTCCCAGACTTCAGCAGTACTGCAGGACCAAAAGGAATAGCCCACTGTGATTCTGTGTGTCACTGAGCAAGTTGGTTAGTTTCTAGGCCAGAAGCTAAAAACCTGTTTTTTTTAAATTGTTATAGTTTTCAAAGCTCCATAATAATTTTATAAAATTATACAATAGTAAAATAAAAATGCTAAAAAGTATGCATAAAAATAAATATACCTTTGTTTTAATATTCCTTATAAATACAATAAATCTGGACTTTTATTTAGAGACTTCTTGTATTACATGATTAAATGTGTTGTACTGAAACATGTTTGTAATTTTGCCATTGTGCAAATTAAAAGCTTAACTCAGTTGAGAAAGCGTGAGAATCATATTTTCTTACAAAACATACAGCAGAGAAAATGATATTGAAATACTACATGTCTGTGTCTCCTGGCCTCTCTCAGGTGTGCCCCTGGGAAAGAGATCATCATCTGCTCCTGGCCACACCTCCCACCTTACTGGGCTCGGCACCCCCAGTCGCTGTGGTGTGCAGCTTCTGGAGACAAAGTGATGTCAGCCTTTCACACAGTGCGGTGTATGCAGCTCTGCCCTGCTGTAAGCGGAGGGCTAGGTGCTTGACAGTAACCATATAATAACAAGGGAGCTGGCAAATGACAGTGTGGGTAGAATTTAGACAAGCTGGGAACGGAGGCATCTTGAACCAGCAATAATGGTAATTTATTTCAACAAGGCTCTATTGTGGTTGGTGATGTGAACTTCTGCACTGGGAGAGAAGCCTGGGAAAGTCTGAAATAGACTTAGCTCGCGGCACAGGCCTAAACTTCCTCTGCGTGAGCTGGGTGTGGATGGGTTCATTTCTGACCTTCTTTCGGGGGGCTTTGGTGGAGGGCTCTGTTTGTAGGCTTCAGAGCCACTTATTCTGTTTCACTTTGAATGATATCATATTGTTTTTCAGCTGTGTGGAAATATTGCCAGTCTGTGTTCACGCCAGGCTGCTTCGCCTCATTTTCTAAACATAACTATCTGATTGTAGGTGTAACTATTAATTTATGTCTTGGGATACTTGAATCGTAGATGGCAGGAGAAGCCACAGCCTTAGGATTGAAGATTAGGTCCAGAACTTTCTATTAAAATGGAATGAGATTAAGCTCACATTGAATTTGTCTTTAGATAACCTTGGCTTTTCATCATCTAGTTCTGGAATAGTTAGGAATGAGTGAAAGCCCTGGTGTCTCTGTGGTTTGTCCTATGGAAAGGATATGAACACATTATCTTCACCAAACTGCGCACCATCATTGTCTTAGTGGCTAGGAGTCCACTTGGTGGGGTCAACAAACTGGTCTCAGGTTTGCTCTGAAACTGACATTTACCACCAAGACTTTGAATCCCTTCTTCAATCTGAATTTCTTCCTTTTCTTCCTGGAAGTTCCCCTATTCCAAATAAAACAATGCTTTTCTTAAGTGCAAAGCATACATGCTCAACCACCAAGGAGAAACTTGTGGATGTTGAGACCACTAACGGCACACCATAGACTGGAGGAGAGAGGCCAGAGTTTGGCCCTGTCCACACTTGGATGAAAGACATGCCTGATACTCATTGTCTCTTCATTTCAAGTCGGACTCCAGACCCACACCAGATGGATGGATAATCAATTATAGGGACCCCTTCATTTATGAGAGCCAGAGATTATGAACAAATACTGGCCCATACATTGTTCAAAGGATGCCACAAAGGTTGTGGTGTCCACTATTTTTAGAAGCCATCATTCTGCCCTGTTTTACTGAAAATCAGGAACAATTAAGGAAGGGAAAATAGTTCATACAATCAAGAATCATTCCCCCCTGGTTTGAATTACTTTCCTATTGCCGTGGCAAAACACCATGACCAAGGCAATACAAAAGAGAAAGCATTTGACAGGGGCTCCTTGTTCCAGAAGGTTAGAGTCCAGGGCTGTCATGGCAGGGAACATGTCAGCAGGAAGACAGGATGGTGTTACAGCAGTAGTTGAGAGCTTCCATCGGACCCACACACAAAAGACAAAGAGAGCTGGCAGGAATGAAACCTCAATATCTAGGCCTAGGGGCACACCTCCTGCACCAAGGCCCTGTCTCCTGGTCCTTCCCAAACAGTTCCACCAACAGGCAACCAAGCATTCAAACAAAGACCTGTGAAGGCCAGTCTCATTTAAACCACCACACCCCACTTTGCTTTAGAGCCATGTCGCTTCTGATGCTAGACATTGCATGCATCCCAAGACTTATAATTTGCAGGAGCATCGTGAGTCCTGGCCCAGAGTTTCTCCAGCATGTGCATTGAGCAGCTGGACTCGGGTTCCTCCTCTGCCTTGTTTCCAGGAAGATTCTGAGCAGAGGGACACATGCCTGGGCGATGCTACCCAGGCCTTTGGGGCTGCATCTTGGTTCTCTTGCCAAGGTGCAGACCCCCCCACACACACACACGTATTGTTTTCCATCAGTGTATCCATGTGGATGGTTTGTGGTCTTTTTTGTAATTTTCCTAGCATCAAATCAGAAATAAAACACAACAAGGATTTATCTAAGAAATAACTGGATTTGCAACCCTTGTGAACTCAGTGTGTAAGAGTCTGGTGAACTACATAGCTTCTAATTGTTTGTTTTTGGCACTCAGTAAATATCCCGACTAAGAAATGCACCCCACTGGGTTATCTGTCATTACAATTTGTCCCCTATATTCTTTTGCCAGCTTGAGGGCTTCCATGAGTGGCCCCTGAAGTGATCTATAAGGAGCTCAGTCCGATAGCCTGTGTCACCCACTCCACATGTGAAGCAGTTACTGTAATGTCCAGTTGTTGTTTCCCAGTTTAGCTCCCAGCAAACCTGACTTTTCAATGTCCTTCTGAGATGGGCAGCCCTTTTAAACACCATGCTGCACATTCAGTATGGCCGGTCCCATTCAGAGAGCCTCTGTGCAGTGACTGCATCAGGGCTCTTTGCCATTGGTTCCTTAGAAAGTTTCCTTGGTTTCATGCCATCATGGCACCAGGTTTCTCAGCAAACTGTGAAAAATGAGCACGGAGACCAGCGAAGCCAGTGTTTTGGGAGCCCAGACTCTCCCACCCCTTAGAAGGACTTTGTTAATCAGTGGAAAATTGTGTGGAGACTCTCAACTCCCACGTGGATCATTTCACGCAAACACGAGGCAGACTTTCACTCAATGCAGAAACGAATTTCTCTTTACCAAAATATCTCACCAATGTGCGGGGCATTTTATATAAGAAAATCATAGGGGAATGAAATTAGCGCCTAATCCCTTAGCACAGAACAGAGAGTGAAGGAAGCCTGAGCGAGTCAGAGAGATTGTGTGTTCCGAGGGAGACTGGCTTTGCTCTCAGGACCACAGGATGAATGTGAAGCCGAACACATTTCATGTCTTTGTCTTAGGTTTGGAAAAATGGGGACGAACAGAGATTCTTTTTGTTGTTTCTGAACAGATCTCAATTTGGAAAGTGTTGTAAGCAGGGCCAAAGAATGGGAACCAAATATTTTGAAGTGGGACAGTGCAAGTTAAGGATGCACCGGGGAAATAATAAGGCAGTGTTTAGCCTGCATAATTCAGGTTAATACATCCGCAAATGAGCAGTCCTGACGTCCATCAATCAGCAGGGGACACCTCTGCAAGCTGGAAGCATCACATCAGGAGAGGCCCATCTGGAGCCCAGTGCAGACACCTCTTGCTACCCAGTGCAGACACCTCTTGCTACCCAGTGCAGATACCTCTTGCTACCCAAAGCAGCGACACCCAGGGTGTCTTCAGCTCAAATCAAAGAATTCTTACATCCTGAAATCTGGGAACTGCGAAGCAGATAGAACCAAACCATGGTGTCCTGTTCACCTCACTGACATCAGATTGTAGTAGAATTGGAGGAGACCCAGGAAAACTTGTATCAGAGGAAAAGAAACAGATGTTTCAATGGACAGGAGCGTGTAGAAACAGTTACCTCCATACTTTGGGAGAAATAGGAAAAGTTGCATTTTTCAAGAGCCATTTCCAAAGAGCATACAATTATGTGATCATGTGACTCGCTTAATGGCTGCCAGTGACACAAACTCAGCATGTATGTGATTGCCACTCCTGTACGTGACGGGCAGCTCCCCCTAAAAACACCAGGAAGAGCTGAATGGTGAGGAGGCAAGGGGTTGATTCAGGGGCGCACAAGAAACAAGTTGAAAACTGAGAAAGGGTACAGCTTAGAAATGCATGCTTAAAGGTCAGGGTTTTAACCTTCTGTCTTACTTCAAATGCATCCCAGTGTGTTTCTGTTCCCTTTGATATTGGTGGGAGCATAAAGCAAGACAGATGGCTTTGATGGCCTTCCCTGCCAATAGCCAAACTCCCTGCCCAACTGTAACAATAATGTCCTTTCAAATCTTAATAACACCTGTCACCCCGGGGACTCATGACCCTCCTGGAATCTCATTATAGGCAACGCTTCCATTGGGTAGGACTGTCCATTGTGCTATTCCCTGGCAGGGAGGAATCATAGTCAGTGTGCAAATGGCTTAATATTATGACTCATGTTGGCTAATACATTTTTAAAGGCCTCAAAGACATTTACTCACCCCGCACATGGGTTTGCAAAGGATCTAATTGTTGTATTAATTTTTACTGACACGCCCCTTAACCATGAAGGTTATTATGAAAGAATAACTGTGACTCTTTTGTTCTGCAACAACAAATAGAACCCAAGATCTCCTTCAGGAAGTCAATCTCCCACATCTTACCGCTTTGGAATTGAAGCTGGGGGAATGCGTCTGTCCGTCACTCAGTGGGGATAGTTAAGGACATAATGGTTCATGAATTCATTGAGCACAGAATCTTTCCTTGGAAAGGCACTGCATGCGGAGCACTGGGTGTCCATAGCTCCGTATCAGCTGCACTCTGAAGGGTCCATTAGCCGGTCACCCACCCTCCCCACTTCCAGCTGAGCCCATAACTCTGTCAGTGTCTTTGCTGGTAACCACTAGTATATGATTTGAACAGAGGAACACCGTCTGTGTTCCAAGTACACATGGAGTGCTAGACTAGCAACTGTGTATCTCTGCTGATTTAGGATGTGTTCAGCCGAATGGGTGAATTCATTTTACTGAAAAAGTGAGAAGGGACCATCTTTATTTTGATGGATTTAGCCACTCTTTATATCCAGCCCCATACATTTGGGGTATGTATGGGCTTTGATGAGGGCACTTGGCAGCCTGGGATGATGATGATGATGCTCAGCATTTCAACAGGCAAAAGGAGAAGCCACCAGGGCTGTACTGACTGTGCACTCAGATCATATAACCCTGTCTGTACTGTGTCAGGTCCGTGGCATACATCTCTCCCACGAAGCAGACTGATTGGCACTCTTCACTAGACATGTCTAGACAGTTGTACCTAAGAACCACAGAGAGAAGAACCCAGAGACAAACATTGTGGTTCAACCTGAAGGTCAGAAAAACAAAACAGCCAGTCACTGGTTCTTCCCTTTACTTCAGGCTAAAAATGGCAGTATTGCCTCCAGGAATCTCAGAATGAGACTGAGACCGAGAGCTGTCTCCTCCCGTCTTATATTCCTCTCTAGTGCTGGGATTAAAGGCATGCACCGCTACTGCCTGGTTTCTATGGCAACTAGTGTGGTTACTGGGATTAGAAGTGTGTGCCACCACTGCCTGGTCTGTAAGGCTGATCAGTGCAGCTATTTTACTCTCTGACCTTCAGACAAGCTTTATTTACTAAAATACAAATGAAATGTCACTACATATGTCTATGTACCATGAGCATTGGAGGTGCCCGCTGGGGACAGAAGAGGAAATCAGATCCTATGGAGCTGGACTCAGAAGTGGCTGTGAGCTGCCTGATGTGTGCCCTGGGGTCTGAACTCAGTTCTCTTCGGGAGCAGTCTGTTCTCCTTATCTCTTAAACCATCTCTCCAGCTCGTCATCACGGTTTTCCGTTCAGTTTTTCCACCCAATGGGTTTCTGTTAAATTTATTAACTTTCACAAAGCAAACAAACTCAGATTTATTCTATCCTTGCATTACGTAGTTTGAGAAATGCACTTTCTGAATTTTCCCTTCTAAAGTTCTCGGCCCCTTTAGGCCGGACTGTGCCTCTGGTGCCTGGCGTCGACATTGTGCCTCAAGTCCAAGAAGTTAAAAGTGACAATTGCCCCAGTTTCTTCACTTTCCACTTCATTTCCCAGGACCCATGCTCTCCATCTGTCTCCCTGGACTCAGACTTGCAGGAAGCTCCTCCCCGTGCACCCCCTCATTACACACAGCTACTTCTCTTGCCAGCGTAAGTCAAACAACAAGCCTCCCCACACCGCAAGAGCTCCTCTTCCATGACATCTTACCTCTGTGCTAAAGCCTCACCCGGTGCTTGGTACTTTATTCTGTGAAGGTGAAAACCGTGAATATTTTACCATCCTTTCCTTTGCTTGTCTCTCTGTGCTCATGCGGGCTCTCAATCCTCACGTGACTCTAAGCTCTGTTTCTGTTAAACTGGACATTTTGCTTACAGACTCATACAACTAGTTTATTTTGGTTGAAAAAAAATCTTGCGATAGCTCAAACACTCAATTCAAAATCAATCACGGGACAGCAGATATTTCGAAAACATACAAACAAGTATTTTTAATCTTGATTCGTATCCATAACTCAAAGGGACAGACGGAATGCAATTGAACTTGTTAACACGAAGGACCTGGCAGGGCCAGGCTAACAGACGGTCATGACAGTGCAGAAACACGGAAGTGTTCTGGTGCTGTCTGTGGGCCTTGATTCACTTCCCGAATGGGTAACTCGTGACCAGCAAACTTGTCACTCAGAGTTCTGAGGCCACAGCCAAGGCTCTGGGAATCTTCCCACTTCTTCATCTCGTGACGAAAATGAAAGGCAAGGACTGGGACATCCCATGACAATGGCATTAATCCCACCTCTGAGTCAGCACTTGTAGCTTAATGGCCTCCAAAAGATCCCATGTCTCAATGCTATCTCCATGGCAACCAAGTTTCACCATGGGTTTTTGAGGGAGAAGACATTGCAACCATAGCACTGTGGTGGCCGTCGTGTCTTCTGAGGGTCTGTGGGAAGAATGTGCAGGCTCCTTTCCGAAAAGAGACGAAGACAGAGGTAACAGGTGCGTGACTCAAAGATATATGCAGAATATCTCTCTCTCTCTCTCTCTCTCTCTCTCTCTCTCTTTCTCTCTCTCTCTCTCTCCTTGCAGATTCTGGAAATCCATGCAGAAATTGAGAGAAGAAACGGCCATCTGCAGCTACAGCCATTAAAGACAAAGGAAAACTCTCCCAGTTGTCAGAGCGCATAGCTTGCCTTCTCTGCTACAATTCACGGACCTTCCTAATTTCTTTTTAACGTTTTTATATATTTCAAGTCATGTATGTACTCGTGTCTGTGAGTCTGAGCACACGCATGTTAGATAGCACCTGTGTGGAAATCCGAGGACAATCTCCGTGGTCCCTCACATTTCTAGGTACTCAGTTCTGGGATCTGTTGGGGATGGGATTTCCAGAATTGCCCAGATACCAGCACGCACAAATTCTTTACTTAAAGGATACAATATTTACATATTCTACTGCGTAGTTCAAATCATCTCCGGATTACTTATGACCCCATACAGCATGAATGCGGTGGTGTAACAGCTCTCTTGCACAGTGTAGAGAATAACAAAAAACAAGTTTTTTTTTTTTTAGCACAATTGTGTTAATTTCTGAACATTTTCAATCTGCAGGGGTCAGTGCTGTGGATGAGGGTAGCAACTCTTTATCATTCATCTGGCTCCATATGCCCTTAGTATTTAGTATTCATCTCCTTTGTTTTATTTTGACATTCTTGTTTTCTAAATGCCCAGGATGAGTTGAACTTAATTCATTCATATTTCATGTCCTAAGCACTCAGTTCAGTGACCCGTGGTGTGAGCCCTGCCTTGTCCACGGGCTGTTTCTAGGGCAGAGCCAGCAACCCCTCCCACGGTCACTTCCCTGTCCTTCACACCTGAGCTTGTTAACAGACAGTGCCCTCGAAGGAGCTGGTAAAGGCAATTTAGGTTGGTGTCCTGTGGGCACACGTATTTGGATGACCTTTGTGAAACAATTTGGTGATTCATTTGAGTGAATTTGGAATCTTTACGTCTTCTACCTCAGTAACCACATTTTTAATTTACCCCAAGGAGATGATTAGATATGACATGTAGCTTTACATGCAGAGACCCCAAACCCCTTGCCATCCCCCAGATTTAAAACCGCAGAAATGTCAAGTAATACAGCTGTTGTCAGATATATCTGATTTTGGTGCTTTTGCTTGCTGGGATAATTCAGCCGAGTTAAGAAAAGTCACTAAACCATTGAAAGCAGTTTTCTTGAGGACTGTTTAAAGACACGGGAAACATCTCGTGATGTATTTGAACATAGGAAACATTACCCCCATAGGTTAAGCAAATCCCAGAATTTGGAAAGGAATAATTTGTGAAATGCATGTAAAGGAGGTGTGGAGTTGTAATTCATATTTTAATTTTTAAAATAATGTATACTTTCAATGATTTTTTTTGAACTCTGCATTTTATTTGGGCACTGTTTTTATCGTAATAGAGGAGAAAGGTGGTTTTGTTTCACGCCATATGAGGGATAAGTGGCCCCGCCTAGACGCTCAATGCTCCTCCTGAGTCTGTGTGGCCAGGATCCTGGTGGCACTTGATTTTTTATTTAAGTCTTCAGAATCTGAGCAGCAAGCAGAAATATGACTTTCCAAAAGTTCTTCACAGCATAAACATTAACTCTTATGGGAATGAAGTTTGCTAAATAAACCAAGCTTTTCAGCGTGTTTGGGACGGGGCATAGACATGAAGGTGCGTGCCCAGAGAACCGCAGCCATTGGGGCCTCACTCACCGCTGCCCCCTTAAGTCCCAGATACCACTCAGGTGATCCCATTCCAGCCAGGACTGGATGATTTGAGAGCTAGGGTAGGAACAGGGCCCAGGTCACTCAGGAGAAGCGTGGACATGGAGTTCCACACGGGGTTCTGGGACCTGTACTCATATATAAGAAAGCGAGAAAAGGACCTATGGGTGAGTCACACTGTGTGCAGCACCTCACAGATGGCAAATTTGAGGCCTCTCTGGGTTCTGGGTGGGTGGTTCCTCTTTCCTCAGGCTGCTCCCAGTGAATATATTGAGCAGAAAGAGGGCTTTGCCACTCTTTTGAGCCTGCTTTGGGGGACAGTATACTGTTTGTATCAGAAACCGTTTCTTAAAATAAATGCTAGACCCGACAAATAAAACGTGCCTCTCACTGAGAAATAGAAACCATTTCACAGTATGATTCACAAGGTCCATGGCTTGCTGTGACCGCCTACCCTAAGCAGGTCTGTGAGCCAATCTCTCTGTGAGGTCTTCTTCCCACAGTCCTGACATTGATGCCATCCAGCTCAGGGAATGTCCTTATGGTCTAACAAAATGCTGGATAGAAACATTCAGGGGATGACAGGAAGATGGGGGTGTCTTGGTACATAGGTTTGGGGAATTTTAGTCCATGATGGCAGCAAGAGAAGCCATGGCAGAGCTACTCCTGGCCATGGTACAGGGTATGTTATTGCTGACTTGCAGATCAGAAAGCAGAGAGAATACAGCTTGAAGCAGCTTGATCTAGAACCCTTGAAGGCCTCTGCCTAGGGGCCCACACCTGTGAGCCAGGCTTCACAACCTCCCGAAAGAGCCAGACAGCAGAATATACAGAGAGTAAGAGATTGTGGGAGGTTCAGTCCTGAGTGAGCATGTGTATCAGAGTCACTGTCTGAAGATTCAGAGATCATGGGATAAGAGGAGGCAGAAAGAATCTCGGGGAGGTCAGCTGCGAGGCAGCATTCTCTAGACATAACAGGTCCATTGCATGGATGAACTCATGGTACCTTGACTGCATGCACAAGATCCAGCCAGCAAAATCCCAACACGTATGAAGTCCTGCCTTTCCTGAGGAGCTATTGGCAGTGGATGGCTACTGGGAAAAGAACTGGTTTTCTTTGGGAGCACAACCCCAGGTAGGCTCCCTGTGACCCAGTAGACAGCCCTGCCTATACATCCATTTACATACCAGGAGCATCAAATGAGCTTTTCTTAAGGGGCCATGAGTGTGCTGAGATTGAGATCCCAGGAAGGTTGCTGTGGACACCAGCATAGCAGGGGAGGAAGGCTTGTTGCGGCAGACTTGGATTTTAGGGGTGCTGTTCTAGTTGTTCTCTGTGTTGATTTGTCCTTCCTCAAGTCATCTGTCCCTGATGAGGGGCATCTGTCCCTGATGAGGGGGACTCTCTTCCAGTGCTCATCAAGTCTACCCCTCTCTAGAAGACTGATGAGGGGGCTCTCTTCCAGTGCTCATCAAGTCTACCCTCCCTAGAAGACAGGCTTACACACGCCAGCCTTGATAGTTCTCTATTATTCTCTGGTTTGGAAGTCTTTCTGGAAAAGACTAATTGGAGAAATCTAAAAGTAAAAGGATCTCACATCTCAATTGTTTCCATAAAAAAATCTCAAGGAAATACGTCCAGGCAACAGCCTACACTAGAGACATCAGCTGGGATGAACAGCAGGACAATGTAAGGTCTAACTGGCCAGAGAAGGAACTGGCTGAGTTCACGGTAGAATAGGGAAGGAGCTTGAAGGAGGGTCTTCCTTTCGGTCTGTGGGTGGTAAACCCACCCTGTGAACCTGTTGAAATTATGAACTCCAAGAAATGAAGAAGGAAGAGCAAACAAAACAAAGCTCTGAACATGAGTTAACACTTTTGTAAACCTGCCAAGATTCCCGGCACGGCTACCACCATTTTGATATTCAGAAAAACACGGCAGAATCGCTGACATGCAGGCTGCATAAATGTCTATTCACGGGGTGAATGCCGCAGCTTTCCTGTGACTGCTTTCCTGGCCCGGCCGATACACCAAGCACGCTGGCTGTTTTGTGCTTTGAAAAACTAGCTCCATTACCATAGTAACCTCTTCATGTTGGCGGAAGCTGATGTCATTCAAACTATTATTCATTCTTGGTGAATTGATACCCAGAGTGCTAATAAGCCTTGGGAGATAAAAAGAGCTAACTATACATACTGGCTAAACATTGCTTAACCCTTTCCCCTAAGGGTTCTTGAAGGCCCAGAGAGAGCCAGGCAGAGGATGCTTCAGGAACTTATCTGGGGTTACTGCAAGCCTCTATGAACTTACAGCTTAGCTTCCTCAGGGTGTGTGTATCACTGTGTTCATCTTGTAGGGCTGCCAGGACAAAATGCTGCAGACTAGGTGGCTTCAGTAACAGACATTTGATCATTAATCTGGAGGGAACCCATACTCAGAGTTCTAGAGAGCACGGGATATTGCCCTGTGGGAGGCAGGGCAGGGCAGAGGGCTGCTACAAAACCTGAGGGACAGAGAGATGACTAGAGGCCTCAGAAAGCGGTTTGAATAAAATGACACAGATGAACACCGTGCTTCAGTGGCTGTGGGGACCTGGACATAGAAGAGGGGACACACAGAGTTTAACTTCTAAAGGTTGGGAATGGTGGAAAGTGATAAGGAGCGGTTCCAGGGAGAGAAAGACAACTTCCTGGCACATAATAGAGAATATTTGTGTGAAATCAGCACACGAGTAAAGAAAAGTAACTAGGGGTTGGGGTAGAGAGCATGGAAAGTTTTTCAGAAGCAAGGTCACATGGTGACCAGGGAGTGTCTTCCCTGAGGAAGGGCTCCCAGGCTTAAACAGACAGGATGTGAAGACAGAAAAACTCTAAGACCTCGAGGGACCAGATATGGGATTGTTAAGGTGCAGAGTCCGGGCTGTGTCCCCGCTGCTCAGTGGGTGGGGGAGGGCCTGAGACGTTCACACTTTGTGCTTGAAGAGATGATGTGTCTCCGAAGGAGGGTCTCAGGAATCTGTGTGACATAGTGACTACCCGGGAAGAGCACGGTTCTGATTGAACTTTGTCTCTTTAATGAAAACATAATAGCAGTACCTATTTGTAAGAAAATTCAGTACACGTTTGCAGGAGATAATTATCATATTAAGGTCATTAGAATTCCTGGTCTTGTCGTCTCATTGTTCGGAGGCTTCATGCACCTCTCTTGCTCTGGTGTAAAGCAGGCCACATTCTTCCTGCTGCTCTGTCCCGCCAGCCTCTGTCCCCAGCTTCCACTCCACTCTGACCCTCTAGGGTCGCTGCTCCTCACTGTTCCGCTCTTCTCTTCTATGTGGATAACATGTTTAGCTTCCAGTTATGAGGGACCTGGACCATTTCTCAAAGGAAGATGCAAATGGAGAAAGGTCCACGAGGTGAACCCCTCGCCCCACCAGCCCCCAGGGAAGTGTAAATCCAAACCACAGGGATGGCATCAGTCAGAATGGCTGTCACTAAAGAGCAGATGACAGGGTTTGCTGAAGAGCAAAGGGAAGAAGATTGTTGTCACTGCTGCTGGGGCCATAAATTGGCAGCTGTCACCATGGGGGAAGGATGGGTGCGCTTGGTCTCAGACATTTACAAATAGAACTACCACGTGATCCAGTTACCCACACATGGGTGTATCCCCAAAGGAAGTATGACAAAAATCCCTGCTTCCAGTCTCTACTGCACTGCTATTCATAGCAGCAAAGGTGCTGACTCACCAAGATGCCCATGAAGACACACACTTGAGCGTAGCAAATGTGACCTCCCTCCCCAGACACAATGAGATGTCATTCAGCCATAACAGGAGTGGATCCTGCTTATGCAGTACAGTGGATGGACCTCCAGGGCCTTGTGGCCAATGCAAGGGTAGCTCTTTTATCCCCTCTAAGTAAAAGCACGTGTGTGGCCTGATACGCAAAAAGACAAGCTCACGTGATACTCCGTAAAGAACTCGGATCCATCACCACGGTTAGTCCTTGTGATACCCTCCCAGGCAGCTGTGCCTCTGTAATGCTGCAATTTTACCAATAGCCAAAGTGAAACGATCGTTTAGTGACGAGCAAGGCAGAAAACATACAAATGAACAAGTCCTGAATCTTTTAACTCTTATGCAAGTAACATTGGGAGTTGAATTTCCAGTCATGCTGAGTATATAAAAAGTTCTCTGAGGCAGAGCATGGCTGTGTGTGACGTAAGAGAGGGCTCGCAGTTCCTAACTCAGCCTGGAGTTACATCCTTTCTTTGGAAAACTGGTGGATCCCAGAACTGTGGCCCTACTTCCCTTCCCTTGGGCTTGCATGGTGGCAGGAGACTTGCAATCAACAGCTCAGATTCAGGGTCAGTTAGACAAGTAGCGCTAGAGCTTAAAGAGATGGTATTTCCTGACAGCAGAGGGAATGGGGCTTCCTGGGATAACTGTTAGGTCCACAGTGGTCCCCCACACAGTGCTGCTACTGCTGTTCTGATTGAGAGTCTGGGCTCAGCTCAGGCTGGACAGAAGGATTGCTACCTACACTCAACATCTTCAGTCTTATAAAGCTAGTTTCCGTTGGTCAGGAAAAGCCATTACTTCCCAGTTTCAGGCCCTACAACCAACTTCCTCCAGCAAGGCATCTAAGCCCTGATGAGCTCAAACAAGGCTGTAACAGATCAAGGTCCCCACACTGACTCCTACATGCCCCAACGTATTACCTGAACCCTTAAACCTGGCAAGGCTTCTCCCACTTTTTATCTTTATTCTTTCTAACCCTGAGCAACAGTCTGGTAGTTTCTTTCCCCATTAACCCTAGCTCTCTACCATGGAGTGGTCTAGTTCAGTGGACATCTGCCCATTCACTTACATCTGGTGGCAAAACCTGGAGGGACATTGTGGATACCCGCAAACCCCAGCCCCTCCTAACCAAAACAAACTGCCAATTTGACCTTTCTGGGGATGAATCATTTGCCTTTGCTGGCTTCTGGCACACACCACATCAGCTCCAAATCTACAGTCTATCTCTTTAGCTACTTCTCTCTCTTACTAGTCCCTCTTATTGCAAACAATTACTTTCTCATAAAATATATCTAGATCATGGTTCCGCTCCACTCCACCTCCCCTTTCCTCTGACCCACTCTCTTTTTATCTCATTAGAAAAGAATAGACTTCAAAGAAACAACACCAAAACATGACAAAATAAAATAGAAGATAAAGCAAATGCTATTATTTCATTTCCAACAGAAGGGAAAAGTTCCAAGACCAGGCACAAGAGTCAGATACCTTGTTCTGACAGGAATATGGTAAAATACACTAAGCTAATGGTTATAATATACACACAGATGACCTGATGTAGACCCATGTAGGCCCTGTTCCTGCTCCCCAGTCCCTGTGGGCTCATCTGCACTTGGCTTAGTTGAGTCCAAGGGCCTTGTTTTAGTGGCCTTCCATCCCTCTGTCTCTTACAATCTTCCCACCTCCTCCCTCATGGGGTTTGCTGAGCTCCAAGGGGAGGGTGTTGATTACATCCCATTACATCCCATTTAGACTCTGTCTGCATAAAGTCTGCCTGTGGGTCTGTTCCCACCTGCTGCTGGAGGAAGGCTCTCTGATGCTGACAGGATAAGGCACTGATCTGTGAGTATAGCAGAATATCATTAAGAATCATTAATTTTTTTTTAGAGCGATAGTGTTTGGTTTATTCTAGGTCTCTGGGCTGTCTAGTCTCTGTTTCTTGGTCACCCAGCAGTGTCAGGTATAGGTTCCTTCTTGTGGAGTAGGTCATAGGTCACATCAGACATTGGTTGGCCACGCCCACAAGTTCTGAGCCACCAATGTTCTAGAATGTTTTGCATTTACTTTTTAATTGTGTGTATGTGTTTGCGTGTGTGTGTGTGTGTGTGTGTGTGTGTGTGTGTGTGTGTATGTGTGTGTGCCACCTGAGTACAGGGCCCCAAATCTCCAGAAACTGTCAGACGTTCTGAAACAGAGGCTATAGGTGGTTGTGAATTCAGTTTTTGTTTTTTTTTTTTTTTGAAACTTTTACTTAGGGAAAATGGAGTCAACCATGTTTTTGAAATGTGCCAAGTGAGGCCTCTCACAAGATACAGCTGAATCAAGGGTAAGAGGAAGAACCAGGATAGAGGGTTAGTTTAGGAGCTAGTCAGGAATCCTCCTCCTGACTTTAGCAAAGTGACCCAAGCGATGGGGGTGCTGCAGGGGTAGAGAAGCCCTCTACAGAGGGTGGGGACAGGATAGAGAATAATGGAAACCAGCCAGTGGAGGAGGCAGGAATGCTGAGCGTGGCAAGGGCAATGACATCTGAGATGGAGGGCTTTGGAGGGCTTTCGGCCCAGGAGGTATAAGATCCAACTTGAACTCAAAGCGTCCTTCCACCAACCATTTAGGACTCACACTAAAGAGGTGACGCCAGCCCAGGATGGACACGGTGATGAGGAGTCAGGATGTGGGAGAGGACACAAGGATGGATGGGTATGAGCTGTGATCGGAAGGCAACTCGCAGAATTCTCTCAGGGTTACTTATACAGAAAGCAAGGGTCCAGTGAGCAGCAGAGATGCTATACTCATTAGTGGGGGGGGACCAGAGAATAAGCTGAGCATCAGTGGGCGGATATGTCACCAAGCCTCACATGCGGCAGGATGGAGCTGAGTCTTGGTGAGCTCCCAGCCTCTAGATCACCCAGCCAGACTTTCAGTAGCCAGGCTGTTAGTAATAACTTGGCCCAGGAAGCAAAACACCTTGTTTATATTTTGAAGATAGAGTCTCATGTAGTCTGGAGCAAAGAATGACATTGAACTTTTGATCCTCCTCTCTCTGCCTCTTGAGAGCTGGGTTTACAAGTGTGTACTGTCTTTCTCAGGTCATGCAATGAACGTTGGACTTCGACATCCTGCAAACCAAGCAAGCGCTCTACTCCCCAAGCTCTATCCTCAGACTTCAAAACACTTTGAAACTCTCATGGATGCATTCTCAATTTCTAAACCAATCTTCCACCTTTAGATGTTGGGAGCCATATGAGAGTCAGTTTTGAAGGGAACATGAGGGTTGCTGTGTGTCAGTAATCTTTAGAAAGAGTTTTTCTCTGCCCTTGTATTACTATCTCTTCTTCAGGGAGCTTGAAGTCCCTCAAATAGGCACCTAGTTTGGGGTTCTGTTTCTTCAGAAGCTGACCTAAGATGCATAGGTGCACAGATAACCTTGCTGAGGGAGGGTGCATGGTATCAGACAGACTCAGAATGATAGCACTATTTTTGTGTATAAAATACAGACAAAGAATACAAAATCACTGTGTGCATTACCTCCCACTGAGAGCCACTATTAACGGTTCTTATAGTGATGTCCTATGTATGCATTAAAATGTTAAATTATTACATTGATGTCTAGCTCTGTACTTGCTTGTTCACTAAATAATATAAGCCTGGAAAATCCTATCAACCATTATCCAGCCCTTGGAAGCTTCATTTCTAAGGGCTGCATAGAAATCTAGGATTTTGACAATCAAAATGGCAAATTGGGGTCAGCCTATTTCCTAAGCTGTAGATAAGATTGACTCAAAATCCTCATATCATAGATTATAGGAAGTTCAATGCCCTCACCAGGATTTCTGTAAATTACTAGGTATGTTATTTTCTCAGCCTCCATCCTGACTCTGCATGCAGGCTTCCATTAAATGAGTTCTTGCAGAATCTTGTGACAGTCTCACGTAGGATTTCCTTGTCTCTATCGCTCTGGCCAGATGTGAATTTCAGTTATTTTCCTTATCATATTAAAAAAAATATCATGGAAGACATCTGCGCATGTGACTGGCTGGAGGTCTGGGGAGCTGGGGGGGGGGTTCATGCCACTGTTGCCCAAGCTGGAGAACTTCAGTCTGCATAGCCAGCACACTACTGTTGGAAAATAGTTGTGCTTTTAGAGGTCTGTTTGCCTTCGACTGTGCTCTGGCCCTTTCTCTGATATCCCTGCCCTTAGAAGGGAATCTCTGCTTTTTCACCTACCTTGGTTATCACCAGGTCACTCATGGAAAGGGGGCAGAAGGGGCCAGGGTATTCACTTACAGGGGGATTTGTCACAATCCCCTTAGCATTAGTTGTTATGACTGCTACACATTTTAGTCATTTTAAATAATTCTCTTCGAGGTCCTAGCGGCTGAATCTTCCTTAGCATTTTGTGTTTTGTTGCCATCTACACCTAGAATGAGTGAGAATATCTACACAAAGCCCAGCCATTTAGTGTGTTTTTACAGTGGTGTTCGACACCAGCTTACTCTTGCACAAACAGTGTGTCTGATGATCATCTCTTCTGAATCTTTTAAAAAAGCTGCCTACGTGACATTGAAATGTCTGATCTACCTTTCAGTCTGTGTTTCATTCACTGTTACCATGGCTGAGTGCTTACCCACGCGTTCTATGGAGTAAGGCTGCTTTCTAAATTAACCTTAATGTCCTAGAGTTACTCCCCCCCCCCCGTGTGTGTATGCTGGAGGGATGATACAGATGTCCTGTGAAAGTCTGAGTGCCCATTGGCCACTTTTTCTCAGCCCTTTTATTGAACCTGAGTCTCTGCTTAACCGTCAGTAACAGCTGCACTCTGCTGTACCCGTGTGCAGGGTTTGCCTTGTGGTCCAGCATTGTAGCACACGTGATCTACAGCCGAATGAGTTAGCTGAGGAGCTTTCTAGAGAGCACCTTCAGGGACTGGGGACTCTCTCTAGCAGGAAAGGAGATTCACGCTCACTGAATCTTTATTTCTTTGTGTCCTGTGTCTGAAGCACATGATATCTTCAGCTTTAGGGTCTTATCTAGTAGGAGTGCTCAGCCAAGAATGGTGCTGTAGTCTGTATTCTTTGGGAGCTTCTGCAAAAATCTCTTTTGTTTGTATTTTTCTGTTTAGTTTGGAGAACATTTTGCATATTTAGGTCCCTGAGCACTTGACTGTAGTCTCACACATGCTAAGGCAATGCACTATTGCCTTCAGCAGCCATTCTCTTTCCCCAAGGGACATCAATCTGCACACAGGAAGCGTGCTGAGGACTCCTCTCCTCTTTCATGCCTTCCAGGTTTGAAGTGGGCCAGACCTCTAATAGCTGGCTCTGAGGTGTGGGAGTCAAAGAAGCATCAATCTCTGCCTCCCAAGCTCCTCAGCCCCCTGCGCTCGAACAGTATGATGGCTTAACTTCAGTAGATTCCTAAAACTCCAGCTTAAGAAGCCTTTCATCCCAATGACTGCAAAATCCACGCTGTATTTCATCCAGGCCACACTCTAGCTTCATTTTAACACATAGGTGACAGGTGCATTTGGTCTGTCTGTGGCATAGGGATTGCAGTTTTAGGAGACATTCTTATTTTGTGTGTGTGTGCATGTTTAAAACATGGACATAGCTTTATCTCCATTAGACCAACATGCATCAATTGAATAAGAAATTATTTGTGAAAATGTTTTATTTCTGAGATTATAATATGGTTACAAAATTTCTCCCTTCTTTCCTTCCCTCTAATCCCTCTCATATAAACTTCCCGCTTTTCTTTCAAATCCGTGGCCTATTTTAGGAAATGTTTTACAGACACACTTTTTAAAGCAGTTCTCTTGAGATAGAATCTCATGTAGCCCAGGCTGGCTCTGAGCTTATCGTGTAGCCAAGGATGCCCTTAAACTTCAGACCATTGTGCCTCAGCTGGGATAATAGACATGGACCATAGCAAAAAGTTTATGCAATTCTTAGGGCAGGCTGTCCAAACCCAGGGCTGCACGCAAGGCGAGCATTCTACCAACTCAGCTATGGTCCCAACCCCTTTAAGAAGCTCTTATTGCTAATACAGATGAGTGACACCAAAACATTTTGCATAAATGCTTTAATTTATTATGTGTGAGATCAACATTTTTTAAATTTCCTGTACTTTTGCTTCAATGGCATCTTGAAGGACTTTTTGAACTTGGAGAGAGGACCTTCTGCAGAGTCCAGTAATTAAGGATAGTAAAGAACTGGCCTGGGGATGACATTCATTCATAAACCATTAATCCAGAGTCCACATTTAAAAAAGAGAGACTGTAACGGCGTAAATGAATGCAGACAGATTGTAAAAATATATACAGATTTAATGGAGAAATAGGCTTACAGAACCACCCTTCCCGCTGAGACCAGGAAAGCAGAAGCAAGCTCTGTGAGCATGCTCGCCAGATTTATAGGTAAACATTAGCCCTAGGGGAACACGCCCCTTAGGGGACTTATCCCTACAAGAGACTTTTATTCATTCTACACTCTATGCCATCACCGTCCTGTCCTTATCACCTGAGGACCAGTGCCAGAGAGCAAGGACCTGTCCCTGAACCCTAGGTCCTGTTGACATTGCCCAAACCAGCCAATCCTGAGCCTTTTTTCAAACAAGGCCACTACCCTTCAGGAAAAAGCCACAATTAAGTTATTTCCCAGTGGGGCTGTGCTCCCTGTATTTTCCACAGCTGACTCCTGAGCTATTGCTCTCATCACCCTAAATCAATGATGATCTGTATCTTAAAACACACATCTGCGCATGTGCAGGCTGGTAACTATGTACATAGCTGTTTAGATACATCAGGGTAGTCATATATGTACGACTATATGAAATATATATTTACTATTAATTAATAAAATTAAGACTCTTTTGGTCAGGGAGGAGTTTTATTTTCTTATTTATATATGTATTCATTTGTTTGTTTATGTTTCCAGTGCCTGTTCTACCAACTGCCTGGACAAACACATGGGATAAAAACCAGTCTGTTGCTGTATCTCTTGTAAATTTAGGTGGTGCATGGCTTTTCCTGGGAACTGTGTTTCTTTAATTATACCCCTCACGGACTATACAAGATGCCCTATAGAATAACAGGGTAGAAATCAAGGAGGACCTAAAATCTCCCCTCCCCCCACTGGAACCCCTCCTTGCGCTGCCGAATGTCAGGGCACATTTCCCCGTGAGACTGACAGCATTTCTTCTGCTTATGCCTTTTCAACACCCATGAAATGAGGCTTCGGCCACCACGACCCCTCTTTGCATTTGCAGATCCACAGTGCAGGAGTGTTCCCAGAGATGAAGAGGTGGCGGAAGAGTCAATCACACAAGTCTCACATATTCTTCCCACCTCGGGGAAGGCAATTTTCTAAGGGAGTAGCAGAGGTGATAAAAGTTAAAACAGAAGATTAAGGACCAAGCGCGTTATAAACCAGATAGGGCGCAATTTTCTCATCAGCAAAGTGTAAGAATGTATAGGTTTCCTGGAACTTTAAGTCTTGGTTCTTTTCTTATATGTCATGAATAGAAGAAAAAGGGGCAAAATAAAAGCCACAAAATAAAAGCCACAAATAAAAGGAGACAAAAAATGTCACACCAATGGATGGGGAAGGACGAGGCTGTTCTCGGATGGTATGGAGCAGAAAGGCAGAGCAGGGAACAGGATCAAGGAAGGAGTGAGTGACAGGAGAGAAGGACCATGGGAGGGGCTGAGAGCAACTGCTCCAGCCATGAACTTACAAGTGAGTGGCTTCAGATAAATGGAACAAACTAAGTCTGCCCACTAGGCCATGACGTCCATGAAGGGGGCACACAGGGAAGCAGAACTCAGGTCTGCTTAAGGGGGATGGATACAACCTAGGTGTTTATGAGCCTTCTGGGGTGTTGCACCTGCGCCAGGAGCCCATGCCTGCCTCTGCAGGTGCATGGTGTCATGGTGGACGTACATAGAAATGCAAAATACGGGTCTGGGTGCATCACTCTTTTGAAGCAGTGGTTGGGTGGCGGAATGCACTGTTGAACCAGAAAATATGGGTCTGGGTGCACCACTCCTTTGAAGCAGTGGTTGAGAGACAGAATGCACTGTTGAACCAGAAAGCCAGCCTGCAGCATGGCTTTATAATTGCCTTTCCACAAGCTGGGCATATCTGCGCACCTACTGACCTCTTTGAAATGCTCAGTTTTATTGGCAAAATGAGATCAATAATGGCACCAGGTAGCCTGCATATTAAACATAACTGCTGTGACTTTCTCAAGATGGACACACCATGCTGAAGTCTGTAAAGGGAAAGGTGTCACACTGTACTACAGCGGTAGCTCCAGAGATTAAAAATGGCATCATAAAACATGCAAAGACCCCAGCATCAAGACCCACCCATCATCCACTGAACCACAGCATCTTTTAACAAGATTCCTACGTGACCCATAGGCTCGAGGAAGGGTGAGATCCGGTCTGCTAAAACATCCTCTTTTTAGATCCAGACATTCAGCTGAATCTTTATAACCCACACGATTTATATTGGTTCACTTTATGGGTCTATTGGATTCTTCTCATTACCTTGTCCAAACTTTAAGAAAATGCTTTCAATAAAAACAAGAAATATAAATAACATATTCAGCCTAAAAGCAGAGCTTGTCTCAAAGAGGGGAGAGGTTACAGTGAGGGCTGGAGATCTGATTTGAGTCCTCAAGCTCTCTACAGAGTGAAGTAGCCACAGGCACTGGGCAGCTGTGACGATGACATCACCCACAATCAGGTTGTGATGAAATGTTCATATGTGTATGCAGAGCGTGGCACTCTAACTGTGGTATGATGTCACTTTGTCTTTTTTTAATCTTAGGCAGGATCCAGCTTTGCCTCCTTGGTGATCTGCTTCAGCCTTGTGACTACAGGGAAGACAGATGTGTGACTCACATGTCACTAAGTTTTGTTGCTCTGTGGAGTCGTTTCTGTGGTGAGAACACTCAACACCTGGGTTGTTTCTGATTTCACTTCACTGGTGTGTCAGTAAAGCATTCACTGTGCAAGCCTGAGGACCCGAGTTTGAATCTCCACACTCATAAAAAGCTGTGCAATGTGACAGGACTATAAAGCCAGGGCTGGGAGGGACAAGAGTATCTGGGGCCCACTGGCTGCTTAGTCTTGCTGAACTGAACAGTGAGCCAGGTCCAGTGAGGGATGTTTCAAAATTTGAGGTAGAATTGAGAAAGGTACCAGATGTCAACCTCTGGATTCCAAATACATATGGACGCACACACACGCACACACCACACAAACACACACACGCACACACCACTCACACACACACACATGCGCACATGTGTACACACACACATACATGCATACACACATGCACACATTCACACATACATGCACATGCACGCACGCACACACATATGTATGCACACACGTCCACAACAAATATAAGGAGTTGATTGCATCTATAGCCTCCATTCTCTGCAGTGAATTCTTGACTTGTTTTTTCTAAACAAGTGTGATTATACATTTTCTGGCCATCACTGCCCCCTGATCTCCACAGCCTCTGGAAGCCACCGTTCTGCTCCCCACGCCCATGTGATCGTCATCTTTAGATCTCCGTTCTGCCCCCCCATGTGATCATCATCTTCAGATCACCATTCTGCTCCTCACGCCTATGTGAGCGCCATCTTCTGAGCTCGCCCGACTAAAAGCGCGCATCACTTTGTTTACGTCTCCTACACAGTGCACATCCCTGGAAGAATTAGCTGCAGTTGTTCCTGAAAGGCTGGGTTTTACACAACTTCACTATGTGTTTCTATAAATAAATGTTCACTGGAAGATCTTTTTGCATGACTAAAATAACATGAAAAAAACCTGTGCTGTTCCCACAGAAAAGCTCTCACTAATTTTATGAAAGACTTAACAGATGCAATATTTGCACTAGATTTTATGGTTGTTGATAAGAATATTGAAAGCTTCTGTGAGTTCCCAGCTCATGGGCATTCATGCTCACTCTGAGCCCATCCCTTGGGCTAATGATACATCCTTGTCCTCCGTGGCCTTGATACATCTCTTTGTAAGACTACGACACACCACAGACAGCTGAACAGCAACCTCCTCCATTGTAAGGTTCTGTCTCTATTTAGCTCCTTCCTGTGTTCCTCAGCTCAGGCCTACTTCATGCCTCTCTTGGTAAACTTTCTCCTGCCCATTTACAAAGTCCAAAACAATAAACACAAGTAAAAAGATGGCACAGGATCCCTCTTTACCAGCCAGTTCTATTTGAAATCAATGTCCATTATGAATGTACAGGAGCCCCGCAGTGCTTCAATGAGGGTGATGAGGGTGTATCCATGGATCTGAAGACGGGTTTAACATTGGAATTGAATTCAAGAGTGGTACCTTCTAAACTTAGTACTGTTAAAAAAGACAGATGGTGCTATAAAATCACAGGTGTAAACATTGTTTCCTGACAACAATGGTATTTTTTGCCTTTAATTTTTTTGACATTTTTCCTAACAGGGGATAAGACTAGCTTGGTATATGAAAATGTAATGTCCAAACCTTCCACTTTTCTCCCCAGGACATTTATTTGAAACAGTGGTTCATGTTCTCTGGCAAATGTATCCAAGGACGAAGAATTTTCCAAATGTACCCAGTAGGGATGGTCTTAAGCAGTTGATTTGAAACAAAGCGAAGAGATCGATTACTGAGATTTCAACATGGAAATAAATGGGATCTTAGCAGAAAACTGGCATGTCCCTTTAAGGTTTAAGTGTACGGTGAAGCCTGTCCTGGATTGGGAATCCAGATGGCTGCTGGCCCATCATCATTCTTCACCCAGGAGATCCAGGAGCTTCCAAGACTCCTGAGGGTGTGAAATGCTTCCAGGAGTCACATCTGTGTCTGTCTGCTCTACTCCCTTGGCTGAGGAGAAGCCGTACATTATAGAATCAGAAGGGCTGGGTAGGAATGCCTGTCTTTGTTTGGCTTCCTTTAGTTCACCTCTGTTGCCGTCTCTCATTCAAGGGCGTCTTCGGTCTCTCTAACCCAGTTCTATCTCTCAACGTCACTTGTACTGTTTTACAATGACAATATTGTTAGCAAGGGATTTTCCATGAGTCTGAAAATAAGATTTTTTTTAAATAGGGGATATTCTTGAGATTTTATATTTAAATTAAGGACTAATGTTTACTTTGCTTATTTTCGGGGTTCAGTGAAAGACAGAATAACAACCTGAGTGACTCCCCAAGAAAGTCTTTAGCATCCTTCTGCTGTTGGCACCAGTCAGCTTTCCTACTGCTATCACTAAACACCAGCTTGCCTCTTCAGTGTCAAGGACATTTGAAGGGACTCTAGCCAGTCCAAGCACGGCAAACATGGCTCTAGCAAACCTTGCCCTTCTCCCCAATTCTCTCTGCCGTGCTAAAAGAACTGTTAGATTACATTTCTAAAGCTGGCCACCAAGATCTATTTCCTCATTTGGTCACTTCCTCCTCCAGGAATCAAAAACTCACTTTGGCTCACCTAATTAACATTCCCAATTAAAGTTAAGGGCCTCATCTTAACCTGGGCTTTCCCCTTTTACCTTTATAACCTGCCATTTGCCAATGAGCCACGTCTTCTTCCTCTCTATCCAGAGACAGTCCTTTGTCCTCTGGGATAAACACCCTTTCCCCTCTCCCTTGCTCCCTTCCTCTTCTCCCTTGTCCTCTATCCTCTGCCGTTCTCTCTTATTCCCTGCCCTCTGAACCTCTGGGGCAAATAAATCTCCTTTGTGCTGAGAACTTGGTCTTGGCAGTCCTGAGTCAATACTAATCCTTTCAGACACCAGGCATCACTACAGAGACCACATTACAGGCTCAGGATCTACGATGTCTTTATGGACCTGGGAGAAGAAAGGATAGAATCGTAGGGCTTGGAGAATGACTAAGCAAGCCCTTTATCCTTGACACACAGAAAAGTTCATTCAAGGTAGAAAGAGGTTCTCATAGATGATAGCTGTTTGAACGTCACAGTTTTAAGTGTTGTGGGATTTTAAAAATAAGAGAATGCATAAGAAGACAATATTACCTACAACATTCTGGAACAAGGGATTCTCTTTCTTGTCTAGTTGCTGTGAGACACAATAACTATGCAAATCACCAAAGAGATGAGATTTGGGCGTATCCTGGTTGGCTTTCTGTTGTTGTGATAAACACCATGACCAATAGCAACTTGGGGTAGAATGAATTATTTGGCATTCACTTCCACATCGCAGTCCATCATGGAGGAAAATCAAGGCAGAAATTCAAGAAGGAGCAGCAGCAGGAGCCGTGGAGAACCTGTGTGCTTCTCCTGAGGTTCTCAGCTACCTCCTTGCACAGCCCACGGCTGTTTGTCTAGAGGTGGAGCTGTACGCAGTGGGCTGGGCCCTCCTACAGACACGGCTACAGGCCAATCTGATGGCGGCAACTCTTCCGTTGACCTTCCTTCTTTCCAAGTGTGAGATGTTAAGAGCCATGATTAACCAACCACAAGGTGATTAGGAATTGATTGCACACACATTGGGCTATGGTTATAGCTCAGAGGTAGAGGGTTTGTATGAGCTTGCTAGGTACTAAATTAAATCCCTAATATTGCAGAAGCAAAATTGCCAATCTGCAAGAATTATTTATCACAGCAATGTTATATATTCATTCATTCATCTCTACTCTCTGTTCTCACCTGTGAAAGTGTGTGGATGACAGCAAAACCGTAAAGATGAATGAGAAGAGCAGGGTTTGCAACATAGCTTGGAGACACATGGCCAGCCAGGATGAGTACCGATAGAAATGAGTCATAGATTCGTAGCTTAAGTCAACTGAACTCAGTTGCAGACAGAATCAGTTTGAGCACGGCAGGCATCCAATCTAGGGAGGAAGGGTACACACATGGAGATGGGCTCAGAACAGAGCTTAGGAAATGGGCTCCTTTAGGTCAGGGTGGAAACTGGCCACTTACGTGAAGAGACAGGGGCTGCTGAAGAAATGAACTAGGATTAGAGCTCATTGAACCCAGAGTCCAGCAGAGCTAAGCCTATGGGAGGCTGATACTTAGTGTAGGGTGAAATTCTGGTGGAGTCGGGGTGGGGCGGGGGATGCTGTACTGCTCCATGGGATGTCCTGTCATCATAGCTCATCCACAAGGATGCCATTAACCACAGCAGTCAAAGTCTGATATACTGGGCTAGTGATCCGACGTTTAACCAAGTGGAAATTCTTCAGCTTGGAATCTACACATGGTTTTCATGCAAATCTATTCTGTCTTCTAATGCTGCTAGATTATATCCTGCCAATAAGAGACTTGTGTTTTCAGGTACGAGAGTGACCATGTTGTCCCGGTTCAGGGCTTGTGCATCCATGTAGAATGGCACCTCATTATCGGTTTCTCTGTGTGCTCTGACCAGATGCAGCTTTCTGCAATCATCTTTGTTTGCTTCAAAGAGTTGCTTCTTTGATAAGAGATGAGAGTTGCATGTGGACGAAGATGTTCATACCATGATCATGTTTTATCATGTACTGAAGCATGTGTAGTCAGATACGGCTGGTAGAGAGTCAATGCATATTTAGCTAAAAGTTGACATTTTAAACATGTCTTGTTCTGAACAGTCTATGTTAGCACTGGTCATGTGCAAGCTCCCCAGAAACTGTAAAAGTGGGTGACTATGAAGCAGGCCTGTAATTGCAGCACTGTGGAGGGAGGATATGGGATCCTGGGGATAAACTGGCTCCACTAGCAGATGAGGTTCAAGGAGAGGAGTGAAATCCTCATCTCAGAGGTCCAGCGGAGCCTGGTCGAGAAGACTCTGTATCGACTTTGCGCCTCCACGTGGACCTATACATGTTCACCTGTACACATGGAAACATTCATACGATACAGATGTGCACACCTCACACAAACACATAGCAAAAAAATTTAAAGAACCAAATGATTGAATCCATGCAGAATAAATTTGAAGAGCACGCTTCTACTTACTTAGACACCCAAACCACAAGAACACATCATAATTGCCCAAATGTTTGGAAATCAATACCATTGACCCCCGAGATCATTGAGAGAATAAGTCAGAATTTACTTTGTAAAGTATATTGAATTCACTGAAAGTGACTGGGGTTGAGGTATTGGGACGTAGGTAGAGAGGAAGTTAGCTGAGGGTCTGTGCCTCTGAATGAACATGTGGAACAGAGAAGAAGTTTCGGGTCAATCGTCTCATGCTTTTACTGCAGGAAATAAACAAAGAAAATACACAACTCAAACAAAGCTGAAGAGACAAAGCGATAGCATCTGTAATACAGATGAGTGACATTGGGAACTAAACAAGAGAAGAACCAGAGGGACCAGAGCTGCTTATCTGAAGGATTGCCAAAGTGGTCTGGTCCATACACAGCAATCAGGAGGATATGAAGTCTGGAGAGTGCGAACACGGAGTTCGCATTCTAAAGATGGTGAAAACATAAGAGGCTATAATGAACATCTTTGTGTAAATACATTTGTTTGTTCATATGCAATGGATAAATTCCTTAAAGAACATAAACTGCCTTTCATAGGGAAATAGACAACACAAGTAGTTCTATGTTTACCGTTGTTACTTTTAAAGGTGAAATTCTTATCTCCAAGTTAATTTTAAACCCAGATGGGCATGCTGGTGAGTTTTATCATATCACGCAATTTAGGAAGTCATTCCCATTATATTAAAGTTATTTCAGGAAAATAAAGAGGACACAAGAGTTTCCCATTTATTCACTGAAGGCAAAATAAATTAAAGCCAGACAAAGGCATGACAGTAAGACAAAACCATAAATTAATACTCTCGCAAAAAAGGGATGAAGTAACTTCTAACCAAGTTTAAGCAACTAGAATTCATCAGTATTTCAAAAGAATTATCTCATGACTGAGTGCTATTTGTTCCAGAATCCAGGATGGGTTTAGCATTTGGAATTTAATCTGTGCGTTTTACCAACTAACTACAGCAACGAGAAAGAAGCAGACTTCCTGGTTTCTCAAAAGAGGCAATTGGCAGATTTCAGGGTTTGTGTCTGAGAAAGCTTCACCTTGAAGAGGAATCCACTCAAACAGAAGCCAGGCTAAGCAAGGGTGAAGAGCCAGACTAAACATTGGGCACCAGAGAGGGAATCCACTCCCATTGCCATGGGCCCCAAAGCTCCTGATGGTGCACCAGGACACGTGGGAGATGTAAAACGCGTTGAAGTTTAAAGGCATCTGTGCAGAGGGTCTCATGGAACCTTCAAATAAGTTCCCAGAGTTGGTTCAGCACTGGGACAGGCTGTGTGTGTTAGTAGAGGTCACAGAGATGAACAGCAGCCCATAGGTATATGAGTGTGACAGCAGTGATCATCACAGACCCCTACAGTGACAGCTAAAATGCATCCTAGAAAAATCAGTCTAAGTCTGTCTGGAGAAACATCAGTGCAAACACCCAGGGGTTAGGAGGCAAACTGACAATGCCACCGAACCTATAGCTTACAGGCTTATCTTCAAACAAATGCAGGGGACAGGCGTGACAGAAACATCCGATCCAAGGAAAGCTACACTCTCCGACTTCAGGCGCTCTAAGATACAGTAAGTCTACACTGTGTGTTGATAATGTGGACTGTGTAAGTGGATCCAGGGAGGAGAATAAACTCCAGGATTATATCTGCACACGGACGGCCCATTGGCGGTTGTTAGAAGGTGTGGGGTGAGAGGCTACGTGAAGAACTGTTGCCTGTTCATGTCAATGGTTTTAAAATGGACTCAGAGAAGAGAAGCTTCATCCCACAGCGGCTTGGCAGCGGAGGTCTAAACAGGGTATCTACGGAAACTATGTGTTTCCACCATCTTAAGTAAGAGTCCTTGATTCTGCTCTTCAATGGGGGATTGTGGGAAAGACGTTAAAGTCCTTGTGATGTCCCAGGGTGAGTGAACACTCCTGTTCAAGAGATGACTTCATTTCTGTGGTCCAGCGTCCTGTCACTTTGAGGAAGAAATCTATGGGGCAGTGTAGATTAAACGCGTGCTGAAAAGGGGAAAATCCTTCCCAGAGTGTCCAAGAATTGAATACCTTCTCTCCCAAAAAATAACAAAACCGTCATTGGGAACTCCCTGCTAGTCCTGTTTTTTAGGGTTTCCACTGGAAGTCATCTTCTTTTACTATTAGATGCAGCTCCACTGTCTCAAAGGGTTGCCAAAGCCAGATAACAGATGCCTCGGCGGTAGCAAAATAATTGCCATTTCAGAATGGAAGGTGTGTATGTAAACACAGGGATCGACTACAAACCAGCATTTATATCTCAGTTTAGGGAGGAAAATTACCTTTGGGAGCTGAGCCAATATTGACATTCTTAATAATACATTGCCCCTACTCCTAGACAGTATAATCATTTTTAAAACCCTTATCACAAGCAGCTGTGTGTTCCAGGCCTCTGGCTACTTGCGGTGCAGACAGAATGTGTTGGGAAATGGTTGAAATGCAAACATATGTGATTAGCTGTTATGCTTTCTATGGCAACTGTTTTATAGATTATCCTGTGACTTCACTGCTAATACAGAAACTTAGATATATAATAAGATTCAGACGTATGTCAGGCACATAGCTGTACTTTAGACATCCGTGCTGTTTGATGACAGGAAAGACACTCTGACGAGGGAGAGAATGTAGTCACCATTTGCTTTAGCCTGCCCAGTTGTAAGTGCCGGTGACCAAGCCTGACTTTTAGTACACTAAATTCCTGTGCCTTTCTTCGTCTCTAGGAATCTCGGAGTGCACGGGGAAGGCAGGATTTCAAATGTCACACCATGTCTCATTGAAGTGGCTGGTGTTTCTCACACAGCATTTTTGTCTCCATCTTGCTAAGTGCAGATGATTCTAGGAGAAGAAATGGGAAGGGATGTGTCTCTTTGTATTGTAATCTACAGCCATTCTTGCCAGGGTACATTGTGCTTGGTAATGTTGTTGGGTTATTTTCATTAACTATCTTTAAATAGCCACCCCTCACTCAAGAATTGTCTGATTTTATATGTGGGGAGAAAATTCTCCACATGACCCACCTCCTCCTAGTTTCTTGTGGGTATGTCATGTGAGCATGTGTGTGTGGTAACGTGTGTGGGGATGTGGGGGTCAGAGGACAGTGGTGGGTATCTCTCCTGTCCACTTGGGTTTGGGAGATGAGGTTTCTCACTGGGCTTGCGATATTGGCAGCTGTTGGCTGCAAGCCACACAGTTGTGGGGTTTTAAACTGCATTTGGCTGCTCAGCTGGGTTCCAGGAGGTAGAACTCTGGCCTTCAAGTTTGGCAAGCATTTAAAGACAGACACCATTTCCCTAGCCTCATAGTTCTAATGATAATTCAACAGTTTTATTGAGCCCATCTCCGACATTCGCAGATTATCTTCCAAATGAGCTGACTCCCTCCCTTTGAAAAGTAAAGGTCTGTCACCTATGTACAAGATGTAAACTTTGCACTAAATCCAGAGATCTACAACTTCTCTCTTCTCATGTGGATTGGTGCTGTACAATTTATCCCCATGTGTCCAAGAATTAAGCTGGTTACACACACATTTATCCACTTGCCTGTTGGTACCCTGCTGGTTTCTGTGTGCATGTGTGCTTGTGTGTGTGTGCGTGCACACACACCCGCGCGCACACACACACAGCCAGAATTAACAGAACATTCTTCACTTTTGGCAAAATACGAACAAGCAAACTTTATAGGGCTGACGGAGAACCAAGTCTTGCAGGCACATCTTGAATTTTGTCTTAGCGAATGAATGCATTACATAGTATCCTGTGCATGAGCTCTTAATTTAAAGCCCATTTCAGCATGATCTCGAACAAAAGAGAGAGAGAGAGAGAGAGAGAGAGAGAGAGAGAGAGAGAGAGAGAGAGACTATGCTGGCCTCTGTAGCTTTAAAAGTGGTCACCCATTCCGTCTGGACAATTGCCATAGTCACCAGGACAGGATGGCTTTTGTTCTGGTGGGATGTCCTAGGGAAGCCCGGGTGCAGTGCCTAGTGCCATCTGCTTCCCGCGGTCTTAGAGAAGTCAGGGCGGAAAAGTTTGAGGCGCAAGCCCCTTTCTTGCTTCGTAGGCGAAGGAGAGGAGGGAGAAACCCAAGGGAGGGTGGCAGAGCCAGCCTGGGAGGCGCGGTCTCCGTGAACGCGTGAGAGCGCGTGAGAGGGAGGGAGGGACGCGGGGCGCGGGGCGCGGCGGGGAGGCGGGAGGGCGCCAGGACGAGGCAATGGTCTCGGTGGCTGCATGGAAACCCTGAGGGGCCAGAAGGACGGGAAAGGACCGGAGCCCAGCAGCGGGCTGTGAAGGGAGGGGGCGGGGCGCAGGACCCAGAAGCTGGGACTAGGCTGAGGCCAGAGGGGCGGGGGCTTCGAGCTGCAGGCGGGTGGAGTCCGGGTCCCTAGCGCATCCCCACCCGTCTGTGCGTGGTGGCTGGGCGCCCAGGAGCAGAGCCCTGTCGGGACCGTCGCTGGATCGCCGGGCACCGGGCTCAGAGGACCGTTCTCCAGCAGGTAGGGGCGGCGGCGGAGGATCCCTCGCGTGGGGAACTTGGAGGAGCCTCAGTCTGGGATCCTGCAGAGTGTGGAGTCCAACCTCGCAGGGTCCCCAGCGCCTGTCCCAGCTGCCTTGGTGAGCGCCGGACAGGAGCGGGGTTTAGGGCGTGGAGAAGCGGTTTCTCTAGGGATCGCAAAGACCCTGCCACCTTTGGGATATGGGGAAGAAGACCAAGATCAGAATCCTTCTCCGAACTCTGGATCTATGCAGAAGGAGGCAACACTGGCAATTTGTAGGAAGAAGCTGCTAGTTGCCATGGGAGATGAGGAGCTGACACCTATGCGACCGCTCCTTGGGGCGGGAGGGGGGGGCGGGGGGATGCCACTTCCTCCTCTTCTTTGGGAAAAGAGACTTGGGAGAACAAAGATGTAGGCAGGAGCTTGCCAGCTGATGCCTCTCTCACTGATCCTTCTGACCCCTGGCCTGAACCCCATGTCAGCCCTTTGTTTTAGAGGCCAGGACGAAGTGAGGGGCAGGTCAGTACTTGCAGCGCTTGCCTCCCAGGGCTGCAAAGCCTGCCTTCCCGGGCTGGGTTAACCCAGCTGTGTTGGTAGGAGCTCTCCGTTTAACTAGTCTCTTGGATACCTTCCAAAGGAAATCAGAGGATCTTCAAAGAGTTCTCTAGCTATGTCTACCTTTTCCGCACTTATGGCTCAGGATGGATTTGGAGTCAGTGTGATAAAAATCTTGCGTTAAAGCACTTGCCCCCTGAAGGGGCTATTGGCCGCTACAGAAAACATAAAGGATCCAGGTCAAGTGAGCTCTGGTTGTTGTTGAGAATGCCACAAAAGGAAGGGTTAGAGACGGGGGTGTGTGCAGGTGTGTGCATGTGCAGGTGTGTGTGTGTGTGTGTGTGTGTGGTGTGAAGCTTTAACCACTTTAGCGGGGCTTTCTTTGAGGGTCTTGGGAAGTCTCTGGTTTCTGCCCAGAGTGACTGTTACCGCACAATATTGCCAGGTGTACAATGCTCTTGCAGCCTTGTCATGTCTGTCCTGAAGCATTTAGCTTAGAATCAAGAGTAGGCAGCAAAGTCACCCAGGAGATCGTGGAATGAAAGCCGGGCTCGGGAATGGCCACCACTGGACCTGTCGGGGCAGAGTTCCTTATAGCTGCCAGGATTGCTTCCCTGTTTGCTGCCAGCACCTTTAAAAGCTTTGAAGGCAGTCTGTCCCCTCTGTAGGGAAAGAGTGTTCTGAACGCGTCAAAACTGTTTTAATTGTTCACGTTATGGATGCGTCTGATGGACAGTTAACCTTGCGTGAATCTGAAGCCAGTGCACGTGGAGACCCATGTGAGCCATAGGATTTACATTCCATGGACTTTGTGGCAGCCAGGGTATATGTCATTGCTTTCTAGCCAGAATTAATACAGACTCTATTACATGCCATTAAAGTCATCTGGAATGTAATATTTGTTTACTAGAGGAATAATTACTTTAATCAAAATGTCATCTAGAGAGCCTAATGCAATGGTTAAGTTCATTTGGGTCCCGAGAGAATTGGGGCCGCCGTAATGAAAAGAGCTGATGTGTTCTGTGCACACTTACACTGAAATAGCTGAAGCGCCTTGCGTTGGCACTCTCTTCTGTAAAGACACCCTCTCCCCGCAGTCTGGGGATGCTCTAAGACCAGTACTCCAGTGGCTGCTACACTGAGTCATTAGTGTTATCTGTGGGCCGTTCTGTATTGTACAGATAAAGGAGTGTCCGCAGAATGGGAGCCCTCTGCAGGACACAGGCCTTCCTTCCGTAGTCCATGAGTGTTCCTGAAGGAGGCCACGTAAAAATGGGAGCATCTCTGAAGGAAAATTGGCTGGATTCTGCTGCATTCATGTGCAGAAGTCCCATGGGACTCAGACATGCATGCTTGTGTTTGTGCATGTATGTATGCAAAGCTTGCGAGGAATGAATGTGCTCACCATCAGCTACACGTGTGGGGAGAAGAATTGCACCAGACCTGGGCTAGTGGGGAAAAATGGTGTTGCTCTCAGTGAGAGCCTGTGTCTCTCTGAGGTGTCTGCCCTTTGCAGGTGTAATCGCGGGGCGAATAGGGGCCAGTGACATTCAGCACATAAAAAGGAACTCTCACGGGGATTGTCTGAGGCTCCTATTCCACTGGAGAAGCCACTAATCCTCGGAGGACTTGGGTGGTTTTGTCGGTTTGTTTTGTGATTGTGTTTACCAGCTGGATATGTGCAGAGTTACTGAGTCCCACTTTCCAAGTCATCCTGGTGTGTTAGAGTTGTGGGGAGTGGGAGGGGAGAACCGGCAGTAACTGGATAGAGTTAGATAGAATGGGACGTTGGTCGTTTGCCTCTGCTGTCCCAGGCATCCTTCTGGCCACTCCCTTTTAATAGACTCTGGTCTGTACATGGTGCAACTCAGGTTTCTCAAGATTTTCACTGTGTTAACGTGAGCATCAAGAGGACAAGGAAGCTGTACTGACATAATCCAGCATAGAATTTGATCTTGTGAGTGAGCAAAAATGTTAGGTCATAAAAGCAAGAGTGTTCCACCAGAACTACCAGGTGACAGGCACCAGGACTGTCCATTTTCCCCAGAGGAGCTGAAGGGCCCATCACAGGGACACCGCATTCCCTGATTTGCCTTTATATCTAAGATCTTCCTTGATCTTCCTAGTTCTCATACCTGTGAAGCAGGCCACGTGTGGTCATTAATTTCAGATTCCCTGATTCCAACCTCTGAATCCCATGCCCTCTCCCTTTGTAGATTTCAGCCAGGGAGAATGAACCACTCTGTTGGGGCTGTGAGATGGACATGGCTTTCTCTGCTTCCTTCTTCAATATGCTTTCCTCCCATGGATTCCTACAAGAGCTGAGTGGTGTGGGCTGCGTTGTCATTGTTGGTGTGTGTTTGTGTGTGTGTGTATCCTGTCTCCAAGGCTTCTTTGTCTTCCTGGTCTCCCATCCTGCCACGGAAACTTCTTCCTAAGAATTAAAGCAATGTTTTTAAAAATGAAGGAACTAATTGGCTAATCAACTTGTGTCTCAATATCATGGGCATATGTATTCAAAGGAATGAGCCAAACAGTGTCTTTCAGACAACATATAGTTGTTATGAAATATACTATCAGCTCTTCTGCAGCATTTCCTGGAAGTGGTCTGGGAAGGCTTTAAAAGTGACACACTTGGATATGTCGACAAGGGTAGACTCAAAATAGTTTGCTTTCATGGTTAGCTTGACTGGATTAGGACACTCATAGGGTATCGCTGTGTGTTGGCAAGGTCATTTTCAAGAGTTAACTGCAGGCCAACCCCCATGTGCATGCAGGCAGTAGCATCACATGGGCTGGGTGCAGTGAATAAAACCAGAAAAGTTAGAAGTCATTCTCTTCCCAGTGCTTCCTGATGTATGCCATTTGCTGTAGAGCCTTCTCCATCATGATAGGGCTTCTTCAAACTGTGAGCCCACGTGGACCTCTTATCCCCTAAGTGGCTTCTTGTCTGGTGCGGTCAGAGTGGGGATGAAAACATTTACACATGGTAAGTGATTGAAGCATGCAATAACTTGATTCTGAAGAGAATAGAATACACAATTCAGGTGGAGTTCGGATTCCCTCATGGTGCCTGGGAAGGACAGGATTTCCCTCTTGGGACCTGGGAAGGACCAGACTTCCCTCGTGGGACCTGGGAAGGATAGGATTTCCCTCATGGGACCTGGGAAGGAGAGAATTTCCCCCGTGGTGTGTGGGAAGAACAGGATTCCCTGTGTGGTACCTTGGAAGCTCAGGATTTCCCTAGCTCACTCCAGCCCTGCAGCCTCAGACTCTGATGATAGGACACAAATATCCCTGGGACGTTTTCCTGTGAGATACCTTTTATAAACCACTGAGTCTAAGGAATGTAAGCTGTGTCCATCTACTTGGGGTCAGCTCTCCATCCTGCTTAAGCAAGGGCCTGTAAGGATTTTCTTAGATGGTAATTCTTGTTACTATGATAACCAGGAAAAGTTGACAACACAACAGGGCATAATTCAGAGAATGTTTAGTTTCACATTATGTAATTGCAGCCTAAAATAGTTATACAAAATATTAATAATTTCAAAGGCATTGCTATATTCCAGTAGCAAGCTAACACTGTGATTTCTTTGTGCCTTTCCTCCTTTCCTTCATCTTATCTTTGTGTCCCTGTGATCTTTCTTCTCTCCCTCCGTCCCTCCTTCCCTCCCTTCCTTCTTCCCTCCCTTCCCCTCTACCCTTCTCTTTCTTTTCAAAAATAGGAGTTTGTTTCTATATTTAGCTAGGTATATATAATAACATACACACAGGATTTAAAAATATTACACATACACATGCACACACATACTCACATGCACACACGCATACTTGTGCACACACTCACACACACAGAGACACTCACATTATCTGACATATATACAATTTTGCTGACTATTAGAAATAAACCGGCCTGGTGCTTGTAAGTTCTACATAGTTCAAGCCTCAGCACCCTGCCGCCATCTACCTTTCTGCCCCCTCCGTCTCCCCCTCTACTCCCTGACCCCCTGCCTCCCTCCCTGTCTGTTTCAGGTTGGCTCTGTGACCTCCCCTTTTGTCCTCTTGCCACCCCTATTCTTGCTCCCCTCATTGCCTTCTTTCCTGCTGCTCCCAGCACTGCCTGCCTGAGTCTCCGCCCTCCTTGTCCCCCCCCCCCTTTAGTCAGTGATTCTTTTTTGTCTTCAGCCTCTGTCTGCCTGCAGGACCCTTCCCTGATGCTGGGTACAGCACCTGATTTCTGATACACAAAACAGACCCCGCTTTCTCTCTCTCTGTGTTGCTGTGTTGTGGGACCACAGTTCTCTCATTCATGGGCTCTGTTCTCCTTTTTCCCTCCCCCACTTTATTTCCCATCAGTCATGGAGACACCAGCGTTTATCTCATGAATATTGCTCAGATTCGTTTTCCCTATTCTGACCTTCCCTGGCTGCCCCTATCTAGGCTTCATCAGTCCCTGCCAGGGCTCAGGAACCAGACCCTCATCCATCTTCCCGTTCTCCTCTTCCCCTCCGAGTCAGGCTTACAGTTGCCACAGTGATTTGTCTTAAATGCAAATTTGGCCATGAGACCACTTGCTGAAGGGCTGCAGCGATTTCTGGTTGCCCACCGAGTAAGCCGCAGGCTCCTCTGAGCTATGAAGTGTGTGCCATTCATCCACACCTCCCCTGTCTATCGCCTCTCAGCTCGTCTACGTCGCTTGAGCCATGTCCTTTGCTTTATACAGCGACTGGACTGGCATGGTCTCTAGACCTTAGCTTTGGTGACCCCTTGGTACTCATTCTCTTGGAGGCTCGCTGTGAGCATCCTTTAACTCTGTTCAGCACATCTTGCAAAACACCTTCTCGAAACACCCAGCACCATCTCCGTTCCTCTCCCGACCTCTCCATTTATGAGAACATCCTTGTCTATAAACTTGGAGCTACTAGGTTGTGCTTCTGTGCTTCTTTTCCTGTTCCGTGATCATCACTCCCTTTCTTTCCTCGGTTGGGCGGGTTCCTTGTGTAGAGGCGACAGGTGTGGGCATTAATGGAAGGAAAGCAGCTTCCAGATTGTAAACCTATCACGAAAGAGTCCAGCCCCATAGCCTTGACCTATGGGGCCCCTTAGGTTGCAAGGCTATCCCAGAATAGTCCAGCCCTGTCGCCTTGATCTATGGGTCCCCGTCTAACTTCCTGTTTGCCTCTACCCTCTCTGCATCATCCCAGATGCTGCAAGTGTTTCTGACTGCCTCTAGTTTCTGCTTCACACAGGAGTCGGCTTCATTTTACAGGCAAGAAAAGTAGATCCCAGAGCCCAAGGAACTCTGGTCACATGGCTGGTTTATCTTAGCATCACACCTGTATGACAATCTCATATTTACCCTGTGCTTTTACCAGCCTTTAAGAGTAAAGATAATAACCTCCTTTAAAATGTCATTCAGGCTGGGTGGTGGTGGCACATGCCTTTCATCCCAGTACCCAGGAGGCAGAGGCAGGCAGATCTCTGTGAGTTCAAGGCCAGGCTGGTCTACAGAGCGAGTTCCAGGACAGTCAGGGTTACATAGAGGAGCCCTGTCTTGGGAAGGAAAAAAATATCATGTCAAAAACCACCTGGTGGGATGACCCATGACACCAGCAGGGCATGTGTGGTCTGTGAGTTACTGATGAAAAGTCAAGGCACTCACTTTGTGCAGGAGACCCTGGGGTTAAAGGTGAGTGCCACTGCTGCCCAGCCTTTGTCTTTGACTTTTAATAACATGACTTGAGTGTGTGAGCCACTTGGGGTCATGCTGCTGTGGTCTGTGGAGTTTCTTGAATCTGAATGTGCAGGTTCTAAGATTTCAGTTACCTGTAGTTGATATTTCTTCAAGCCATCTTCTCTGCCTCTTCTCATTTTTTTCTCATCGGGACACTCTGGGATGCCCACCATGCATATAAAGTCACATTCACTGAAATAATAAAGTCCCCTATGTACCCTTTGCTTTCATTTAAGATGCTTGTTTTTGCTGTTCTGACTCAATAATTTAAATGGAATCAGTTAATTGATTTTTTTCTTGCTTCACTCATCTGCACTGAACCCCTCTAGTGATATTTTATCAAGGTTTTATATTCTATGTTTCCTTATCATTTTTTGTTTATTGACATTCTCTTCTTGATCAATGTATTGTTTCCATAATTCTTTGACTTCCAATCTGTGTTCTGTTTAAGTTCTTTGAATTGTATTCATTGGTAGGTCGCTAACAGATACCTATTTTTTTGGGATTGTTTCTGGACAGTAATCTTACACCCTTGTTTGAGCCCTGAGTCCCTGCTTCTTTGCATACCTTGGAACATGTTTTTCCCTAAAACTTGGGTATTTGAAAAACTAACCAACATTTTCAGTCTTTGTGGACTGACTCCTTTGAAGAGAAGACCTTCCCAGTCTGGTGGGTGGTGGGGAATGCTGGGGCTTCTCTTTGCATGGGTATATCTGCATGGTGATTTTTTCAGTCAGAGAGGCTTTTCTGTTTCCTTTTTCTGGAAATCCCACACTCCTGCTCCCTCTAGTGCCTTTCTAAGATGGTCACAGTTTTCTGTTACGATCACTAGAAGCCATACTTGTTACATCTGAATGACACCCAATGATTCAGGGCATACCACTTTCATTAGCAGCCCAAAGGGGTCTCTATTCTGCTGTCTCCTATTTCACTAGTACCATTTCACACATTGGCATTCAGTCAGATCTTTGGCAAATGTTCCAGAATGTCAACAGTGACCTTATCAGATGTAGTTGCCAATCAAATGCAGCTAGCTTTGAGTAAGACAAGACCTGGTCAAGCCAGTTAGTTGTAGAGCAAAATAGCCACGGGCCAGCATCACCCTTGAGACACCAAAGACCCATGCTAGTGAGACATTCTTAGGAGAACAGACAAATAAATGTGTTGACTTCAGGGAGGCAGTAGAGCATTGCTGAAGACCAAACTATGAAGAACGAAGAGACAGAAAGACAGACCCTTATGCACATCAACAACAAGACAGTGGGGCCGGGCGGTGGTGGCACACACCTTTAATCCCAGCACTCGGGAGGCAGAGGCAGGCGGATCTCTGTGAGTTCGAGACCAGCCTGGCCTACAGAGCTAGTTCCAGGACAGGCTCCAAAGCCATGGAGAAACCCTGTCTCGAAAAACCAAAAACCAAAAAACCAAAAAAGAAAAAGAAAAAAAGGAACAAGACAGTGCATACAACTCGAGCTGCCCTGCATGGGAAAAGGCTGCATCCACGCCGACAAGAGGAAGGTGTTTTAGTCGCCTTTCCACTGCCGTGATAAAATAGCATAACGAGGGAAACATACAGGATAAGTTTATCTGGGTTACGATTCTGGAGCATTAAGGTGCATGTGGTGGGGACAGCAGGCAACAGGTGGCAACATGGAGGTTGAACCTGAGCGCTAGCAGCTGAGGGCTCACCTTGAACCACAAGCACAAACTAGCAAGGAGGGTCTATGAATGGCAGGAGGTTGGAACTTCCAAGCGTACCCCCAGTTTTGGACTTCCAAGCGTACCCCCAGTTTTGAACTTCCAAGCGTACCCCCAGTTTTGAACTTCCAAGCGTACCCCCAGTTTTGAACTTCCAAGCGCACCCCCAGGGATGTACTTTTCCCAGCAAGGCTGCACCTCCTAGTCCTCCCCAACCAGTGCCGACAACTGAAGACCAAGTATTCCCATAGCCAGGCTTACGGGGGAATCTCTCTTTCAAATAAGCACAGAAGGGTTTGTGATTGGTAGCATAATACAAAGTACAATAGTACAGACTACAGATGAACCGGAAAGAAGGGGAAGCTGCAAGGCCTGTGCATCTATAGTTACACATTGGCATACAGTACTGTGCATGTGCAGCTGTGTGCAGTCTCTGTCTGGACACACGGGGGTGGCAAGACCACGGTTTGTTATACAACTTTCCCCTTGATGTGGTGGCAACATGGTGTGGGGGAAGTTGGTCTGACTCAGCCTCCAGAAGTCTGTGGTGTTTGGTTGAAGTTGGTCAGCACACTGGTGAGTTATTCTCTAGTAGATAAAGCATAATTTGAAACCTGGAATTTTTGTAGGTTGCAGAAGGATTGTCACAATTATTCCTTACGTGTGTGTGTGTGCATGTACATGTATCACCGCATACATAGAGGTCAGAAGACAACGTGTAGCAGCTGGTTTTCTCCCTCTCCCATGTGGGTTCTAGAGACTGCACTCACGTGGTCAGGCTTGGCAGCACGTGTCTTTACCCACTGCTTCCCTCAGACCTCTTTAATGAACACTAGGATGCCATAGAGAAGATAAATATATCATAAGTGCATACCGGCAGCATTAGAGTTAAGATATATTAAGATATCTGAAGACAGACTTTTATGGGCCGCATCAGCCACCTCTGAACACTGTAGGTTTCTCAGTGTGATGACAGTGTTCATAAGTGGAACTGTGGAGGAACTGTGGAACACAAGCTGTGTCTCATCCATTTCCGGTGAGTCTGTTCCTGAGTACATGCCACGATGTATGTTCCCTTTTGTTGCTCCTGGACATTGAGGGCTGTGTCTGCCGTGACTGTGGTGTGTTAGCACATCTCTCTTTCCAGGTCTGGGTACACAGGGAATGTACCCAGGAAGTGAGAAAGAGCCCAGAAAATGAACACTTTCAACGTATTAACACTGAAAAAGATCTGAGCAAGTTGATAGATATTTGGGGCCAAGAATAAAAGGTAACTTGTCAGGAAGAATTGTCACCTGCAGCTGATGCCTTCAAAATATCAATGGTACAAACTAAAAATGTCAAGGACTCATCTTGAGAGAACATACGAACTAGATGGTCGCTCTTTGGCTGACCCCCAACACAGTGAGCCACATCAGCCTAGCGCAAGCAAGAACACACAGAGGGCTGTAGACATCAGGGTCAGAGGCTCGGACTTCATTGATGAGTCAACCCTTAGAGCCATTCATTCATCCTGGAAAGATCATTCAAAAAATTAAAGATGTTTCAAAGTGGAATACATTCAGTGAAAATAAACTCAAGTGGTTACAGCCCTGAAAGGGAAGCATGGATGGTTTTCCCTGGAAAGAATAGTATCAGGAAAGTGTGGAAACAATGTATCTTTCATGTAGAGAAATGACTTTGCCCATAAATGACCTTGGACCAGTGGGCTGGGCAGAAGAAGATTATGGGGCTCATAAGTCAATGTAAATTTAACCTTAAGCATTCCAAGTGAAGAGAAAAATGACCATCGGCTCAGGGGAGTGTGCCCTTAAGGAACCAATGTCTCCCTGGATGTCCGAGATTCTGAATATAGATGTCATCTCCATCCATCGCCCTTTCACAGGAACTGGAGCAGAGCACCATGTTCAAGAGGGAAACCCCAAGGCTTCTCAGCTTCTCTGCCCACAATATTCCCCTCCGTGAACAGAGAAGCCTTCTTGGTCCTAAATTACAGCTTCTCCTTACATATGCAGTGTGGCTTGGACAGTCATCCCTGCCTTCCTCACAGATAATTACTGTGTGCAAAGGGATAAAGTCAAAACAAAGGAAGAGGCAAACATGGATTCTTCAAAGGAGCATTGCTCCAAAGTCACAAGGCTGAGAATAAACTTAAAGGTCATGGCTTCTTTAGAGTCTTACTACTTTAAGGGGCTGTAGAGGAGGCTGCAAGGTTAAGTGTACCCATTGGCTGCTCTTCTGGGAGACCTGGTTTGATTCCCAGCACCCATGTGGCAGCTTCCTTTCATCTGAAGCTCCAGATCTAGAGACTCCAAAGCTCTAAAGGACCTGGATGGAAGTGTATTTAGTTGTCTGAATTCCAGGGCCTTTACAATTTAGCTATTATCTTCTAGAATTAAAAATCTCTGTCAGGGCAAGGAATACATGCAATCAATGTCCTTGAGAGAAATACTGGCTACAAGCATTTGCGAGCAACAATGCAATGAAAATGGTTCAAATAGAAACCTCCTGCCATTTTGGTGTGTTCCTATTTCCAGGAAATCAGTGGGATAGTAAATTTATTTAACCCCTGCCCCCCATCATTTTGCCAGAGGCTGGAAGTCTAGGTTCCACACAGGGGAGCACAGGGTAGTTTAATCTGCATAGCAGATGGCTCCAGGTCAGTGGCCAATAACAATTTGTAGAAGATGGAGGTGTGGGGAAGCCAGCACTCTATGGAGTGCACCTGCTTGGTAAAAACCTGACAGGAGGGGGAGTCTTCTGTAGTTTAGAAACTAGTTTCCAACTCTGTCCTGCCTCCATCTCCTTCCCTCCCTGCCCCATCAGCCTCTTTTTTCCCTCTTCTTTCCCCCACTTCTGACTCTTTCTCTCCTCCCTCTCTGGTCCCTTTACTCTTGACTTTCTCATGAGGGCTTTTTTTTCCAATTGTTCTCTTCCTTGTAAAACCTCATGCCTAAACACACCAGTTGCTCAAGTTGTGCCTCACACCTGAATTCAAACAACACAAAAGGGGGAAAGGTTATTCCCTTGTCTAAGCTAAGCACCATTCATTTCATGGGGAAGCCAGATCCCCTGCCCATGCCACTACAAGACAGATGAGAAGTGGGAACAGCTGTCTCATGCTCACAATTTCAGGGCTCATTCACTTATGCCTGTGCCAACAAGGTTGGATCTGTCATGCTGGCCAGGCAAGGTACAGGGCCTGCTCTCTCGAGTACAGCATCCATTCTTGAGACAGTCTTTGTGAGCTCTTAAAGCAGTACTTAGGCTAAGTACTTCTCCTCTGTCTTGTGGTGGCTGGGTGGGAAAACGATGCCCTCCTGCCTACCCAACAATGTCTGAGGCAGAGGACAGAGCTGTCCCTGTGGTCATAAGAGTGGGAGAACTATGCCTGACCCCCACCAGCTGCAACACTCAGGAGAACAGGCCCTGCACCTCACCATACGCTGCAGTAGAGCCAGTCCTGTTAGTGCAGTTGTGGGTAAGTCAGCCCCAAAGTTGTAAGAATGGAAGAGTTGTCACCATTTCACATCCGGTGGACCAACCCTACAGTTTCTCAGGCCCAGTGTCAAGGATATGACTTGGCCCTCCCCATCACCCACCCCATCTATATCTATGAAGATGAGGGGAATTGACCCGGAGACCCAAAGCTGCAGGATCTCCACAACACAGGGCAATAACACAATATCCAGGAGGAGCCCTAGTGAGGGAGGACCCAGCCTTGATAGGGGAGTAGAAACCAGAGGCCTTGAACTAGGTCAATGACTCTCTTCAATGAACACTTGCAAGTAAAAATATATGGAGAAAGAAGTTCACAGCATTGATTTGTGTCACCCTGCAGCTTCCATGATGTGATTTTTTAAGTTTTTTCCCCCTTTTGTTTTATTCTTTTTATTTATCCTTTTTTTTCCTCTTAAATTTTGTTTTATTTGGGGGTGTGCAGGGGCAGAAGGTAGATGCGAAGGGACAAGGAAATGAATGGGATCAAGATACATGATGTAAAAAATATGAAGAGAAAAGATCTTCAGCAATCAGACAGAGGTCTGATCTCCAAAATATACAAAGAACTCAAGAAATTGGTCATCAAAAGAGCAAATAATCCAATGAAAAAAATGGAGTACAGAGACCATCTCCAAACCCTGAGTTTTAATGCTACTCCTCTTCTTTTTTGTAGAACCCTAAAGTCTAAAGACTGTGTACATACTGCTAAATGGCTGTTTAACAGTGTTACAAGATCAAAACAGAATAAGCATGCCAATCTTAAGACAGAAAATGAAAACCCAGCACTGTTGCAACTGCTGGCTCTGCTCTTTGAAAAGGAGGCTGACCAAACAGCCTGACCTACCAGAGGGTCAGGTAATAATAAGAAATCACCAGGAAATGAAGTAAAGATGAAAGAGCTGTGCACTAAACCACAGCAGGACAGAATGGAGAAGCTAAAGGAATAGAGAAGCAGCAGATGTGAGCTCTGCTTCATTTTTTTCCTATTTTTATTAATGTTTCTAATTAGAAAATGTATTATTGCTACATTGTGGGTAGACAGATTTTGTCCCTACCAATCCTGCAGCTGTTCAGTCCCAAAGAAATATATAGAGACTTATATTAATTATACTCTGTTTGGGCTATTAGCTCACATTAATATCAACTAGCTCTTACAACTTAAATTGACCCATAATTCTTGTCTGTGTTAGCCTCATGGCTTGGTACCTTTCTCAGTGCAGCATTTTCATCTTGCTTCCTCTGCGTCTGGGTGGTGACTACAGACTGAGCCTTTCCTCTTCCCAGAATTCTCATACTCTGGTTGCCCTGCCTATACTTCCTGCCTGACTACTGGCCAATCAGCATTTTATTAAACCAATACAAGTGACAAATCTTCATAGGGTTTGTCTATGAAAGAGCATCTGCCCACAGCACTTGTGACATTTTTATACATATGTGCCACATACTTCATCCTTATGCTCACATTCTCCCCCTTTCATGGTGACTTTTCCTGAAGATCTTATGCCCCCCCCCCAAGTAGATTCCCCTTCTTTAGATTGCACGCATTCTGTTGCCATGTAACCACACCCCCTTTCCTCTCCATTATCATGGAGCCCTTTCTATTTCACAATCATACACATACGTGTGTGTGCACACATGCACCACACCACAGAGAGATAGAGATTCAACTCCGACCAAACCTTACCTTTTGACTCAAGACTCTAGTCCAAAATTCGTTAGTTTATAAGATAATAATTTACTATAATTTTTAAACAGTCTGTCACAAACAGACTACACATTGAAATATCATTAATATAGTCACCCAAACAAGACATGAACAATGATACCAGTTAACAAGCCAACGCATATGAGGGAAATCTTACAAGGCCCCAGGAGGCCAGGCAACATGTATGATAGTTCTATGAATACTTTGGAGCTGGAAGAGGAAACAGAAAACAGAAGAAGCAAATTGGCTTCTAGATGAGTGGCTTAAGGGAGAATCAGTCCTCTCTAGAGTCAAGCTCCTTCTGGGTGATCTGATCCCAAGTGGTCAGCCTCTAAACACATGCACCCACGAGGGGACCCTGTCAGCTCTACAGACATGTCTGCTATATTAGTCATACACTCATATACACCAGAAACAAATACAAGGTTATGAAGTTGGGACAGAAGGAATTAACGAAGGAGAGAGGAGAAGAAATGATAGAAATAAGTATTCATGTAGAAAAGTTTATAAAATTTCCACAGAATTCATTCTCTCGCTTGGCCTTTCTGCAGCCTTCCTTTGGTCCTCTCCTGCTCTGGAGAAATCACTCACTATTGTGCAGTGATGTTCTGATAGTGGGAGGAGATCAGTCTGAGCTGCTCAGTGTGGTGAGAGTCCAGTGTGTGATGTGTCTGCATCTTCACTGTTACACCAGTAAACATGGGCTGCAAGCATAATCCATCTGCAGAACACTTTACCTAAAGGAAATTCCGTTTCCATAGAAGAAAAAATGTAGGAGACCATGCCTTTTATTATCTGGATTTTAGGGATTATTTTTAAGTTCTTCATTGTGAATAGGAAGTTTCTTATAGTTTAACAACTTGTCAGTAACTTCTCATTAGGTGGAAAAAGTAGATTTTCTTTCCGAATTAGAAAATTATGGCGAATTGAACACGATCAGTATTTGTCAGAGAGATAATTAGCTAATAAAATCCATAGACAATCTAAAATGTTTTCATTATTCATTAAACAGCGAGGGGAATTTAAACTCTCTTCTGTCTCGGGTATGTTTAAATCAATAAACTTTGAACTTTTTGCTGTACAGTTACGTACAATCTGAAAGTATGGAAGAGAAACTGCCTCCCAAGAGAAAGCCTGCATTCATTATCAGGGGCAAAGCCTTGGCAGTGATCCTTTCAGACCATCAGCCCGTGTGCATCCTCCAGTCTCTCTCCCAGTGGTGACCAGTAGTAGAGAAGTCAGGGACCGGTCTTATTTACTCTTGGGGTGTTGGACTTGGGGAGCTCCTGTTTTCTTGTATTCTCTCCCTTTCTCCACCCCTTCTTCCTGCTCTGTTCTCTCTTGCCCCCTCTTCCTTACTTTGCTTCTTCTGTTTTCTGTTTTCTCCTCCCTGTCCAAACTAAAACTGTCTCGCATGGGTCTCAGCCCAGCTAGGAAGGAACAGACTGGGTGAAACCCTAAGGCAGGTGGAGGGTGCAGCCCGAGAGGGTCGTGGTGTATTCCAGGTGTTGTTCTAGGAGTGGGATCCCCGCACGGGTGAGGGACAGACAAATGAGAGAGAGAGAGAGAGAGAGAGAGAGAGAGAGAGAGAGAGAGAGAGAGAGAGACTGCCTCCTCAGAGAGAATGGCAGAAAGAAAGAGAGAGGGGAGCAGACAGAGTTTGTCTCTTAAAAGGACCTTTGCACCTCCACACAGGTGGAGCTAGGACCCTGGGCTGATCAGGGTTTAGCTTGGGTACATCCTGCCAGATGGCAGGGCTGGCCAGCACAATGCCTGACTCCTAACAGCAGGAAGTGCGGTGGACACCAGGTCAGCGACGCAGGGAGGGAGCATGTGGTGAGACAAAGACGCAGGGTAGCTCCTGAGAGACCCTGCTCATTTGTGTGGCGGCTACGTGAAGATTACATGAGACGCAGTGGTTTACTGACATGTCTTCTTGTAAATCTGTGTTGGATGATGAGTAGAGCAAATGACTAGAACTTTTAAATTGGATTTCAACTTCTTTTAATTACCTGCAAATTTCCATCTACAGCAGTTATCTGCAGAAGAAGTCTCCTTCCTTGATCCCTTCGGCTGCAGGCATAATTGCCTGTAATATAAGCGTATAAGCGTCCTAGGTGTCTGTGCGCTCCTTAACCCACCCACCCTGTGCACAGCCCGCTGGAAGGCAGCCTCATTCACTCTGCAAATTGTCTTCTGTGTGCCTGACAATTTGCCCTTGAACCTGGCATGCAGGACCTTAAGTAGTTTTTCTTACAAATGTAATTACAGTTAATGGTCTGTTTTGTAAATACAACGGCTTTTCCTTTCCCTGGGCTGAATTTGAATGTGAAAATAATTAAGAAAATAAACGTGAACTTTACACATCTCAGAGAGGTTCCTATTATGCATATCTTACACTTTGTTCTAAATTTATGTTTATTTCATAATTATTGAGACAAAAGGTCTCAGACTTCCTTAGATTTGTGCGAACATTCTCTGGAGACACAGGGGATCTTTTCTCTCTGCATTTTCCCCAGCCTTTTCTTCTCAATGCATTGTTTCCTGTGTAGAAAACAGCTATTACTTTCTGAATACAAAAGCAAAGAGGTGGAGAGGAGCGTAGACCTCACCGCAGGCAGCATTGTAGCAATGGCCCTGATAGTCTAGAATGGGCACCCTTTTTTTAATGTCTCCCTTGGGACAGCATCTCACTATGTACTCTGTTTGTCCTAGAACTCACTGTGTAGACTAGGCTAGCCTCGAACTCACAGAGATCACCTGCTTCTTCTTCTTCCTGCTGGAATTAAAGGTGTGCACCACTACACGTGGCTAGGATGGGGAGATTTTGAAGAGCTTGTGACACAGGCCAGGACTGCGCAAGTGTCCCTCTCTGTCTAGAAAGCAAGAATCCTGTGATCACACATTCCAGCAATGCGCGGCAAAGCAGACCTCCGGCCTCTGTTCATTCTTGTTTACTTCATTAATGAGCAGATGGTCACGGAAGGAAACTTCATTTAGTTTCTGCTTCGGGTCCACGCATAGATTTTAAATTGTAGTTTAGCAACGTATCCAGTCTGCATGGTAATTTATACCGTAAATTATAGACAAAAAGACTAGAACCTAATTTTCATGGCTGCATGGATTTCCTTGGGCTCCGGTAACAGAGTGAGTGCCACAGACTGGGGGGCTTCCACAGTCTGAATGTGCTATGTCACAGCTCTGGGCGTTAGGTGTCCTAGCTGAAGGAAGAGGCACGGCTGGCTTCTACTGCAGAGAGTGACTAAGACTCCATCCAGCCCTGTTCCGCCTCATTCTGGTCAGCTGTCTTGGTGTCCAGTCTTCATCTTTGCATCCTATTCCTGCTGAAGACATTTCTCCACCCGAAAGGATGTGGTCTTGTTGGATTTAGAGAACACTGGTTAGCAAGTGGTATCTAAAACAGCTGCAACGGCCCTGTATCTGAGTAAGAGTGAATTGTAGGATTCAACGCTGAAATTTTAGAATGGGAAACAGGATTCAACCCCCACAACCCACATCACGCAAAGCCCCCAATCGGTTCAATTTAGCAATGAGACGTAGCAGCTACCTAGTGAAATAAATACAGGATGCAATGAGGTCTCTGGGGCAGTGGTCATGACAGGTGGAGGGGGGTCAGGGCTTTTCATGGAAGAATACGTACAGGAACTTGAACACAAAAAGGTCAGACTAGCACACTGAAAAGTAAGCGTAGCTCTGTAAGCAAACTCGCCTCTCTCCCAGAGCCCTCTGCTCCACCAAGCAGTGCAGCTAGAATCTCATCTCTGTCCTGTTGCGACCACCTACTGTCAGACAGGGAAGTTGCCAACCCCAAACTACAACAGGGTGACCATAAACTCCTTGGAGGGATGGATGAACCTTGAGTTGCCTTTGACTTGGCACTTCTTATGAAAAGTGGAAACGGCTGAAGAATGGGGGGGTCTCTTCTCTCAGTTCCCAGTCCTTGAGCCTCCTCATCAGTCCGTGATTTCCTTCCATATCGATGTTTCCTCCCTCTCCCATGGGCCTCTATCGTCTGACTTTTGATTTAACTATGACTAGATCCAGCCTCCAGCTGTGCCCCACACACCTGCCTTGTAGCGTTTTTACAGCTCCTTGTCCAATTCATGGCTTCTGGATGGCTAGAAAGGTCAGTCAGTCTGGGAATGCAAGTGCACATCCATGAATCAGTATGCTCTGGCTAGGGTTTCTGGACCTCATCGGGAGCCAGGGAACCCCAATTGTGGCAGATCAACTGCTCATCTGTTTCTGCCCTCTAGAAATAAGCCCTCAAACCCAGCTTTGTCAACAACACTGACTTCAGACATCATCAAAATCACCTGAAACAGAAACCCCCTGATGGAGACGTTAGCATCAACTCTGCAACCTCATTCTTTAACCTGGGTGGGCTTGAAGGACGCCTACCGAGCACACAGCTGGGGGGCTGGGCCAAGTCCACATCAGAGAGTTTACCTACTAACGAGGTTTTAATGATAATCCTAGAAATAAAGGCGGGATACTAAGGATTCTTTGATTGGATGTATTGTACTCCACTTACATTATCTAGAAATTTAATTACTGTTAGTCTTTCACACATTTTTCTGGGTGTCTTGTCTGAGCAAACAATACCATTTCTTCTCTTAAGCCTGGCAACAGATGAGGCTGGCTCCCCATCTCTCCACACTGAGATCTTCAAGAGGGTCTGGGGAGGGGATGGCAGAGGGCAGCTGGTGAGTGCAGAATTAATTACAGATTGCTGCTCTCAGAAGTGCAGACATGGGTGGCCACCCTCTGGTGACAGTGGCAGCTGCTCCTGCCCTCTTAGGTTCCCAGTCACTGGGCAGACATTTGATTCTTTTCTTTGGGAACATATGTTGCAAGCTTTGAATACAGGAGTTTGGCACAGATGTTGTGTTAGGAACCTGCATGCCTTCTTTTGTCTCCAGGACCCATCACAGGAACTGTTAGTTCACCAGCCTGAACTTTTTGGTAAAGAAGTATGTTTCAAAAAAAGCCAGCTTACATTCTGTGTGACTTAAAGCAGGAAGCTTCCAGAGAGGATGTGATGGGCCTTTCTGTTAATATTGGGTCTGAAATGGAAGGAAAGCAATATTCAAATGCAACCAGAGAACTCCTGTGTTCAGGGCAACAGTTTTGTGGGGATAGTGCCCCCCCCAATGCTGATTCATTGATGATCTAAATGAAATTGAATTGAGTATTCTAAAAATAAACACACAAACACACACACACGTGAGAAAATTCAAGAGGATCATGGCTGAACTAAGGGAACCGTAGCGTCTTTAAAAATGCAATTGTTTGCTTGGCGATGGTGGCGCATGCCTTTAATCCCAGCACTCGGGAGGCAGAGGCAGGTGGATCTCTGTGAGTTCGAGACCAGCCTGGTTTTCAGAGCTAGTTCCAGGACAGGCTCCAAAGCCACAGAGAAACCCTGTCTCGAAAAACCAAAAAAAAAAAAAAATGCAATTGTTTTAGTATAAATTATAAAGATGAGAGAATGGGTTTGCTAACTTTAGAACAAGATTTTGCATATTGATCACATCCTAGTAAGAGTCACACATTAATAACCTCATAATAAATTTGTAGTTAGTTCCAGTTTCCTTACTCAACCTGCCATGTTTGAGCTTTGGTCAAAATGTGCCATCAATGGGTGTGCTCGGTGCCCTGTGCACTCTGTTTCTGCCTCTGGTGGTCACCACACTGAGTCGCCATCAGTATCCCCCTCTGGCATCTCAGTCCATCCTCAGAAGCTGAGCAGTGCCCGTGTTTGAGCTCAGAAGAGCTGATAAACTGGAGACTTGGACCTTTCTTCAGCCAACACTGTTCTTGTTCGCTGGCTGACAAATAAGGTCAAGTTGTTGAGTTTGGATGAAATCACCAACCCCTGTGAGGCCACAGATGGCAAGATAATTGCCAGGAGGATGGTGCATAAAAACCACCACCTTTGACAGCGCGGCTCATGGCTTTCATCGAACAGCACGGAGCAGCATGGCTCTCCAAGACAGACCTTTGCAACTGCAGCAGTTCACAGTTGGCATGTGCAAACCAGGGCTTGGCGCTTTGTCACTGAAGGAAAGCGCTGCTTTCATCCTTAGCAAGAGGAGTTCCACAAGATATTCAAGATTGACTGACAGGACACAAATGCAGTCTAAAGTCAGCTTCAGTGTGGTAAAAATTACCAAGGACCTTTCACCCAGCTTTCCTTTGTTTTGAGTGTGTTGCAGGGGTTGGGGGGTGAGCACACACAGTCAATTAGATTCCCCGTCCCTAGCGTCCAGGTTTTTGGTTAATGAATCAAAGGATGCAGTGTGTATAATTTCCTACAAATTCCCGTGTAGGACATCATGTCACACGGGTTATTGTAGAGGTTCACAAGAGTTGGGCATCTGCATTGTCTAGTGTGTGACTGCCTAGCCATTGTGTGTAAAGTGGCCTTTCTAGCTGCCAGACTTTGCTTTGTTTGTTGGTTTGTTTTGTTTTGGCTTTTTGAGACAGAGTTTCTCTGTGGCTGTCCTGGAACTCAGTCTGTAGACCAGGCTGGCCTCGAACTCACAGAGATGTGCCTGACTCTGCCTTCCAAGTGCTGGGATTAAAGGTGTGCGCCACCACCGCCCAGCCTAACTGTTAGTTTGTAACTGACTCATTCCCTACATGAGGATCAGGGGGTGTGGACACCCCAGCTCAGCAATCTTTCCACTTACTTGCCTCCTCCTTTGGAAGGTATTTCTAGCTTTCTTCCGGGCTTTCCAGCACTCTCTCTTGGCAGGTGTGCCAAGGACAGTACACACAGAATGTTACTTGCTGATACTTCTCCAATGCCTTGACACAGCTTGTCTCAATGACAAAGTGAGCACCCCAATCCCTGACAGCTGGCTTTCTGGCTGGTGATTGCGTTATGCCTAACACCTGAGACATGGTAACCAGGCTATCTCAGAATCCACTGAAACAGGAAGACATGACAGTGATGGGCTCACACAGAGGTGAGGTTTAGCAGTTGCATGGAACCAACACTCGTGGACTCAGGGCAGCGTGCACCCTTGCTATTCAGAGAGATTTGTGATGGTGCAGCATTTTGTCCTAACTGACAACACCATAACCAGGACGAGCAGAGCATAGAGTCCCCAGGGAACAGATTTGCCAGATGGCACAACCTGGGGCTGTTTATTGAGATCTGAGGACAGAGTTTGGAACAACAAACATAAGATGTAATGCCAAGGAAAAGACAAGACTCTAGGGTGACGAGAAAGCATGGTGTCTGTCCTGATTAGATCTAGCAGGGCTGAGGGGCACACTCTGACATTAGCTAGGAAATATGGAGTCTCCGATGATGCTCCCCCACATCCCCTCCTTCCCCTCCTTTTACTTCATCCCACTTCTTCCTTTTCTCCTCTTCCTTCTCCTCCTCCTCTGTCTTTCTCATGTGCATGTACTTGCATGGGCATGTATGTACTGTGCATGTATGTGGGCCTGTGTGTGGCTACCCGAGGTTGACATTCCATGTCCCCATTGATCTTCTCTTCATTTATTGGGGTGGAGTCCCTGGCTGAACCCAGAGCTAACTGATTCTGTCTAGTCTGGCAAGACACTCGCAGAACCCAGAGCTCACCAATTCTGTCTAGTTTGACGGGGTCCCTGGCTGAACCCAGAGTTTATCACTTCTGCCTAGTCTAGCGGGGTCCCTGGCTGAACCCAGAGTTTATCACCACTGTCTAGTCTAGTGGGGTTCCTCGCTGATCCCAGAGTTTATCACTTCTGCCTAGTCTAGATGGGGTCCCTGGCTGAATTCAGAGTTTATCACCACTGTCTAGTCTAGTGGGGTCCCTCACTGATCCCAGCGTTCACCCATTCTGTCTAGTCTAGCTAGTCAGCTGCACAGGAATCCCCCTCCCTGAGGCCTCCTGGGTGTCAGGACTGCAGGTGACCCTCACACTTCCTCGACTTTTCAAGATTTATTTTTTATTTTCATTATGTATATATGTAACATTATGTGTAAGTGAGTTCTGGTGCCCACGGAGGCGGGAGTCATCAGATCCCCAGGGGAGCTGAAGCTGTAGGTGATTGCTAGCCACTGTCTGAGTGAAGAATCTGGGCTTGGTCACTGCAAGAGCAGGGAGAGCTCTAACCCTGTCCCATCTCCACCAACCCCAGCCTGCCTGGATTTACACGAGAGCTGTGTGGCACAGACTTTCTCCACTGAGCTGTCTCTCATGCTGACAAATACATTTTTAACCTTTCATTTTCTCCTAAACATATGTGTGTGGAAAAAAAATAGAACTTTGTCAAAGAAAGGGGAGTGAAGGGGTGATGCCAGAAAGAGGAGAGCCGAGGGTCTGTCACTCTCTGCTACTTGGTTTAGCCTTCTCCAGTCAAAAGTCAATAGAGGCCTCAGGCACAAGAAACACCATCTTTGTAAGCTTCCCTGTTTTCTTTAAATTACTGAGCTATTCAAAACCGAAACACTTGCTCCAGGGAATCCTTTTTACTGACCCGTTCCAACTTCAAATTTGGACTCTCTCGCTTTCACTGAGCCCATTTACCAACAGCTCCTGATCCTTAGCCATCGGTTGCTGCATTTGGAGGTCTGTCCTTAGAAATATTTCCCTTGAGTTTGTCTGGTCTCTGATGCTCCCCTGGCTTAAGGTCATTAGATTATTGGAGTATGCAGGGTGGGGGTGGAGAACTCTTAATATTCCAGCTCCTAACAGAGCATTAAAGACCCTGGTTTTTGTCTTTGGAACTATCCGTTTGGGTATCTCATGCATTTCTGTTTTAAGCCTGTTTCTTTCTTTCTTTCTTTCTTTTTTTTGGTTTTTGAGACAAGGTTTCTCTGTGGTTTTGGAGCCTGTCCTGGAACTAGCTCTTGTAGACCAGGCTGGTCTCGAACTCACAGAGATCTGCCTGCCTCTGCCTCCCGAGTGCTGGGATTAAAGGCGTGCGCCACCACCGCCCGGCTTTAAGCCTGTTTCATACCTTAATAAATTGTTCCTGTTTGGAAGCACACGGATATTCCAGTAAGGAAGGAACACCACCTCTGCACAGTTCTGTGCTTGCCATCCCTACCCCCATCAAAACAGCAGAGGACAGGCCTTTGCTTCACCAGAGGCCACAGTGGTGCTGTGCCAATTGATGGAGTAGCTCGGCTTGTGGGGGGCAGCCAGGGGTTGGGGTAGGTGGTTAGGGGGCTGCCTAGGGCATCCTGGGGTGTCCCTGTGAGCCTGACACTTGTAGATTGTGTAACTGGATTAGGAGGGCAAGTTACCATCGATTATTTATTTAAAGCCTCATTTTGAATAATGTTCTTTAATAATTAATGCCAATTTGATTAACCACCAAGGCTCACATTTATAATTCAGAGGGAATAGTAAGCGCCTCGTTTGGCTTTCCTTTGTTCTGTGGGACCTGGTCTTTGATTACTTTAGTTAATGGAGGTCCCTGGACTCTGTGCCACCTGGGTGTCCTTAGTCCACTCCTTCAAGGCACAGAATGGAAGGGTCATTTGTGGGGGGATGTTCCTGTTTTCTCTCACCAGATTTTTCTGGAACATTCATCCCTTCCACTAATTCTCTGCCATCCCCAGAAGGCCTCTGGAGGAATCAGGACCCCTCTCTCCCCCTCTCTGCGGCTCTCAAAGACCCCATGCACTTCTGCCCCTCCTGCTGCACAGTCCCCAGGGCTACTGCAGCCTGGGCCTTCCCAGATTGTCTTCCACATTCAGAGGGAAGAAGGCTGAGGGAGCAGAGGCCCCCCAATGCTCACTTGTGGGGAATCAGAAGGAAAGCTGAGGGAGCAGAGGCCCCCCAATGCTCACTTGTGGGGAATCAGAAGGAAAGCTGAGGGAGCAGAGGCCCCCCAATGCTCACTTGTGGGGAATCAGAAGGAATGGCAGGCAGAAGGGGAGTGAGAACTGTAGTACTACAGATGCGGGCTGGGGTGGGCTGGGGGAAGCAGAAGATGGGAAGGGGAGGAGGTGTAACTGAAAACCAATGAAGAAATGGATAATGGTTATTTAAAGGTGTGGTTTGCCAGCACTGTAGGACTTCACTATGTTGATGGTGTTCTTTCTTTGAAAGAAATCAGACTTCAGAAGATGGTTATAATAATAGTAATAATAATAGTAATAATGGGATGAAGATATTTTAAAAACAGGTATTTTATTTTTCATGATTTATTAATATATATGTATATATTCTGTATGGAATAATGTTCATTATGAAATATCCATGCATGCTACCCTCTTGGGTCCCCACCACCACCTCCTGCTGGTCTTCTGCACCTGGCCAAATTGTCTTTTTTTCTACCATCTTGACATGTATTAAAATCTAAATTGCACATATCTATGAGACACATTTGTGTTCTTGAGTCTGACTTCTTTCAGTTAATATAATGATCCCAGTTCTATCCATTTTCCTGGAAATGACATCATTTCCTTCATCTTTATGGCTGAATAATATTTTGGTATATCCATTCATTTGTTGAAGGACACTGTATTAGTCAGAGTTCTCTTGAAGAACAGAACTTACAGAATATATATATACATATATTCTATATATATATGTTTATACATATAAATATATATTCACTCTCTCTCTCACACACACACATACACATGCGCGCACACAAATACACACAGAGGGAAGTGGGGAGAGAGGATTTGTTACAGGCTGTGGTCCAGATAGTCCAACAATGATCATCTTCTAAGGGAAGGTCCAAGAACTCAGTAGTTGCTCAGCCCATGTGTCTGGATGTCTCGGCTGGTCCTCAGTACACCCAGGAATCCCAGAGAAGTAAGCCATAATTCTAGCAGAGGAATGGACCTCCTTGCAAGAGGGAACAGGCAGAGAGAGCAAGCATCCTTCTCCATGTCCTTAATATCGTCTTCCACCAGAAGGTGTGGTCCAGATTAAAGGGGGATCCTCCTGCCTCAAAGATCCAGATTGGAAGTGGATCTTCCCACTTCAAGTCACTGAGAAAAAAAAAATCCTGTACAGGTGTGCTCAGTCATTCTGGGTTTCAGTTAATTCCAGATGGAGTCAAGCTGGCCACCCGGATGCCTAGGCTAATTTTAGCATTTCGTAATTACGAACAGCGGTGTGGCAAACATGGGGGTGCTGGGGTCCTAGTACACCTGACCAAGATTCCTTCAGGTACATATGCAGTACAGGTGTAGCTGGATCATATAATACTTCTAATTTCCATTCGGGGAGGGTTTTTTTTCTTCTTCTTTAGTCTCTTTGTTTATTTTCACTTATTTTAAAGTATTTTATTTATTTATTTGAGAATTCTGTACAATGTATTTTGACCATATTCACCTCCTAACATTTCAAATGCCAACCCCTCTTCATACCTGCCTAACTTGAGTCTTCTTTAATTTTTTTTTAATCTGTCAAGACCGATTTGTGCAGCACTCATGTCCGTGAATGTGTGTTCACACCAGAGCGTGGTGGACTATGTTCCCAGGGGCTCCACTCCTAAAGGAAAACTGACTCGCTCTCCTCTCTCTCTCTCTCTCTCTCTCTCTGTCTCTCTCTCTCTCTCTCCCTCTCTCTCTCTCTCTCTCATGGGCACTATCACTTGCCTGTTGCTCCTCTGTTAGTGGGACATCGTGCCCAGTTCCTGTCTCCACGATGGGACGTGGTCTGGCCTGAGTTTGCAGGGGTCTCACACCTCGCACATCTCCTTTACCCAGCATTCCCCTGTCGCACAGGTACTTGTAGTTTCCCTGATGACAGCCTTTGGACTTGTCTGAAGTAGAATCTCAAAGCAGTTTTAACTTGCATTTCCCTGACAGCTAGAGGATGCTCAACATGTCTCTGTGTATTTGTTGACAATTGGCACTTCTGTAGAGAGCCCCCTACTCATTTATCTGCATATTTTAGACTATTTGTATTTAATAATATAGAGACCATAGTCAGCTTCAGTTGCCAACAACTTGACACACCTGGGAAGAGGAACGGCAACTGAAGAATTGCCTCCGTTAGTGGCCTCTGGGCATGTCTATGGGGATATTTTCTTAATTGATGTCGGAGGACCCATCCTACTCTGTGTGGGCCTGTGCCTGGTCAGCTGGGCCTGGGCTGTCTAAGAAAGGCGGCTGAGAAGGCCAGGAGCAGGAAGCCAGCAAACAGTGTTCCTCTGTGGTGTCGACCTCGGGCTCCCGCCTTGGCTCCCCGGGGTGATGGGTTCTAACCTGTACGTCAAATAAGCTCTTTCCTGTATACCAAGTTGCTTTAGGACAGGCAGTTTCTGACTAGCATAAAAACAGACCAAGAAAGAAATGTTCTGGGGTCTCCAAGGGCTTTTCTCATGAAGGGACGCTGGACTCTGTCAAATAACTTTTCTGCATCTATCCAGAGATCATGTGATTAGTTTCCCCTGTTGTATTTTGATTTTGTTCAGTTCTTGCAGCTTGAATTACCCCTTTGTCCCTGGAATGAAACTCACTTGATCATGGTTTGGAATCTTTTAAGTGTTCTGACGTATTCGCTTTGGAAGAATTTAATTCAGAAATTTATGATCTGTGATCATGGAGGAAATCGGTCTACAGTTTTCTTTGCATGTGTTGACTTTATTCGATTTTTGTAGTCACCGAATGAGCTTTGTGGATTTCCTTATCTATTTCACAAGGTATATTGCAGAGCTTTGATATTTGATTTTATTTAAATGTCTGGTAGGATTTGGCATTGAACACATTTTCTTTTGCTTGTTTTACTTGTTAGGAAATTATTGTTGCTTCAATTCCATTGTTTATTATAGATCAATTCAAGGTGTTCATATCTTCTTGGTATACATTTATACAGGTTTGAACATTTATGAGTTTCTTCCAGACTTTCCAAAGTATTAGATAGAACACAAATCATCATTGTTTCCTTTAATGATCCTCTGGATCTCATTGGTGTCTACTGTAATGTCCTTCCCTTTCTCTGGATTTTGACTGACTTCTTGGGGGTAATCACTAAGTGTGCTCTCTGGGACAATAATCCTGAGCTTGAGGCTAGGAGATACCTAAGGGTGGGGTTGTTCATGCAGAAAACCAGTCCAGTCAGAGGGGGGGGGAATGGGAGGCAGTGGCAGGGAAGAGACAGAAATCTTTAATAAATAAATTTAAAAAAAAAGAAAAGAAAACTAGTCCATGATGTTTGCTGTGACTCTGGGCCACAGAGTCAAACTCTGAATCTAGAAGTTAACTTCAGCCCAGCGTACAGTGTGCATTGACAGCTTTGCCTTGTAACGGAGCCTCAGCAAACGCCATGAAACTCTCTTGGGTGAACTTGGCTCTGCCATGCTCAGTGGGCATAGCATGCGTGCAAGCTGGTGTGCAATGTCTCCTCAAGGAGAGAAAATCTCCCCAGGATTGTTTCTAATCTGCACACTTGCCTTATGATAAACCCCATTGCTTGTACAATACATTCCAGTGAGTTTTGTGGAGACTTATGGGGAGGTCCTTATCACAAAGAGGAATTTGGTCTTGACACACTCACTCAGAGCTAGGATGGGAATTGGGTGAATGCTTCCTGTGCCAAGGCATTGGTGGGAGCTGTGTGGTGTGGGGGTCAAACTTGTAGGTAACGAGCTTTTGAGTCCCCTCCCCCTCCCCGTGTGCCAAGTGGTAGTACACATGGCAGAAATGATGAAGGATCCAGGTACAGAGAGCTCTTAGAGGCAGAAAGAGCAGAATCCCAGAATGGCATTTTCCGCTAGCGAATATTTGGCATCAGATCATGAAGTGTAGTATGTATCTTCAGTAATCTGAGCAAAGCACGAGCTCCCAGGTATAGCAGTGACCTGTGAAATGACCGTAGTGTCCATCAGGGTCTTGAATGAGGGGCAAGGGCATGGCAGGGGCTGCAGTAGTCTAGACGGGCATATAGCTCCTGGATGGAGAATTCTCTGGAAAGAGTGTCAGAGGTGTTTCTAATTTGCCTTTCTAAGAAAATGTGTAGAGAAGTGTGTGTGTGTGTGTGTTTCCCATAACACTAAAATATTTTCATAATTCAGTAAATAATTGTAGGTGAAGGGAAAAGCAATGGATGACTCTGAGAAGTGAAGGAGCCACACAGTGAAATCCATTGCTCACACAGGCACAAAGCTCTTTGTGTGCAGTTCCAGTCAACTCTCTACCCCAGGGTCTTTGCCTTGGCTGGGGCCTGCGCAGACACCTGTGATGTGTCTAATGGACTGAGTGCATGTCTCACTGAATTGCAATTAATCTGGGAAAAAAAGATTTCTATTTGGGGTGGCAATCTATTCATTTTGAAATGAATTTGTGTTTCTTTGAATTAATAATGAACTTAAATAAAACATGCAGGCGTCCTTTTCTAGTGGTTTTATCTGTCTGTGTTCAATGGGCTATGCCCAGTCCCAGGAAATGTCCTGAATCTCAGGGCTGTCCTCACTGAGGCTCTAGCTGGGTTGCCCCCACCCTCGCTGTTGAATAGTTATAAAAGCAGATTTTGTGTCTGTTCAGAGAGGCTGGATGTCACCGAACTGAGGACTCCAATATGCAGGGACAGAAACACTGGTTTTACTGATCGCAAACCATTTTTCCATGCTGCTTTTTGGCTCTGGCATCCTGTGCTGCCCACAGACCCCTTCCCTGCTGCTCTTGCCCACCATTCTGCCTCCCTCTTGCTGCACAATTGGACTTAAAAGATAATAATGGTTCTGGAGATGCCATTTATCATAAAAATTGCTTTCCAGTGTTTCATGCTCTGTATTTGAGTCAAAAGAAATCTGACCAGAATTTATCTATAATTTGCACAGTTCACAAACACCTGGTATCCAGTATCAGTTGGATGGAAATTACATTATTTCACAGATCTAAGAAGCCTTCACCAGAGTACACTGAGAAGCAGCCATAGCTCACACTCCATGGGCAGGATCCTCCTGATTCAGGTTCCAGTGCTTGGAGAGCTGGAATTTCGTCCCCTGAGCAGATGAATGATGAGAGGCCCAAACTATGTATTAAACTTCAGAGTTCATCCAGGAAGCCAGGCACGAAACTGAAAATTGATGATCTGCCCTCCCAGTGGGTCAGATAACTTATGATCTGTCAGAAAGTGAGAGGAATACTGTACTCATGTAATATAACAGTGCTCATTTGCGCTGTTTCTCGCACTGAAAAATTGTTTTATTAATGCATACTTATGAGGAACGGACTAATCTGTGATTCCATTACTACATTTAATTAACTAGTCAACTGTTAAAGATCTATGAAGCTCAGGTCTAGAAGTGAGCAGTAATCACTTTTGGTTTTGGTCTGTCCACAAAAAAGAGAATGCTAATTGCAAACCTCAAGAAGCTCACTCAAAAACATTGACCAATATTTTATTTTGTCTTTTGTTCCTGAATATATGGAAGGATACACTTGTATCTCTTGTTCCTGGATATATGGA